>NW_023458555.1:60069635-60075661 GCF_013731165.1 Rhagoletis pomonella | reverse complement strand
AAAAAATAAATTGAGATTTCAAAAATATTTTTGAAAACATATGTACATACATATATGGGCAAATCTAAAATATAGGAACACTTTCAAAAAAAAAATTTTAATTTTTAAATTTGTGAGCACACGTATGTTTTATATATAGTTTTATTCGTAATCCCTTAATAAATCGATTAATATAAGTGTAATTCATTTTCATCAAGTGCTTCAAAAGTTAGACGAGGAATGAGCATGAAATAGAAAACAAAAGAATAAGCTGGGTTGAAATTACGCTGTTCAAGTTGTCAACTTTGAGGAAAGATTTTGAAAGTTGAACTCACTTATTTGGGATGTTCTAAATTCAATGGCATGCCCTGTTTTACCAGATTGGCTCCGATTTTCGAGATAACGGTACTTGAAAATTTGATAAAATTTTACCTCTTTTATAAATAACTCCCTCAGTTTTGAAGTTATTTTACTAAAATTTTGCACATAACAGTTTTTTAATATTACCTTAATTATTCCTTAAAATTATAGAAATAGGTTAACATTAACATATAGCTCCAATACAACTGATTACTCAGATATGTGTTTTTGCGCAATAACTCTAACTTCATATCTGAGTAATAAATTGTATGCGTGCTATATGTTAAATTGAACCTATACTAAATTTTAACCTGTTTAATTGAAGGAGTTATAACGCAAAACAACGTCTCAGATCAATCAGTTGTATGGGAGCTATATGTTTTAGTGAACCGATTTCGATGATTTTATGAAATAGTTAAGGTAATATTAAAAAACGGTTATGTGCAAAATTTTAGTAAAATATCTTCAAAACCCAGGGACTTTTTTTATAAAATACTTAAAATTTAAGCAAAGTTTCAAGTACCGCCATCTCGAAAAGTGGAGCCAATAGGGTAAAACTTAGGACGCCATTGAATTTAGAAGGCTCCAATTAAGTAAGAGCAACTATCAGAACATTTGTCGAAAAAAAGTTGCTTTGATACCACTCTCGAAATATTCTGACTAAAAGAAGGAGCATCATTAAAATTAGTAAATCAGGGTTTTTACACACTTCTAGAGACACATTTTTTGAAGCATTTTACAGGTGTACGTAATTTTATAAGGACTATCAGTTATAGAAAGATTTAGATGTATTTTCCAAATGTGCCTTTAATTAAAGTGTTTTTGGAATAAAAATTACGCTCAAGATTGCAGAATATTTTATCTTTAAAAGTTGGTTTATTCTGAAAGCACAGCTCTTGCTAAGGTTTCAAATTATTCGTAATTGTTTGTAGTATACAATACATACTTAGAAAGTTCTTAAACTTAAGTGCTTCAAAACCTATACGCGATAAACCGAAAATTTTGAATATTGTGAAATGTGGAATTCCAGACTTTGAGTTACTTGCCACTTCGTTTTTTTTTAATGCACACTTTTCTTACCTACTACATATGAAGTGTACACATAAGTACTAATTGCACATAAAATTTCAAATCAGTATATGGTGTGCTTCACAAGTTATGTCATAATTAATTTTTCACCTCTTAAAAATTACATAAAAATTTCACTTGTTTTCATTATTATCTTTTATTTAAACACCTATAATTCAAAAGTTATGCAGCAAATTGATCCAAATTTTTTTTGAGGCTTCAAGTATACGTCAATGAATTATATCCAAAAGCAACCAGCTTGATATAGTTTCCAACAGTGGAAATAAAGCTAAACAACACCAAGGTTACCTGTTTTTTAGATTTGCCCATATACATACATACATATTCACGTATTAATTTTTTTGCCTTCAGCTCTGATGTTTCGGTCAGTCTGGCATAAAAAATATATGGGTGTTTCCAGCGGAAGGTCCACCACGACAAAAAAAATAAAAGTTTTATATCTAACGTATTTACGGGCCGATTTGCCTGCTTTTTAAAGTATATACTGGCTATGTAAGTAGAATCATGTTTGCATAAAATGGTCTTCCTAGGTGGTGCCAAGGTCGAGATATTTCGAAAAACCGTATTTATGGTCCGATTTGGTTCGAATTTGGCGTATGTGGTTGAAACATAATTAATTAATTAATTAATCCCAACGGCTTTTTACCCTCCATTCCCGCCCAACCGACACGAGGGGCGCAGTCCGCATGACGTACGGAACCTTTTTTTTTTTTTTTTTTTTTAGTTTTTTCGTGCCGAGTAGTGGAAACACGAGTTTGTTAAGTGTCGAGATCTAAAACTATTCAGCTACAGAATCAAATTCATCAGCTGATTGGATATGCTAAAGATAGTATTTCAATTATTGAGAGTGGAAATAATAGTTTTCTTTATAGTAAAAATCGAGTCCGATACGTCAAACGTGCTGGAATGACAGTTAAAATCTTGACATAAACCACGGAATGATTCGTTTAGTTCAAAATTAGTTTTGCATGGCTTTAAAAATAGAGGTCGAAAGTGTCTTGACATTCGAGAAGGAACATTAAAATTTACCTCAGCCAGGAGGGCCGGGCTATTAATCCAGCCTGTCATTAATTTTACGATAAATATTATACCCAGCATTTCTCTACGACTTGCGAGTGTAGGCAAATTTATGAGCTTTAGACGACTTGTGTAAGGGGGGAGATTGTAATCTGAATCCCAGTTAAAATTACGCAATGCAAAAAGCAAGAATTGTTTTTGAATTGATTCAATCCTTTCTGAATGAACTTGGTAGCGGGGATTCCAAACAATAGATCCGTATTCTAGTATAGGTCTAACTAAACTGGTAAAAAGAGCTTTTGTAACATAAGGATCTTTGAACTCTTTTGACCATCGCCTTACAAATGCAAAAACGCCTTTGGCTTTATTGACTGTAACATTAATATGATGGTTGAAATTCAGTTTGGAATCCATTGTGATACCAAGATCGACAAAATTGGATACCTGCTCCAGATTATAATTTGATATTGAATAAACAGCTGGTTGAACAGCCCTCCGAGAGAAACACATAACTTTACATTTTTGAAGGTTTAGTGGCATATAGTTTGTATTACACCAACTAACCACGTTGTTCAGATCCGCTTGTAACAGAGACCTTTCTTCGATAGAGGACAATGTTTTAAAAAGTTTCACATCATCGGCATACATTAAAATTTTTGAATGTTTTATTATAGAAGAAATATCATTAATGAATATCAGGAACAGAATCGGACCAAGGTGGCTTCCCTGAGGAACTCCTGAAGAAACTTTAATGATGTTGGAAGAACAATTATTAACAATAACTCTTTGTGTTCTATCAGAGAGGTAAGATGAGATCCATTGAAGAAGACTGGGCTGAAAGCCGATTAGGTCGAGTTTACGGATGAGTAACGAGTGACATACTTTGTCAAAAGCTTTACTGAAATCGGTGTAAATTACGTCGGTATGAGCATTTTCTCTAAAACCGTTTGAGACATGAGTTGTAAACTCCAATAAATTAGTCATAGTAGATTTTCCTTTAGAAAACCCGTGTTGAGATTGTGTAATTGAAGAAGATATAGAATATATCAGCTGGTTAACAATAATTGCTTCGAATAATTTGGGGATAGCGGAGAGTTTCGCTATGCCTCGATAGTTTTCTATAGACGACCTGCTGCCGTTTTTGTGAAGTGGTATTATGAAAGACTCCTTCCAGGCTGACGGAAAAACGCCATGTTTAAGTGACAAATTGAATAGAGTTGTTAAAGGCTCGCAGATGTTCTCAGCGCAGTTTTTAAGAAAACAGGTCGGAATATGATCAGGTCCAGGTCTAAATGACGTTTTTAAGGTTTTTAAAGAGTGTAAAACTTCATCGGAAGATATTACTGGAATATAAGCAGAGTTGATTGGACAAAGCTCGTACGGATAGTCTCCACTTATAGGGAAGTCTACAGAATAATTGGACCTAAAGAACCGAGCAAACATGTTGGCAATGAGTTGGCTGTCGCTAGATACAGTGTTGCGATAATGCATAGCGGACGGAAAACCATGTGCCTTACGCTTTGAATTTACGAAACCATAAAATGATTTAGGATTGTTAATTAAATTCTTCTTAATTTTACATAAATATGAATTATAACATTTCTTATTTAATGCAAAGTAGCTATGCCGCAAAACTGAGTACTTTAGGTAATCACTGTGTAAGCCCGTTCTTTTATACAGTTTAAAAGAGTGCGACTTTTTATTTTTCAATTTTTTAAGCTCTTTAGTGAACCATAATTGTATTGGTTCTTCATGAACAATATTACGTATTGGCACATACTTTCGAAACAAATTGAAAACAGTATCATTAAAGTGCTCAACGCTACGCTCCACGTCATCTCTATATATTGGCCAAGATAACTTTGAAAGTTCTTTGTTAATTTTCCTGAAATTTGCTTTCGCAAAAACATATCTAGTACTTGAACTTGACTTATTATTATGTATTTCATTTATGATTTCGTAGCTTAACTCAAGAGCAGGATGGTATGCATCTTCCGGCAAAACTAGGGGATCACACCGATTAATAGAGGCCTTCGGAACATCATCAACGTAAACGAGATCCAAGACCTTTCCAAACTTATTTGGACATATATTTATTTGTTTGAGGCAAAGTTCAGCCATTTCCTCCAGAAATACATTGTAACTATCTCTAGATGAAACTGGTACAACATCGGTGTCAATGATGTTCCATGAAATATGTGGCAGATTTAAATCGCCCAACACAATCATAGAATCGCATGCCGTAAGCATTGCATTTACGGTCTCAAGTAAAGAAACCAGCTGCATATATACCGATACGGCAGAATTAGGAGGGATGTAGCAAAGAGCTAAATAAATATAAGTTTTTCCAGCCTGTACACGTATACATTTAAATTCGGTATATTCAATGACAGGAAGACTAACTTCCTCGGATGGTATCGATGAATGCACCGCAAAAAGAACACCACCGCCGATTCTGCCCACGCGGTCACTCCTGTATATTTGATATTCATTTGGAAGAATTTCGGAATTAAAAATATGAGGTTTGAGCCATGTTTCGGTCAAGGAAATAATATTATAATTGCAGTCAAAACCTTTTAAATATAAGTCAGTTAATTTGGTATTCAAACCTCTAACGTTTTGATAGTAAATACTTAAATTAGACTTGCGAGTTAGTTTTTTGAATCCGAATTAAGATTAGAAATTTTAGCTACGTTATTATTACTTTTATTAGGTTTATACTCAAACTCGCGAACAAACGCCCCGGTCGGCCAAAATGAACTATTTAGTAGTGAATCAAAATCTTCGGAAGCTACATCAATTTTAAAAGATGAAATATCGCGATCGTATTTAAAATTAAATTTACGAATAAATACATCTTTAGTTCTAATTTTAGTCGATATGTATGACTTTATATCATCCGAAGAAGTATCTTTAGCAAATCTAGAGACAAAGATTGATCTTCTCGGAGGAATTACAACCAACTTTTTGGTAATGAAGTCTGATGTGCGGGGCTCCGAATTATTCGGAGGAACTAAGTTAGACAGTGGAGTCTGAGATGTTGATGGCAACACTGTTAAATCAACGGTTTGACTATTTTTAGACGTAGACCTAGTGGATATGGCTTTAGAAATCGGAGGCTCCAATGCCTGAGGGCATGGAGAAGATAAATTAGTAAGTTCTAAGGACTGGGATGGAGGATTTTTTTTACTAGAATCCGTGGCTGTCTTTTTAGGTGGACTAATAACATGCCCACCTTTATTTTCTCGGCTATCCTCGGAGTGTGGAGGGTCGTCGAGACAAGTGAAAGACCTAAACATTTTTTCGTAATGCTTAAATTTCTCAACAAGCGCCGACAGATCCTTTCCGATCTCAGAAAAACCATTTCTGGACTGCCTGAAGAATTTAAATAAATCAACTTCGGTTGATCTACATTTTTGACAAGACCAACGAAGACCCTTACCCTCGTTAATAGCGTCTAAAACTCTACCGCTCAAACCAGCACATTTTATATGGGAAATCCCATCGCAGAGCCAGCATGACACATAGGAGTCGCTTTTAACGTGGCAATTGGTGTAAATACACGACATGTTTAAAATTAT
>NW_023458555.1:60069024-60069625 GCF_013731165.1 Rhagoletis pomonella | reverse complement strand
TTTATTTTTAGGTTTTAGAAGCAAAAAAGCAAAAACGGTTTTGAAAACGATGTATTAATCAGTGAACCAATCAGCTGGTAAATATCAGTTAGCGAACAGTTTTAGATGCACTGTATATTTGACACCTAATAAACACAACGCAAACAGCTGTGACAAAGATGAAACAGCAGAAATGACAAAAAGACAAAAAGAGCAAAACCAATGTGCACAAACAAAAACAATTGTACAACAACAATATATTATATGAAACAAAATACTCGGCACATGCAATTAAGAATATCAAGTTAAATTAATCAAATTTACGGGAAATTTTGATGTTTTACTTATCTTTAAATTGTGCACCAGAAGTTTATTAACACTTTTTTTAATTTTTTACTTTAATAAGCGTAAACAGCTTTATCAAACACAAAATTTAGACAGATCACAGAAAAACACAGCTTCACAGCTTGACGTTTGCGTCACAATCATAGTTTTTTAATAAATTGACCCTGAATTGGCGCTGAAGTCAAAATATAAAGTATATTCTACATAAAATACAAGTTTTATTTGCGTTAAAAATTCATTTAAAAGCAATATTAACAAAAATATAACGATGGAAATT
>NW_023458555.1:60057060-60068924 GCF_013731165.1 Rhagoletis pomonella | reverse complement strand
AAGTCGGAGGCTCCGCGTGGTGGATTTTGTATGAGGACGTGCTTCCCGTCCAGAGCTCCACAACAGTGAGGAAACTGGCAGATATTAACAAAATTGTTTTGAATTTTAGACCATTGTTCTTTTGATGTTGGTACCTTCAATGCAAAACAAGGTCACATTCTATAACTTTCCTAAACCGCTAACAATTTTACCGTATATAGCGTCGAGTACATCCTTCAAAAATAGGGAAATGGTGCTCTCTGGTACTCGAAATAGTTCCGGTAAAGTTGGGTAATTGTCACCACTTGCCAAAAATTTTAAAGTAACTTGCAATTTAATTATTGGTGAGAGCGCTGCACGCATACTTGTGTCCTGTTTTTTTTATTAAAGGTGCACATTTTAGGAGAAGAAAATTGAACAGTTCGTTGGTCATTCTTAAACGCTGTTGAAAGTTTTTCGGGTCGTCTAAGGCAAGCTCCTTGTACAAATTATCAGAAGCGCCCAAAAATTCACGCTGACGAACCCATATCCTTACCCATACTCTACGTTTCCTCTTTACCACTTCCTTGCGTAGGTTATTGTTTAAATCTTTTATGGCTCATTCCATCTCAAATCACCCAGGCCGGCGGAAAGTGAATTTAAGTTTGCGATAAACTCACAGGGATGGTTCCTTGAACAATTTAAGGAGACACGTATTTTTTCTTTTTGCTCAGAAATGCGAATTTTTCGAATAATGAATTTTTTTCTTTTTGAGTACGAACGCTTCTTTTTTCCTCTCTTAATAGCAACTTTTGATGAAATCGTTTATAACTGCCGCAAAAAAGCAAGGATTTTAACGATTTTTTTTTTAAATTGCAGATATTGATCAACTGAATCGATCTAGTGAACTAAACATCAGTAATTGTTTATTAATAATTAATTATCAAATTGCCACATCTTTTTTTTCTCTCAAACTTTTTTGTCTATTGGGGAATAGTATAAACTATTTTCAGTACGAGTAGCAATATGCTAGAATTCGTCATTTTCGAGTTATGATTTTTTTTCTGAAAATGCACTTATATGATGCTAGCAGATTTTCGTGCCAGTTGAGGGCACAAAAATTGTTGCCCATTATGACAAAATTTCCTTGCTGGAAATTTTTTGAGGTTGCCCGATCAGAGCCAAAAGTTGTTCCCAATTGGGCTCTAATTTTGGCCCAATTGGGCCCAATTAGCGATTTGCCCAATCTACCGAAGATTACCCCAACCAGTTGTCACAATTTGCTCAAAGTGAACATGCATACGCAATTAAAACGTTTTTATCGATAAAATCACACATACACACATCAAAATTCCCTACGAAAAAAAATATTTTTTAATTTTTTTCTTGAAAAATTTGCCACATACAAATTTTTTGATAAAAAAAATTAGTTTTTGAAAATATACCATTTCAAAAAAAAATTGGAAAAAATCACAATGGTAGCTCTGAGTATTGCGCAATATTTAAGTATAATGTTATGGGGTGCACTCTACAATAATTCGAGTTATGAATTTTTTTTACACCGAAGTTGAGTAAAATTAGTACAATTTGGCTATTTCACACAATTAACCAGAAAATTATACCTTATTCTTTTGCATATTCATGCAATGAAAATAAAAATTACATAAACAGATGATCAAACTTGATATTATTTAATAAAAATGTAATTTTTCCAAAATATCGTAAAGAAAAATCGATACATTTTCACACTCGTTTTGCAATATCGTAAACTAAGTCGAAACTACTTAGTAGAAGTCTGAAATGCGACTATGAATAGAGGTAAATTTTAAGTTGGTACTTAAATTTAAGTTGCAACTTTGTTAGTTTCGACTTAGTTGCTGGACTATGAATACGCGCCATTGCATTTGAGTATGGAGAAGCAACTATCTGGAAGTATTTTACATAAAAAATTTACTAAGTATAGCTACGGTGACCATATTAACGAACGTAAAATAAAGGACATTTTTCCGAATGATTTTAGAATACAAACATACAACTTGTATGATGGTAATTTAGATCAAATATTTGCCAGTTAATTATATTATTAAATTGTACAAGTTCCTCTTCTCGAAAGGCGCTGTAACCGGATTTTGACCGATTCCGAAAAAATGAAACCAAATCCTTATCAGGACTTCGCCATCCTTCGCTGCCACAATGCGTTTACCATAATAGAGCGGAGGTTTATTATTATTTTTCAGTGGATCTGAAAACTTAGCGTGCAACACGATCCTGGCCACAACTTTCCCTGTGCTTTTGTCAACAATGAATTTTACTCAAAGTATATTAATTTTTCTGGGAAAATGTCTAAATATTAGTTAAATATATTTTTTTTTCAATTACATAAATTACCCCTTACCAGTATTATCAAGGATTCGTGACCCTTAAGTGGGGTGCGAAGCAAACTGACTAAGGTTTTCATTCTGTTTTATTATGGACATTTTTATTTTTTCATATTCTATGTTTAAAAATTTACCTCTGCAAAATCCAAAGCTATTTTAAAGCACAGTTTAAGAAATAAAGGACAAATGGCGTCCTTTATTTTGACAAAAATTATAAATGACAGGGGGTTAAAATAAAGGACTGTCCTTTAAATAAAGGACGGATGGTCACCGTAAGTATAGCCTAGTTTGTAGATGCAGTTAAAGAAAATACATGAAAAGGCACGATTTTTTTTTAATCCAAAAAAATTTAAATATTTCAAAAACGGTAACACTTTTACTTGAAAATTTTTTGTTTATCAGAGAGCTTACCCCCCGACCTACCTTCCCCTAAAGTTTGGCAGGTTACTTCTGTGACACCTATATAAACTCGATAACATCCTTGAATTTCGTTCTTCTAACTTTGTCAGCTTAAAAATTACCTATTCGTCCTTGTGAATCCAAAAAATTTTAATTTTTTAAATTTTAAAAAAATTTCCTATTGCATTTGCTACCCATATTTTTATTCTACATTACATTGAATCTATATATATCTATATATATAAAAATGTTGTGTTCGTATGTCACCGTCATCAAAACTCGAGAACGGCTGAACCGATTTTCATAATTTTTTTTGTATTGTTCGGTATAATACCAGAACTAATGATATCGCAAAAAATTGGAGGGTTGCCACCTATTTGAAAATTTTTAAACCCAATTATATTGATAAAATAAATAAATTATTACGATATGGGTATCAAATTAAAGAGGTTTAAGAACGATAACTGCTGGAAATATTTTTGATGAGGGCTGCCACCCATTTGAAAATTTTTACTCAATCAAATTGATAAAATAAATGAACTATTGCCATGTGGGTGTCAAACTAAAGAGTTTAAAGAAGGCGTACAGCCGAAAATATGTTTGAAGAGGGTTGCCACCTATTTGAAAAATTTTAAACCCAATTATATTGATAAAATTAACGAATTATTAAATTAATAAAATAAATGAACTATTGCAATGTGGGTGTGAAACTAAAGACTTTTAAGAAGGCTTACAGCCGAAAATATGTTTGAGGAGGGCTGCCACCTGTTTGAAAATTTAACTAAATTACATTGATAAAATAAAGGAAATATTACAATATGGGTATCGAATTAAAGAGGTTTCGGAAAGATGGCTGTTGGAAATATTTTTGAGGGTTGCCACCAATTTGAAAATTTTAACTTAGTTAAATTGATAAAGTAAATGAAATATTGCTATGTGGGTATCAAAGTAAAGAGATTTAAGAAGACTTACGGCAGAAAATATGTTTGAGGAGGGTTACCACCTGGTTGAAAATCTAACTCAATTTAATTAATAAAATAAATGACATATTACAATAGAAAGATGACTGCAGGAAATATTTTTGAGGAGGTCTGCCACCTATTTGAAAATTTTAACTCAGTTAAATTGATAAAATATGTTTGAGGAGGGTTGCCACCTGTTTGAAAATTTAACTAAATTACATTGATAAAATAAAGGAAATATTACAATATGGGTATCGAATTAAAGAGGTTTCAGAAAGATGGCTGTTGGAAATATTTTTGAGGGTTGCCACCAATTTGAAAATTTTAACTTAGTTAAATTGATAAAGTAAATAAAATATTGCTATGTGGGTATCAAAGTAAAGATATTTAAGAAGGCTTACGGCAGAAAATATGTTTGAGGAGGGTTACCACCTGGTTCAAAATCTAACTCAATTTAATTAATAAAATAAATGACATATTACAATAGAAATATGACTGTAGGAAATATTTTTGAGGAGGTCTGCCACCTATTTGAAAATTTTAACTCAGTTAAATTGATAAAATAAATGAAATATTGCAATGCCGGTAATAAGCTTTAGATTCTTATTAAGGTTTACGGCCGAAAATATATTTGAGGAGGGTTGCCGCCTGTTTGAAAATTTAACTCAATTGCATAATTGATAAAATAAGTGACTTATTAAAATATAGGTAATGAATTAAGGAGGTAAGATGGATGACTGTTGGAAATATTTTTTAGGAGAGTTGCCACCATTTTGAAAATTTGAACTCGAAAGCTTAGTATGTTGCACCAATGTATTTTCAATATGTTTGATTTATTATTATTTATTTATGGATATGTACAAATGTAAAGCGGATACGGACAATGTGTGGTGGCTGACGGTCGTTCCTGGTTGAATACGGGAAAATAAGTACCCGCGCTATTTTGAATAGAATCGAGTTCAACCTCAAAGCAGCAAAACTGTTTGGAGGGGAAGTTAAAAGATTGGCGTGAAAAATTTATGACAGTTTCTAATAAATACATGTAACATGTGTGCGTACATATATATATTATTAAGCATTAAGGTGGAACGTCTTGGATTGATTAAATAAATGAAATATTGCAATGTGGACATCACACTAAAGAGTTTTAAGAAGACTTACAATCGAAAATATGTTTGAGGTACAATATGGGTGCCAAACGAAATGTAAAAAAAAATCTTGATTTGGAAATATTTTTAATAGGGTTATCACCTATCTAAATATGAAATCTTACATAACTGGTTCCAAACGAAAAGTGTTTGGGAAAGCTTTACTAGGGAATTTTTTTAAATCTTTCCACTTATCCAAAATCCGAACAGTTTAAATAAATTAAAAATTTACAGCATCTTATAAAAAGAAGTGATCATATTATCAACGAAGAGCTGGTGCACAAATTACTTTATGTAAAAAATTAATCAACAAGTCATTTTTAAGCAAAAAACACACCGACTCCAATTCTCATATAAAAATTTAATAGTAACGTTAATTTTTTCATGATCCAATGGTCGGATCTAAACCAAATTAGTATGGCCTCACCTGGAAATCGGTTTACGTGGTCCAAAGTTATGCGGTAACATACATAAAAAAATATTCCGACGAATTGATAACCTTCTCCTTTTTTTGAAGTCGGCTAAAAACTACTGAAACAAATAACAAAATGATAAAAGAGTAACGAAAACAAAAAACTATCTCATGAAAGCTGTTTAAAAAATACTTAATGAAAACTTAAATTTGTTGACACCATTCCCAAGCATTATAAATCAGTTAACTTGTATCGTAAACAATTTCGTATATGCTACGTATATTGCGAGTAAAGAAATTTTGAATAACATGAGATAATATTATTACGATTTTGATTATCATTACTATTGTGAAATCCTATTCCCGATCAAGGATTCCTAAATTAAGCGAAAGCAGAAGGGCATTTACGATCGCATGATGCAAATGTTAAGATAATAAGAGCTGCAGAATTGAACCATGTAGGGACATTATTTACAAGGGCGTGTAATTTCTGGCGTGTGCCGATGACACCGACATCATCGGTAACAAAAATCGCGAAGTCTTTTCTGCCTTTTCCAATCTGGATCAGGAAGCAAAGCAAATGCGAGGACAAGACGAAGTATCTCCTATCATAAACAAACAGTCAGCGCATTCGCACATTGGAACCCACGTCACTGTTGACAGTTATAATTTCGTGAAAGGGGAGAATTTCGTTTACTAGGGAACCAGCATTATCACGTATAAAAATATCAGCATGGAAAACCCACGCAGAATCACTCTTAGCGCAGAAGCTTAGACAATGACAACATTCGATGAGGCGGCTCTTGGAGTATTCGGAAGATTTACAGCCTTCTACGCGTGGGCGACGGGGATTACCATAGACGATGGAACGATGAGTTGTATGAGATTTATAACATACAAAGTGCAGCGAATGAAAATACAGCGACTCCGCGGGCTTAGACATGTCGATCCAATAGGAACCGAAGTTCCAGGTGCGAAAGAATCCTACTCGCAATCCGCTGGTGGTAGCAGAGGAATAGGGAGCCCCCACTGCAGTGGAGAGACCAAGTTGACACAGAGAGAAATGACTGGCGTTCTTTGCCGAGCTCGACCAAAATGGCTTAGGCGGTTACAAAGCCAAAGTAGAAGAACAATATGCAAATGATAACTGACGGAGTTGGGGGACCATCTTCCTGGATGCGCCAGGAGGAACGGTTCGATCTAAAAATTACATTACCTTAGCTATCGCTTCGTCTGGAATTGCTGCGACATTGTTAACAGGTGGAAGCATTGCCAAGTTAGCTCTTGAGCTGCTATTGAACATATAAATCATCGAAACTCTCACGTGCAATATTTCGAGAGCATCCGGTATGGAAAAAGTATTACAAAAATTTAAACTTATTGTTTGGGGTGAGTGCACCATAGCACATAAAAATAGCTTCAGGTTCTTGATCGATTGTTGCGAGATTTGCGTGGAAACGTTCAACAATGCGGGAATGCATTGATATTGCTCGCAGGAGATTTTACGCAAACATTATCTGTAGTTTCTAGATTAACACTAGCGGACGAGATAAATGCTTACCTGAAATAGTCAACATTGCGACAAGACGAACATACATACACTGCAACCGAAGTATTCTCGCGACAATTACTGGACAGTGGGAACGGAAAGCTGCCAATCAATGAGAGGTAAAGACGAATTTTATGGCCTGATAATTTTTGTAACTTAGAAACATCGAAAGGAGAACTGATCGAAAGAATGCTTCTTTATTAAGAAAATTTGTTATAAGAATCACGATTGGCTCAGTGAACGGGCTACTCTTGCTGCGAAGAATAAGGAGGTCTATCAACTAAATAATAGTGGTATTGACAACAGTCGATGCTTGAGCTGATCTGCTATTTTACCAGACTGCCAGGCCACTTGCTCACTTTGGTGAATACCACTAATGTTATTCAATCCAGCATTCAACGTGAGGAAATGGCATATACGTCGATAAACACTGTTGTGGAAAAAGACCATCCAACGGAATTTTTGAACTCGATTGATCTTCCAGGGAGACCCCACATACTGAAATTGAAAATAGGTGTGACAATTACCATGTTGCGGAATATTAATCAGGTAAAACTTTGCAACGGCATGCGACTCGCATTTAAGAAATTGGTGAAGAAAGTATTGTAGGTAAAGATTTTAACGTGGCCTTTCAAAGGTGAGAATTTCCATGATTCCGACCGATACACCATTTCAATTTAAAAGATTACAATTCCCAATTCGATTGACATTCGGAATCACAATCAGTAATGCTCCAGGTCGAATTTTGGAAAAGTATGGTTTAGATTTAGATGCGAATTGCTTCTCAGATGTTGCGTGTTCCTGTGTCGGCAAACCAGATATCCTTGATATCTATGCAGAGAATGGAAAAACAACAAATATTGTATATGAAACGTATGCTTTGTTTCGTTAATAATTTATCATCCATGTAACAGGAATATGCCACAGCAAAGTGTGGCAGGGTACAGCTAGTTTTTTTTTTAATAATTTTTGGAATTAATCATATCTTTGAAATTACAAAGTCCTTCAAAATAAATCCTGCGGTCAGAGAGAATAAATAAAAACGCCACTTTAAATAAAAAGGTAGGTTTCAAACCCATTTACTTATTATTTATTTCATGGTAGGAGAGCTTCTCAAATAATATAGAAGCCATTTTTTCGACTCAAGTTGTTGAAAAGTAATGAATATCTAAATCCCGGGACTAATCCCGGGATCGGAAAAAGCCGAAAAATTAACATCCGTAATACATTCATATATCCATGCATATGGACGTACATATGTATGGGGCAAATACCCCAGTTTGCCCCGCTTCGAAATGTACATACAATTCTAAAAAAATTAATAAACGAATTATTCATCACTCGCTGTATACTACTTATATATTTTTGAATGTATTTCGAAACTGCCCAACATTAATCGTGGCTTGAATACTTAATGTTACCCCAGTATTACACATTGATTTGATTTTCGTTACAAAGTTAAACAAAGAAAATAAGTATGTTGAAAATAAATACTTCATATTAAACAATAATACATTCGAAAGTGTTTTTAAGTATTTAAGATTGCACCCGGTATGTGGTGATTTTGCCGTTGTCATTGATTGTAGTCTGGGCCCCACGCTGACTCATCTTTTTACCGTTGATATCGGAACTACTCGAAAACGAGCTGACTGAAACGCCCTTAAAGCCGCCAGGCGACGATGGTCCACCAAAGCGGTTACTGATGTTCGGAACATCCTGAAAAATAAGCCAGAGACGTTTTGAATACGCTTTTATTAAGTATGTATTTTTAAAATGCTTACTGGGTTCTCCGGACCGATGTGGGCCGTGTGGTAAGATCCGCCTGGACCGATAGAGGCAGCAGCGATCGCATGGTTAGGAGCGTAGCGATTAGCTGTGTCATATCGGCTGCCACCAATGTTTAAGTTATTGAAGTGGGCCTGTTGTTGGGCAATTTGCTGTTGAATACGGCTGTGGAAGAAGGGTCCAAACTTTAAACGTATGCATGAAGAAATTCAAATAAAATTAAGGATAAATAGCAGGAACATACAAATACAGAAAAAGACAACACTACTACACAATTCACATTAATTACTTATGGTCTGGCAAGAAAGAGGCATCCGCGGTTGCCATAGCTGAACCGGAAGAATACACCGAAGCAATAGCGCTAAGGAAATAAATAGAGCAGAGAACTTTGAGTTGGAAATGTGGTTAGCAAAGCATAGCTATTATAGTCGGGGAGGCGAGCGACAAGGCATTGCAAGCATTTTATAAAAGCTCAATTTTTGATATCGTCGCTGGAATAATGAAATAGTGTAACATGAAAAGTATAGTTTTGAGAAAAACGAATTGGAAGTTTTTATAAACCATTACAAACCATACAAATACAATTTCGTTTTTCGGGAATAAATTAGTGAGCCAAAGAGATATTTAAGAAAACTAAAGATTTTTCTAATAGATTAAAGGATTGTCTATCCAATGGTGCAATTATCGAATAATAGTGTATGTGGCATTTACACTGTTTCTTTATTCGAGCGACGATATTGGCTGCATTTCTTTATTCATTCTGAACGTTTGGAATAAACTTTTTTGTTTACTTATTCTTTAGAACGTTCCTGATGATATGTTAACGTATATTTCAAACGCATTCTGTTTATTCTGCATGTGAAACGGGATTATCTGGAATTTATAAAGAAACGCTGCCATTATATCATATTAGTTCTATAGAGAAATAGCTTCAATTTTGTACAGACCTTGAAATCAGTGATGGAAAATCGAAATTTAAAATTGTGCTAAAATTTTTCCGAAAAAATGTGCCTGAATGCAGGTACCATTTCATTTATAAAATATATTTACAGTACTTATTGCATATAAGAAAAACACTAATCTCATGGAAAACCTTAAATTCATCCTTTCTTTTACGAACAGTACACTTAATAAAAGATAATTTTTTTTATATACCTTTTCATTTATTCATATTCCATATTTTAATAATACGTCTTTAATTTTAAAGTATTTCACTGTTTTAATGAATTATCACAAAAATTATTGGGAAATTATAAATTTCTAAACCGTAACAAAAAGGGTGTGCAAAAAAAGGTGCAGTTGGAATTTTAATGCTCTCCTAATCCTAGGGTGTCTAGGATTGTACTGTATTGAAAAAAATATACCACTATTTTTATTTTGAAATTAAGAAACATTTAGAGGTCGCTTGAAAATAAATATTTTTCGAACGGAAAACTCTGGTCTTGAAGATAGACTTGAAGTAATAATACCCGATTGTTTATTTAACCCTTTTTTAATACTAACGATTTTTTATTGGTCCCCCCATTGCATTTTCTGGGATTTTCGGCGGAAAAATTGTTAAATAAACAATTGGATATTATTATTTGGGAATCTCCTGTAGATAATCAGAGTCTTCCGTTCGAAAAATATTGATTTTTAAGAATTCTATACCATTTCTACGAAAATTTGTTTTTTTGTGAGTAACAGTACACTGAGAAAAAGGATTAGTTTCGACAACTAAAGATATTTAGTTCCCGAATTTTGACAATATTTGGGAACTGTTACCAAGGATTGGGAACTATTACCATCGATTGGTAATTATAACTAAATATATTAAAGCTTCTAATATTCATCTAGGTTGTAACAAATCGTTAATTTAGTTGAAGGGTTTGGTTAATACTAATAAATATTTCTTTGAAGCATATTTCTACAAATTCCATTCAACTTAACGTATGGTTCATAAAAGGATGCTATTAAGCTCTGCTAATGCAGATAAGCTTTCTTTCAACACGTGGTTTAGTCATAGTTACCAAATCTTAGTTGAGACAACCACGATTTGGTTTGAGAGTGGAACATATTCATGCTTGTGAGCCACCCCTAAAGAATGCTGAGCGCTCTCTGAGCACATACGAAGAGCGCCAGCTGAGCAATGCAAACAGTCCCACTTATTGAATCGTTTGAATGCGCTAGTATGCCGACCATTGCATTGTGCGTGGAAATCATTGCTCCGCTACCGCTGTTCGTATATGGGTGAAACACGCATGTGGTCCCAGAGCGCTCAGTAAGCTATGGCATGTCGATCGCTGCGCCATGTGTGCTATGACATGCCTATACTTGTTTGTCTCAGTTTCAGTTTTGCTATCATCGCGAGTTGTTTCGGTGCGCGCATAGTTTAAAGTTTAATTAAAAATATAAAGTTTGATGCCAACCGGGGTTTTTCAGTGGATATATAATTCATGTGAATTATAATTTGAAAGTGTCTATTTAGCTAAGGAAAAAGCAAAGCAGTATACTTCCAGCAGATATTGACCTGGGTTTTCGCACGACTGTTCCTGTTTCTTCGTTGTTTTTTAGAAAATTCTTACCAACATATACATATGTATTATTTACTTTAGTAACTAACTTATGTAAATATGTACGTATTTTTATGCTTAATATATGCAAATAAAAGAAGAAAGTAAACACAACAAACATCGAGTAAATTTTTATTTGTGTCAAACTGAAACTTTTTTCCTAATAATAAACGGTTAGCTGATTCAAGTCTACAGCAAGTTCACAAAATTAATTGAAAACTTGTATCAGCCAAAGCATTGTTTATATTTGCTCAACAATGATTTTATTCAACTAACAATATTGTCCAATCAAGGTAGTCGTTTTGTAATTATTAACAAATATACATTTGTCCCAACTAGAAGTCTTAAGTAAATTGCAGACTTTCGTGAACTATATATTTATTTCGCCATATCCAACTATGCCACTTGATCACTATAACCAAATCTTGGTTATTATAACTAAACCTTTTTCTGGGTGTACCTACATACATAGAAGAATGAACAAAAGTTATTTGAAGCGTTCGGACGTTCCGATTTTCAATATACTAACAATCGATAATCCGCTGTCGGCCGCTGTGGTGTAGTGGTAAGCAGTGCGCGCTTCCACTCCGCAGCACCTGGGTTCAAGCCCTGGTCAAAGCAACATCGCAAAAAAATATAGAAATAAAGTAATGTAAAAAAAATATTTTTTTAAAAATAAGCTTTTATTTAACATGTTCAATCAAAGGAATAAAATAAAGTA
>NW_023458555.1:60047704-60056960 GCF_013731165.1 Rhagoletis pomonella | reverse complement strand
TACTTTATTTTATTCCTTTGATTGAACATGTTAAATAAAAGCTTATTATTAAAAAAATATTTTTTTTACATTACTTTATTTTCTAATTTTTAGTCCATTTATAAAAGCGTTGTATATTAACCCTCTAGTAGGCAGAACCGCCTCCAGACGGTCGTTAACTAAATACCTTTTTAGTGCACCT
Source organism: Rhagoletis pomonella (assembly GCF_013731165.1). Classification (NCBI taxonomy): domain Eukaryota; kingdom Metazoa; phylum Arthropoda; class Insecta; order Diptera; family Tephritidae; genus Rhagoletis; species Rhagoletis pomonella. The sequence goes on along the minus strand of NW_023458555.1, from coordinate 60,056,779 downwards.
ATAATAATTTTTTTTCTATATTCGTAAGGCACGATCTTTAGACAAACATCGTACCCTTACGGCGAAGTAAATTTTAATCCGTTATGTCAATCCGTTTTATTTTAATCGGCAGTTGAATTACAGATTTTGAAAACGAGGTTAAAATTAATTATTTCTTGCTATTTAGTAATTTCGTAATTAAAGAAACTTTTTCTTTTGAAAAATTTTTTGATATAAAAAAATTCGGTGGATTTCGTTGTTAAAAGCACCGTATTTTAATATAAGTTTTATAATTATGTCACCATTCGAAATGGAGAAAATTGCTTTCGAACACAGACCGTCTACAGACCGGCTTGCCGACATATAAAACCCCAGTTTTGCATTTTTGACCGTCTGCGGACGGCATTGCCGGTTCGTAGGTCAACATTGTGTAAGAGAAAGCTGAAAATATGTGTAAGTATATCGGCGAGCCCGTCTCCAGACGGTCTTGGGTTTTCTCCCCTGTAGGAAAAAGTTACTGTCACAGATCGAAATGGACATCAGTTTTGGATTTCTCGTGCTAAAATCACCCATTCCTGAATTTTTCAACTCATAAAAAGTTGGCCTACTAGAGGGTTAAATAGTTTTATTTTATTTTATGTACAAAATTTTGCAATAGATATTAAAATAATTCAACTTGCAATGAAAGAGAACAGAAGACTATGCAAGCAAAATGTGGTTTGCTTACGTTTTGTATAAACATACATATGTACATACATACATATAGCAGCAGTTAATTTAATTTAAAGAAATGGCGTGTCGTCCACTTCCGCTGTAGCATGGCATATATTTAGGCGCAATATTAAAGTTCTTCTGGCGGGGAAACTTCTCGAGTCTTCTAATTGTATCTCCTTGATATGATGCCTACAACGAGGTTCATATCTAGACTAGGTTGATATCTAGAATTTGCCATAAATAGCTTTGCTCTGGTTTTACGTTCTTTGGCAAATTACGCCCTGTTAGCCATAAATTTTACTAATTTTTGACCGACTTTGAATCAAGACCCCTGGACCATATAGGGAATTCATTTATATTTTAAATTCCATTGTCATCGTGATTGGAACTATGCTGAAAATTTCAAGTCTCTAACTTGTCGGGAAGTTAGTTAAAATCGATTGGAAATTTCCACGATTTGCGCGGGATGACCAAGTTAAATAAAAGCTTATAAAAAGGTTTTATCTTAACAGCGGTTGTCCCTCGGCAGGCAATGGCAAACCTCCGAGTGTATTTCTGCCATGAAAAGCAGCTTCTCATAAAAATACAATCGCCGTTCGGAGTCGGTGTAAAACTGTAGGTCCCTCCGCTTTGTGTGACAACATCAAGGCGCACGCCAAAAAGCGGAGGAGAAGCTCGGCCAAACACTAACATGTGTGTAAGCGACAATCGATAATCCTATAGCTTTCCGAAAAAAATTTTATGCGACTGGCAAGAGTAACCAAAACTAGCTTTTGTATTAAAATTTTGACAAATAAAGTAAACGTTACGACTCTTTTTTTACATGTAAAGTATATTTTGCGTCCGAACGCTTGAAAAAAAGCACAATTTGTAATTTAACTTTGGACCGTTCCTAATATATTTTTACGTTGTTTTTGTTGTAAGGCTTACAGAACATAAGGTGTACTAAATTTTCGAATACATTTCCAATTCTTTTTAATCGTGTGCTATAATTATGAAGGATTTCTGGAAGGAATGGTTTCTCCGAAAAGAAAGAAAAATTGAAAGTGTAGTTGGAAAGCCGCAAATATCTTGAAATGGAATGGACCAATTAGTCTAATATTTTGGTGGATGAAAGACAAAATATGTAGTTTGTAGATTGGCATCTATAAACTAGGTCCAGGCAAAATTCTATTTTTTTGGTCTTGGTTGACACTTTTCAGGAAACACCCATATGCAGAATGTGGATGCGAACTTCTTCAGCTTGCATTTCTATGTTTATTTCATTTATCAGTTTAAGTACATAAGGTAACAAGTAACAAGTAAGAAAGTCTAAGTTCGGGCGGAGCCGAACATTAAATACCCGGCGCAAGTATTAAATATATGTTTTTTCACCTTTGCGAAACCTTCCGCTAGATGGTAAGCCGGGGTGTATCAATTTTGAGTAAATTAGCGTCCTTAAATTTCGTCATATGAAAAGCGGCCGTAATTTTAGTCCGATTTCAATAATTTTCAACGTTTTTCTTTTATGTGGCAAGAACAATAACCATACCGAGTTTGGTACAAATTGGTAGAACAGTTACCGATATACATATATGTGATCATAAGTGGGCGGTGCCACGCCCATTTTCCAAAATTTTACCATAAACGTATTTCTTGGTAAAGAATTGTTGCAAGCATCAATTTTGAATAAATAAGCTTTAATATTTACTGATTCATCGAAAATTTTGTATTTCTCTAAATTACCGTTATATGGGATGTGGGCGTGGTTATTGTCCGATTTTTTAAATTTTCAGCCATTACAAGTAGGCGTGGCTACGCCCATTTTCCAAAAATTTATAATATTCTTATTTTTCGTCTGAAAATTATTGTAAATATCAATTTTGAGTGAATTATCTACAGTAGTTCCTAAAATATCTCAGTTTTCGTATTTCTGGAAATTACCGTTATATGGGAAGTGGGCGTGGTTACAGTCCGATTTCGCCCATTTTCAACACCAACCTACCTTGGATTAACGAAAAGCCATATACCAAATTTCGTTGCGATATCTCAATGTTTGCTCGAGTTATCGTGTACACGGACGGACGGACAGACGGATAGACGGACAGACGGACAGACGGACGGACAGACAGACACGGCTTAATCGATTTCTCTATTCATTCTGAGCATTTATGTATACATTTGTCTATATCTATCTCGATTCGTTTTGGCTGTTACAAACAACCGTTATGTGAACAAAATTAATATACCCTTGTGCACAAGTGTATTTTGTTTCGTCGAAATTCGAGTTTTCATGTAGAAACATAAAACTTAATTACATTGCTGATATTTTTAAAGCACAATATATAAAATCCACGGCAATTTTGACGAGTAAAAAAGCAGTACAAAATTGTTTTCTTTGCGTTCATTGTGGCATACCTTTTGCGTCTGGCGCTTCGCTGGCAAAGTTATAAATGTCACGCAAAGCTACAAAGTTTTATCTGGCATCAGCTTAATAGGGTCGATTAGTTGCATTGAGTTGCGCAAAAATAGTGCCGAAAATCAATCGATTGTGCTTAACGTACCGGCTGCTTCCGAAAGGGCCAAAAATGGCACAATGCACATTTTCCATCACTGCTTGCAACTACTTTATAAAATCTGAAAAATTAATTGCGAGCAGTATATTGATTAAAGAGTAGTATGACATTAGTCAGACGATCGCCCGCACCAAAGCTCGAAAAAACAAAATTTCGAATAAAATATATTACCTAAACGAGAAATAAAAAAAAAATTTTTATTTTTTATTTTTTTTTAAATCTTTAATCGTAACCATTTTTTAGGCTTGCACAAGATTATTTATAGAATAAGAAATCGCGTAGAATTTTTCGTCAACGTGAAAAACTAAAACAATGGGTATGTAGATACTATCAGGCCGATTATGAACAGGAACTCCCTGGGAGTTTTCTCTCTTTTCCCTTTCCTCCTATCATGAATAAAAATTCCCTGCGGATTTTGTATATTATATGGCGGAGTTGAGCTATCAAAAAGTATCAAACGGCTCTTGCGAAGTTCGAATTTTCTCCTTCCGAATTTTCGGGGAAAATGCTCCTTCCTGGGAGTTAATTATTGGAGGATTTCTTTCTCTAACGTTATTTGACAAGTTGATCCCATTCGAACGCCGACCCACCCCCGAAATAAAATCCTGTATCCTCCACTTTAGGCACTTACATACAGAGCAAGTTAAATAAAAGCTTGTAAAAAGAGCAATCTATATACCTATTTCTAAAAGGTATTTTTCTGTTACCAAACGATACCTCCTTTAATATTTCATAAAATTTAATGAATGATGTCTCATTTTGAAGGAGAGAAGCTCACGTACATGCGAAAAATTAAAAAGCTGAAAATACTGTATCCGGTCAATAAAGCGCCATATCTTCCATAATACTCCATCAAATTGAATGATTAAAACACCATTTTGAATTATAGCTTCACCGGTTGAGTTAAAAAAAATAACAACTATTTAATAGCGTTGCCACCTGCTTAAAATTTTATTGACTTAAATATATGTCGAGTAAAATATGCTTTGCATTGCATTTATGGAATAAAAGGCATTTAAATGCACTTTTAACCAGAAATAATAATTTTTAAGAGGGTTGTCAACTAAAAAATTTTAATTTCTATATATATGTATGTACATATAAAACAAAGTTGCTTCCGTAATACCGAGCATAGCTCTATAATGGATTGTCCTATTTGAGCTATTTTTTTGTTGTGGTTACCTCTGCCCAAGGAAAATTAAAAAAGTTCCGAATAGAAAATTCCGAAAAATTGATTTTCCATGATTTTATACACCAAAATTTTTTAATTTCTTTAATTTTGATCGTAATATTATAATTTAAATGGCTGCCCAGGTACAAAATTGTATCAATGCTAAACAATTATGTAGCTTAGGTTACGTTAGAGAGTGTTATAAATTATTGCTGGTCCCATTTACAGTTGCCAACTTGAAAACTTTATGGTGGAATTTTGATTAAAAATATAAAGCCAGCGTTGTCATGACTTTCATTTTCCTCGAACCAGTTCAATTTTTGTTTCCGTGTATTCACTACGGGCGGGTGAAAAAATTTCGGGCTAATTTGTTTTCGGGCAAAACCCACAATAGAATGTCTGAATTTGCAAATTTGGTTCGATTGCTTCAAAGATAGTTTTAATTCTTCGACATTGTACGAAAGTGTCCGTAAACTATTCGCCGATCTGAATATAAAACATTGGCTTGGCAAATTAAAAAGATTGGCGACTAGCACTGCACACCAAAATCCTCAGCAACGCGCCCAATTTAATGAACAGCTTTGAGTGCATGCGTCGCAAATTCATACAGGACGACCTCAGATGAACCAGCTCCTTAACAACTGAAACAAAAGCAAAGTCCCGAGCTGCTTCGTAAAGAGAGAATAAGTACCGTAAATGTCCAATTACTTCGACATGATTGAGTTCTGCAGGGGCTAAAGTCAAATTACAACAGTTAACTGAACCACCAGCTTATAACCCGGAGCTCATAACTTTATGGCGAATTACCAGAATAAGGACAATTCTTGATGAATGCCCACAAATGCAATGATTAGGCAGTTAAAGGATTGCATATCAAATTAGTCTATGCATACTGGATTTATGTGGACCAACGATACTCGCTCATTATGAACTTGCGACCAACTATGCTGTAAAGATTCAAGAGAAGGAAGTTATTTAGTAATTTATTTCGTTAGCAACTCTCATATCGGATTTGATTGATATGAAACGCCAGATCATTGGAAAATTGCAAGAACTTCGTCACGGACACAACGCTTTGGTTAGGTTATTTAAAATGGTGATGGAAGATATGCCTTCTGACGACCAAAAAAACCATAATTAGAGCAGATAAATGTGCCAATGGAAGTCGTTAAGTGAATAGTTGGTGAAAGTGTTGTACCAAAATGTTCCAATAAAAATTTAATTTTGGGCGAGACGAAGTTCGCCAGGTACGCTAGTATGTTTAATTTCAAAACGTTTACATAAATAACCATAATAAACGTGCTTATTACGTTAACTCCATTACCTGTATAGGGCTGTTCAGAATCTTGTGCATATGCTCTTGCGTTTGCATATTCGTCTTATTTGAAAATTCACGACAATAAAAGGCACACGGTTGCCATGGAAATAAGCTCAAAATCTGCAAATGCAATTTCAAACAGCCCTTATATAATTTCCTTCAATAACAACGTCTTTTACGAATGTTGAAAGTTGTTGCCTTTCAAACCAGTCGATATCATATTGTCCGTCTATTTCCTGCCAACCATTTTCCACAGCTGCCTTTGTTCAACCCAAGGTTCAACCCACTTTCGGTCGAAACCGGATGTCTGTAATACGACTAAAAGATAGAGCATCCCCGACTTGATCATTCACGTTCTTGCGTTTTCCAATAAAAACATTCTTCCCCATTTTAGAAGGGGAGGACGGGTGGTCTAGGACCAGAGCTGGGTGATAAGGATTTATTACTAAACGATTAGGATTGCAGTAATCCCAACAAGCTAAAAAAAAGTAGATTACGATTACAGTAGTCCTTCATCGAATGAAAGAGATTTTGTACAACTTCAACGCGTGACTGACACGCTCGTTTACATGATTTGAGTGACTGATTAATGTCATACTACTTTTTAATCAATATACTGCTCGCAATTAATTTTTCAGATTTTTTAAAGTAGTTGCAAGATCTAGAGTTTCTGTACAAAATTTAAGTCAGCACTAAGTCAGTCCCGCGCCAAACGCTAACGAATTAGATTGACTAGCGGAAGCTATTTCTCTACACTTCTAATATGACAAAATATCAAAAATTCAGTATTTATAAAATGCTTGCAATGCCTTCTCGCTCGATCTCGGGGTACTAGATACCAGGATGCATAAAAACTAAAGCCAGGCATATGTTTGTTTTTTAAAAGCTATGTACATATCGGCACCTAAGGGTTAAAAGGTGCCAAGTCCATCTTTGAATCGATATAGTTTCGTGTTAACTCCCATTATGAAGAAAAAAGCAATTGACTTGGCACCTTTTCACCTTTAGGTACCGATATGTATGTATGTATGTTACTCTAGAAAAGTAGGTATATATACTACATCCAAATAAGCGAGTACTAACTGTTGCTGCGAAGCGTGATTAGCCAAAATTTGAGCTGTCAACTGTTGATGGAACACGAGTGGATCTATGAAGTTGAAGTCGGGCGCATAATTGTAGTCGTAGTCATTAAAGCCACCATCATAGAACCCGGCATTGCCTCCGTACCCTCCAGCACTGCCACCAGCGTAGCTGCCAGCACTCCCGCCAGCATAATCAGTGGCATATCGCTTGTGTTGACGCGCTAATGGAATAAAATATTTTAATTTGTTCTGAGGTCTGCTTTTCGATCTAACTTGTGTACCTCCTTCAGAGTTCATCACTAAGACCGCGACAATACAAACCAACAAAACGTTCCACATATCGAACGAGAGTTACCTATGGAAAAGAACACAATTTTAAATATGAATTAGTTTGAAAGCTTTCAATAAAATACCCGATAGAAAGCATTAAAGAAATAGTTTATCTATAAACGAAATTAACTTTCTCAAGTAAAAAATTTGTCAAGGAAATGGAAAGTAACATTAAATCCCAGTAACTGTGGCTCAACTTTACTCCATTCATACTCTTGCTTGCACTTTAGCGCACATGGGCTCAATTCTAGAATGCGCTGAGCCAAATAAGAGCTTTAGTATGACACCACCTTGGCTAAGAAAGAATGTCCACAATATGGAGTGATCTCCCGTCTATTATTGTAAATCGTAGAAGACGAACTATCAGTATTCGGTTTGACTCCTTACTTGAGTGTATTAAAAGTATGAAGATCTGTATATTAACAATGTTGGACAATGTCCAACATTTGTCACTAGAACCAGGCAGGAAGTCCTTGACCTGACTCTCAGTAACTATCTGGGTAATAATCTGATAGGACAATGGTGGGTGTCTTCGGAACCTTCCTTGTCCGACCACAGGATTATCTGCTTCCGGCTGGGAGTACAGGCCAGAGCAGTGACTCCAAAGAGGAACCCAAGAAACACCAATTGGGATAATTATAGCAAATTACTAGATTTTAACCTACCCGGGTTAGAGAGGGACCACAAAAAAGGTGGCTGTATGGCATTGGAGCATAAAGTTAATAGGCTAACAGATATAATGACTGATGCCTTTAACTATCGCTGCCCTGAGACCCAACCAAGAGGGAAGGGGAGAACAGTGTGGTGGTCTCGGGAACTCTCATCCCTTCGGAAAGACATGCGCAGGCTGTTCAATAAGGCTAAGCGCACGGGATGCTGGGCAGAGTATGCGCCTAGTCTAACAAAGTACAGCAAAGAAATTAGGAAGGCGAAGAGGGAAAGTTTCAGAACCTTCTGTGAAGGCATTTGGAATACCCCGGCCGCCGCGAGGTTACATAAGGCTATATCCAAAGGAACTATCGAGTCGAAGCTTGCGCTTAAGCTTGCAGATGGCACCTACACCAACAGTAGGGAGGAGAGGGCAACTGCCTTGATGCTGGCACACTTCCCGGAGGCTTCTAACCTGATGGCGGAGCTGGAGGTCCAGCAAACTAGGCCGCGACCATCTGATTAGAGACTGGCGAGAAGTATCTTCACTCAGGCTTCAGTCGGATGGGCGCTGGCCTCGTTTGAGCGCTACAAGGCTCCAGGGCTAGATGGCATCCGGCCAGTAGTGTTACAGCAGGGCAGTGAGAGCGTAATGCCGCATCTTGTGGACATAATGAGAAGCAGTCTTGCCGAAACGTAGGTCCCACAGATGTGGCGAAGGGCGCGAGTAATCTTCATCCCGAAAGTGGGTAAAAGAGACTACTCGCTAGCGAAGTCGTTTAGAACAATAAGCTTAACCTCCTTTGTGTTAAAAGCAATGGAGAAGATTATAGATAACCACATCAGGTCTACCATTCTGAGGAATATACCCCTGCACACCTGTCAGCATGCATACAGGGCTGGAAGGTCCACGGATACAGCCCTATACCAGCTGACAACCGAGATTCACTCTGGAGTGCGCAGGGCACTGGAGAGGAGAAACGTGGAGCCAGCGATCTGCTTCCCAAAGTGTCGCAGTTTTGGTGTGTTCACCCTTTATTTCTACGATTCGTAGCAAAATCCGAATACGAAAGAGTTGCAGAATAGGGGTGTTAGTCTTGTACCTGAGGTGGTACAGTTTCTGCGCTTGTGACAATTTTGGGTGATTTATGTATACGGCTGTAAACATGTCCCGGAAGGACGGCCATTGTTCATAACCCCCATGGAAAGTTTCCGTGTCACATGCTGGCATTTTGAGATATATGCCTGAGCTTTGCTCTTGAATTTGGCTTACTTCTA
>NW_023458555.1:60046008-60047604 GCF_013731165.1 Rhagoletis pomonella | reverse complement strand
TTTGAGATATATGCCTGAGCTTTGCTCTTGAATTTGGCTTACTTCTACTCTCGGGGGTGGAGTAGGTGCGCTAACTGGTTTTAGTAACTTAAGCTGGTCGGAGATCATAGCTTTTGTCTCTTCATATTGGTCAAGGCAGTTTTCGTATTTAGCGGCAGCCGAAGCTTTGAAATTCTCGGGTAAATCGGAATCATCGTTTCTATAATTGTGTCATATGCTCTTGAAGGCGCGCCCAGAAGTTGTCAAGGTTGTGGTTTTTTATTTCCAGAACCGATTCAGAACCGATTTTCTCTGTTTTGCACCCTGCTTCAAGCGTGTAGCTTCTGCAGGTGTGCCTTGAGGCTTATCCTCATCAACCATTGTTGGTACTTTTAAAGTGGTTGGGGTTTTGGCTAATTGCTCCTTTGCTGGAGTTTTATCAGAAGGCATTTATGTATGCGAGAATATATAGATTTTATTTTATTTTGTCTCTGTATTTAATTAACCGCGAATAATATAAGCAAGTTCCCGTATCGTCGTTCGGATTTTGACTTACTTTTATTTATAGTAACACAATGTACCGCAATACTCTCGCTATATTATTCTTTTTTTTTTTATTTATATTAACAGGTTCCCTGTCCCCATGCAATACATCTTTTTTCATGGCATACGTCCCCCGTTCTTTTCAGGATTCTTTATCTGATTTGATATTATTTGCATATAAAAATATGCAAACAGCGTAGATTATATGCCCTTATGCAAAAAAAAATTAATTATTAATATCTCATGTATAACATAAGGGTGGGAAATAGTTTTCGATAAGGTACGTCCTATGTATGTATGTTTCCACACAAAAACACTATATTTTTTCCAAAATACCTAGAAATATGTATCTGAAGTCAGCATTGATATTGCTCATATATGATGCATGGACTTGTGAGACAAGGTAAAAAACTGTTCCCATGAATCACATGTGATTCATTGGACAGGGAACCTGTTAATTTTATTTTTGTTTCCGATTGGGTGTTTATTTTATTTTATTTTTTGTTAATAAACAAGGCTTCTTCAAATTACCGTAATTAAAATCTTTATATTGAGTATTTTGATTTTACCGCGCTTCTTAATAGTTTTCCCGTGTGCCGTACAAGGTATATGCACTACTGGGTTAGTAGGTATGTGAGTATATATGTATATGTGTATGTTAATGTTAGCATGCAATGATACAATATATAAGGCTCATTCCATCTCAAATCACCCAGGCCGGGGGAAAGTGAATTTAAGTTCGCGATAAAACTCACATGGATTGTTCCTTGAACAATTTAAGGAGACACGTATTTTTTCTTTTTGCTCAGAAATGCAAATTTTTCGAATAATGAATTTTTTTATTTTTTCCTCTCTTAATAGCAACTTTTGATGAAATCGTTTATAACTACCGCTATTGGGTGGATGCGCTCTTGCGTACAGCTTCAGACAACAAAGGGTTGTCCGCAGGGAGGGGTCTTATCACCCCTTCTGTGGAGCTTAGTGGTGGATAAACTCCTTAAACTTATCTCTGGCAATGGTATACGCTGCCAAGGCTTTGCGGATGATATAGTAATAATCGCCAGGGGGAAGTTT
>NW_023458555.1:60034885-60045908 GCF_013731165.1 Rhagoletis pomonella | reverse complement strand
AGAGCACCCTCTGCGACATCATTAAAAGAGGTTTAAGACTGACGAAGGCATGGGGCGATAACCGTCACCATTCATTTTACTAGGAAAAGAGCCCTTCCGGGCATGAGGAACATAACCTTGGAGGGGGTCGAGGTTAGCATCGCCAGCGAACTGAAGTATCTGGGAATAGTCCAAGACAAGAAACTTCTATGGAAGAAATATGTGGACGCGATCATCTCTAGGGCCACGAAAGCTTTAATGGTGTGTAAGCGTCTGGCGGGAAGATCCTTGGGTTGTACGCCCAGAATCCTAAGATGGCTTTACATCATGATAGTACGGCCTATGGGGCGGTAGCTTGGGTTTCAAGAACTACTCTAGCCACGGTGAGACAATCGCTCACCAAGCTACAACGACTGGCATGTGTTTGTATAACAGGAGCGATGCGCACATGTCCGACGACGGCGCTGGAAGTAGTCCTTGAACTCGAGCTTCTTCATATAACCATAGAGCAGGCAGCCAAAAGAACTCTGCTTAACATTGCGAGAGAGGGATTTGGTAAAGGTAAAGTCATTTCCTCTAGGAGTATGGAGGAGCTAGGGTCCTCGCTCCCACTTGCCCTGTTACCTAGAGATGACATAGGAAAGACCATAGTCTTTGAGAATACATTCAAAATAGAGCTTTGCAGTAAAGCGACCTGAAGTGTCTCCACTTTCGAGACATTACTTCAGGGTTGCACTCTGCACTGGTACACGAATGGCTCGAAGACCCCAGAAGGAATAGTTGCTGGAATTGTTGGACCCTGGGCCAGGATTTCTGTTCCTATGGGGAAATATCCGAGCATTTTTCAAGCAGAAGTTTACGCTATCTACCTGTGTGCGGATACAATCATGGGTAGAGGGTAAAAAAACAAGAGAATCTTAATCCTGAGCGATAGTCAGGCAGCACTCAAGGCCCTTATTCCTATGAGGTCAAATCGTCGCTGGTCCTGGAGTGCATTGAGAAACTTAACTCCCTAGGTAAATACAATAACATCAAGTTGGCGTGGATACCTGGTCACAATGGAGTAGAGGGTAACGAGGCGGCTGACTGTCTCGCAAGAGAGGCGGCAGCCACTACTCCAGTTGGCCCTGAGCCCTTCCTAGGATTGGGTCCCAACACTCTAAACGAGGAGCTCAGGATAGAGAGGATCACTATGAGGGATATAAACTGTCAAAATTCGTCAGGAATGCGTCAAGCAAAGAGTTTACTGGGAGGTTATAACAAGGAGATTCCAAGGGTTAGTTGACCTCCCAAAAGGGCAGCTTAGAATAATAACAGGTATCCTCACGGGACACTGCAGGCTGAGGGGGCATCTACCCAAGCTGGGGATATTGTCGAGTGACCTTTGTCGGTTTTGCAACTCTACCAGTGAGACACCTCTACACATCCTCACCAAATGTGATGCAGTCTGCAGAAGACGTGAGAGAAGTTTAGGCTCAATGTGGCCACAGCTTAGGCACATTCGCTCCCTATCCCCTAAGGTAGTGTTAAATTTTCTCAGGTAATTAGGTTTGGAGGAGGTATTGTGAAGGGTGGAGGGCACAATAGACCACAAGGTCGCTTTGCAATCCTCATTTTATCATCTATCTATCTATCATCAGTGTTCGTAATGTTCTGCAGAGGGATTCTGGCAGTCGCGATCAAAAGTAGCGATAGCGATTTTCAGAATCCTATTGCATTAATGAGCAAATTACATTGTCATCCTAATCAGAGCTACATATGTAGATATGTTTTCAGACATTATCTCTAACCTTCTACAAAATGAGCTAAACATAGGTGCTAAATCGTTGAGAAGACTTAAATATGTAGTAGTTTTCTCCGATAAAAAGAAAACGATAATTTTTTAGAACCGTTTCTTCAAGAAGAAACGATACACTTTCCCCAAAAAGTCAAATGTCTGCAAGTTATTCTTGATAACATTGTAATCTAGAAAAAGGATTTAAAGTAAGACCAATCTCAGGGGACAATGTGGAATATAAGAAGCTAAGACACACATCTGCTCTCATGGTTATAGAACAAGAAGGAGACTGCACATAAGTGAGGACTTATGTCTTCCAAGGGCTTTTACTTGATAGTACCAACTGAAACAATAAACTAACTTATTTTCGGAACGATAGTAATATTTGGTATACTGACTTACTATCGCGTCCGAGCAGGGGCCTATAGCCTCCTTTTTAATAGCATAGGGGAACTAACTTTGACTCTAAAGAGAAAATGGGTTTAGCAACAAGAACATTTATACATTTTGAAAGCAGGGCGGCGCTGAAGAGGGACCTGCCGGGGAGCTCCTTTAGGCGAAATTATTATACGGGGTATTCCATGAGAAAGTAAACCTCGATGACCAAGTATAAAGTTAATTATTAACACGTACGACCCTTTCTTTCGTTTTCCAGCCATGGGTGCCGAGTCGAAGGATCTTTTCACTAGAGCCTCGTCATCCATTCGTACAACATGGGCGCCGTGAAGTTGGCACCCGACCTTGATGCATTTTGATAAAATACCTAGAATATCATGGATTTAACTCTCTGGAGGATTGTAGTTTCTTTTTATTTGTAGTTGAAAAATAGGTGCGTAATGCGTTTTTTTTTTAAATTTATATGAACTTATTTACAGCTACAGCGTCAATTTCAATGAATTCTGGTCTACAATCGGTTGTAGTTGAGTGTACAGTAAAACCCGCTTAAGTACCTCACGAAAAATGTCAGCTTTTTGAGGTACTTAGGCGGGTTGGGCACTTAAAAGAACACGCTTAAGTACCTCGATGCGAGTACTTAAGCGAACATAATTTGTGATGTAGTTACATCTTCTTGTCAACTTACATAAATAAGTCCTTGAATAAAACATGAACATTTAATGAAGTATATGTAATTTAAAACCAAGATCGTAGCATTATTTAAACAAGTAAACATATAAAGGAAAACTTTATTAAAAAAAAAAACAGATAAAGCAATGTTATGTCATTTTCACAAGAATTAAATCAAGAAGCCATTGATTATACATATTTATAAATACACATAAACAGGGCATACCAATTCAAAATGATATTATTTGCCACTTATGTTTATTTTTTAATTTAAAAAATTTTTCAAATTTTCAAATTCATTCCCTAACAAATACCGTAGAAACTTAAAATATAAACTTAAAATTTTGCAGAAGACTGAAAAAAATTTAATCAAAATTTCAAACCTGCTTTTCAGAAGTGTTAAATATTTTTATGAGTATGCAGTTTTATAGCCCATTCAATTTTAGTGTAATAATGCGCAAGTTTCAAGTGGATAAGAATTACCATTGATTTTTTAGAATTTTTTGCCGAAGGTGTGTAGCGCTGACACTGAATTTCAAAATATGCAAACGTTTGAAAAATGAGAAATTAAAAATTTGAGAAATTTAAAAAAAGCATTTAAAAGGGGAAAATTATAAGTAAAATGGTAGGTAATGAGGAGAGGGATTTTCTTCAGAATACATTAAAAAATTCACGGTGCCCAAAAGTGTTGGGAACTTAAACGGGTTAGGTGCTTAAGCGGGGGGTACCTAAGCGGGGGGTACCTAAGCGGGTTTCACTGTAGTTATAATTTCTTTTTTAGTTGAAAAATAAGTGCGTAATGCGTTTTTTTTTTTAATGTATATGAACTTATTTACAGCTACAGCTCCAATTTCAATGAATTCTGGACTGGAATCCTTTGTAGTTGATTGTTGATTTTTCAACTAAAAAAAAGTTTACTACAATCAACTACAAAAGATTCTTGACCAGAATTAATTGATACTGAAGCTGTAGCTGTAAATAAGTTAATATAAATTTTTTAAAAAACGTACTTTTCAACTAAAAAAATTTGTAAACTTCAATCAACTAAATACAAACGACTCTAAACCAGCATTCATTGACATTGAAACTGTAGCTGTAAATAAGTTCATATAAATTTTTTAAAAGTGCATTACGCACGTATTTTTCAACTAAAAAAATTTTAAAACTACAATCAACTTCAAACGATTCTAGACCAGAATTAATTGAAATTTAAGCTGTAGCTGTAAACATGTAAGTTCATATAAAATAAAAAAAAAAAACACATTACGCACTTATTTTTCAACTAAAAACAAGTAAGAAAGTCTAAGTTCGGGCGGAGCCGAACATTAAATACCCGGCGCAAGTATTAAATATACGTTTTTCACCTTTCCGAAAGCTACCGCTACATGGTAAGCCGGGGTGTATCAATTTTGAGTAAATTAGCGTCCTTAAATTTCGAAATATTGAAGTTTCAAGCATTTCTGAAATTTACCGTTATATGAAAAGCGGCCGTAATTTTAGTCCGATTTCAATAATTTTCAACGCTTTGCTTCTGTGTGGCAAGTACAATAACCACACCGAGTTTGGTACAAATTGGTAGAACGGTTACCGATATACATATATGTGATCATAAGTGGGCGGTGCCACGCCCGTTTTCCA
The DNA here is from genome assembly GCF_013731165.1 of Rhagoletis pomonella. Classification (NCBI taxonomy): domain Eukaryota; kingdom Metazoa; phylum Arthropoda; class Insecta; order Diptera; family Tephritidae; genus Rhagoletis; species Rhagoletis pomonella. The sequence continues at coordinate 60,041,449 of NW_023458555.1, read as the reverse complement.
AAATTTTACCATAAGCGTATTTCTTGGTAAAGAATTGTTGCATTTTCCAAAAATTTATAATATTCTTATTTTTTGTCTGAAAATTATTGTAAATATCAATTTTGAATGAATTATCTTCAGTAGTTACTAAAATATCGCAGTTTTCGTATTTCTGGAAATTACCGTTATATGGGAGGTGGGCGTGGTTACAGTCCGATTTCGCCCATTTTCAATACCATCCATCCTACGCCAGAAAGAAGTGTACGTACGTTAAGATATCTCAATTTTTACTCGAGTTATCGTGTGCACAGACGGACGGACGGACGGACGGACAGACAGTCACCGCTTAATCGATTTCTCTTTTCATTCTGATCATTTATGTATACATTTGTCTATATCTATCTCGATTCGTTTTGCCTGTTACAAACAACCGTTATGTGAACAAAGTTATAATACCCTTGTGCACAAGTGCGCTCGGGTATAAAAAAAAATAAAACTAAATTCAACTACAAACGATTCTAGACCAGAATTCATTGAAATTGAAGCTGTAGCTGTAAATAAGTTCATATAAATTTAAAAAAACGCATTACGCACTTATTTTTCAACTACAAACAAAAATAAACTTACTAATCCTCCAGAGAGTTAAATCTAGCATATTTTAGGTATTTTATCAGAATTCATCAAGGTCGGGTGCCAACTTTACGCAGCTTACAACATGCTCAATCCAGCGCAACCGTATTTTTATGCACTTAACTATGTTCATGTCGTTAAAAAGCTCGGACCGTGAACGCCATGAATACTTTATTTTTTACAACGCTTTTATCAACTTTCAATGTTGTATGTCCAGACCACCATTTATACTATAAATATAGCAAGGGTATTTATGGCAAAGTCTAGATATCAACCTCGTCGTAGGTATCATATCAAAGACATACAATTAGAAGACTCTAGATGTCGCCCCGCCAAAAGAATTTAAATATTGCGCCTAAAAATATGCACTCTCAGTGAATTTAACAGAATCGTTGTTTGTATGACGTCACACTTGTGCAACTTGTTTACGTTTTCCTTGCAACATTTTTTCTTCTTCTTCCATTCTTGCTCACGTTTTGGCATTTCTCTCTCGCAATTGCACCAGTGTGACGTCACACAAAAGTCATTCTCAAAAATCCTCTCTGATGGGCGCAATCTTGTATTCTATCATTCTTGATTGTTACTCTTTTTCCGCATAAATACACTACTTGGCGTTGAGAGAGCAAATACATTACCTATAGTGATGTGCTAAGTCGGTACTTTTAAGTATTGATCCTTACTCGGTACCGACTTAAAAAGTATCCAATCCTTTCGATACTCGGTACCGAAATATTAGAATTTGTAATAAGAGTCCGCAATACCCACAAATGTGGAATAGAAGCTGTTGAGTGATCGTTGAGGTCATTAATCTATGGTTAAAGAAGTCTATTTCTCACATTATTTGGATCTGAACGTTCTCGTTACTAGATTAATATCTGCCTCTGCGGCGACCACAATGCAAATCTTAAATAATAATATTACGAATTAACAATGTTGCCACAATAACTGTTGCAGTTGGTAAGACTGTGGCAATAAGTGCAAGAAGGCTCAAATACTGACATACACATTGTTCATCTTTTGAAGAAGCATCGTCTTATTTGTACCTCTTTTATTTCAGGCGATGTCATATGTATAAAATAGCAATGAATATGATTTTTTTTTCTGCAAACTTCAAACATATAACCTTGCGGACGGCTGATTAAGTTAAGTGACATTTTCACTAGTTTTGGCTATTTTTCTTTTGTCTATTAATTGTTTATAATTTGTTTATAAAAGTTTAGCACATTACATAACCAGCACCACATAAATCCACATCTCAAACTTCGTACAAAATTTATTAAAATTAAACAATCTTTAACAATTACACCTACAACATTTAAACTTTTTATGCAGTTTTATAGCCCATTAAATTTTAGTTGGTTAAAGTGCAAATTTCAAGAAGCTAGAAAATTGCGTTGATTTTTAATAATTTTTTTTTTGCTGACGGTCCTAGGCATTTTCCTCCATATAAATGTAATTGGCGATCATACTTTATATGGGAGAAAACCGTCAGCAAAAAAAAAATTATTGCAGTTTAATCTACTAACATATAATGGGCTATAAAACTGTGTTTCTACAATTTTTAATAAACAGTTTAAAATTTTTAGGTGTAATTGTAAAAGTTTGTTGAATTTTTTTAAGTTTCGTAAAAAGTTTGAAATGTGGATTAATGTGGTGTTGGTTATGCAATGTGCTAGACTTTTATAAAAAATGTGACTAAACTTAATCAACTGACAAGAAGCTTATATGTAATGGGGAAGGTTTAATGTATCGAATCGCTATCGGGTACCGAAAAGAAAGTATTGTGTACCGAAATTTTTTTCAAGTATTGGGTACCGACAATTCAGCACATCAGTAATTACCTACTTGCTATTACTCCACCAAAGTAGCACACTACTTGCTCTCATCGCGTACGAGAGATATTTGCTGCTGCCAAAAGGGAGTAGCAAATCTACTCTCTGTATACATGTAGTACTGTAAGTACTTGCGTATTTTTCATTTCTGGTTGTTAGCCTACTAGTTGATATCGTTTGCGGCGTTGGTCCGCGAAATTGAAATGGTAAATATAGAATATGGAAATTGATGATGTAATGCCCGTAAGATACTACGTTTTTTTCTTGTATTTCGAGTGTATTTTACACTGTATTTTGAAAGAAAGAGAAAGTTATATACGATTTCAGTACTTGTGTAAGGGAGTAAGCTATATACAAAAAAATAAACGAAAAACCGACGAAAAACAAACTAGGTTGTTAAAAACAGTCCGGCCAACTTGTATTTCGTTAGGTTTTTTTGACAGATGGCTGTATTTCGTTCGTGCTTCTTACACAGCTGTTTACATTTTGCCAGACGAATTATTTTCTATGCATAAACAAAATGGAAATGCAATTAAATTAAAAACGTTATTGTCTTGCCACTTTAATTTAATTTTCTTAATGTAACAAAAGTGTTTTACGCAAATTTTAATATCGGTAAGGATATGTCAAAACTCAGCTGTTTTTCACACAGAATTTGTTTCTCTCTAACACATGGCCGAATTGTTTTTGTAATTTGACTTTCGTCAATTTTTTTGTTTGTATATCAATTGAAAAATACAGGGAAAAAACATAGTATCATAGGTTCATTAGGAAATGTTTACGACCTTATTTATAAAAAGTAACGTAGATTTAAACAGTTGTGTAATGAGACATTTTCATAAAACTTTTGTATTTAAACAGCTTTTTCATTCTATGTGCATATGTACTTTAATTCTTATGAATGTTTTATTTCTGGTTTCTAATTTGGTATAAAACTATTTGCAGTCATTAACCAACAAATAAATTGTCAAAAACAACTTAAGCAATGCTGTTATACGAAATAAAATTATTAGAGGCAAATTTCAAATTTCAAAAGTTATTGGGAAAAGTAAAGTAAAGTCTGAAAAAGTAAAAGCAAAGTAAAGTAAATATGTGTCTTTATTTAATATGTTTCCAATTCGAATTTCTTATTATGTATTAACTGGTATGTTTCATTAAATTCTATATTATAGACATCACTACAATAGTTAAGAAGTTATGCTTATTTAATTACAGAATTAAAGAATTTAGCTCAGAGCAAGTTTTCGCTTTTCTTTAGTTTTTTAATTTGTATTATTTTTATATGAAAGCAAAGGTGATCACTAAACAAACACCATATAAATCCTAATTTCAGACTTTGTTCAAAAATTACGAAAATTCTGCAAAATTTCACCAAAATTTCAAACTTTTTAATCAGCATCTTTAGAAAAAATGGTATGCAGTTTTGTTGGCTATTAAATTTTAGTATAATAAAATGCAAATATAAAGTAGCTAAGGCTTGATTTTTGGCCATTTTTTATATCGAATACATATATCTGTACCGTTCAATTAAAGATACTTTAAAAGGTTTGACTTCGAATTAAAAAATAACCTGTCTATCTTAAAAATGTTTATATTTTTATTAAGTTTCTATGAAAAGGGCATCTTGAACTACATCTATGGTTAAATATTAAAATAAAAGTCAAATGTTAAAATATTGTTTGCGATCCCATGAAATGTTGCTTTAAAGGGCAGTGCCCTTACCCGCGGGAAAAGCTCTTTTAAGCTTTCTATACATTTTGTTTAGGAGCTTAAAAGCTCTCTCTGCCCAACGCTGCTTTAAAGGAAAAAGGGCTTGTACCGGTTTAAGCTAATTTAATTGAACGGCACAGATATGCAAAAAAAAACAATTCGTTTCGTTATTCATAAAAAAAATATCAGAAAAAAGTCGTTTGTTTGTTATCAAGAAAAGGTATCAAAAAATTTTATTTTCGTTGACCATCAAAAACAAAAAATATAGATATCATTGTAGTTATCAAGAAATATAACGAGAAATATTTTTCATTATTTCTGATGCTAGAAAATTACTTTGCGGTTGCTGTAAATTTTTTTGAAGAAATAAGTATATCGTCGCTACCATGTCAAACTATCGAATGTCCAAAATTGCTTTTTGATTTACGATACCTTGCGCATGCGCTTAAAATGATACGTAAGTTGGCAAATCGTCTAATTTCTAGTCTTCTTAGAAGCAGAGGATACTGGCTTTAACAAAGTGTCGAATCCCACACTTTTGTCTAATGACAACAATACTTTTTACAACAGTTTCTTTGCTCTCCTGAATAGTGCCGATTTCCACATTCGATAGTTTGACATGGTAACGACGAGATGTACGAGCATTTTTGTCTTTAGACCTGCATATTGATTTCAGAAATTTTTTATAGAAGCAAATTTATTTTCCACTTATTGAGTGTAATTTTATATTTTTTTTTAGTTTTTCTTGAGGGCCTTTACAAATAAAAAAATTTCGGAATATGTACATAGACATGTACATACCAGAGCTGTGTAAGTGTGAAATCATTTTCAATTTTAAATCAACAATTTTTTTCTATTCAGTTTTCATTACATATTCCTCGCTTAAGATTGAGGTTTACAATTTTTAAATTTTCCATTCACTCAAAGCTGTTATGAATTCACACATCAACATATTCATAGCAAGATTGAAAAAACGAATGCCAAATCAAAAAAAGTTTTAACACTGAATGAGTATTGAAAAGGCTGCAATCTTTTATGTGTGTGCATTCTTAAATTCAGTACCAATCATTAGTTCAAAGCAGGGTTGTAGCGAATATTCGCATTCGCATTCGCAACCGCGGAGCTTCCGCATTAATTTTAATATTCGCATTCGCTTTCGCATTCGCAATAATCAATGCGGATCTTTTGCGAATGCGAATATTGAAGGGACCGAAAATAACAGTTTATTTTAACAGTTAAACTTGGCCAAATATTTTTTATTCCCAATTAAAAGACTTTTCCGGATAATAAGCAAACCTCTTATCCAAATTAAACAAGTTTGGTACCAAATGAAGGAAATGTTAAAACGAGCAAAGCCACCCATTGAAAAATATTTCAATAAAAAATGTTAATTAATTACCATAGATCAAACCTTGGGTCTGGTATATGAATTTCTTTAGTATTAAATGATAAAAAATACAAATAGCGGTGGTAACCTTCTTTCGTTATTTCTGCTTAAAAGCTATTTCAGTCACAGAAGAAAGGATTAAAAATGAATTACAAAAACAAAATCGAAAAACGCTGTTGACTTTACAGGTTCTCCAAATTCAGAAACAACCAAAAGAATGAGAATGAAGAAATCCTTGGAAATCAATGGTGTTTAAACAACGATCTTGCCATAATGCAAGATTGTGAAGATGGAAGACAGGAGGATATATCCGACATTTGCAGCCCGATGCAATTCTCAAAAAAGAATTATTGCACCGCAATAAAAAAAATAAATATAACTGAAAGACCTCTCAACTAGTGCAGCGTCAATCGAAAAGAATTTACAATTTTGTCAAGTTTAAAGTTTTTCAAGTTTGTCGCCTCGAGCGAGTAGTTATTTAGTGGCGCAGGTTTGATTTACGACCCTTAAAAACAAGTAATCCTTTTTAATGCCGGCTTTGATTGAATATATTTCAATCTCCTCCGGAGATCGTCTTCAGGGGCTACAAAAATTACACAAGTTTTTTTATTAACATACAAGCAAAAGCTAACACATCAAAAACATACATAAATACGTACATACATTAATTAAATTTTAGCTCCACGACGTCCGTCTCGTTTGTCGTGCAGTTTAGAACTGATATTACAAGTGTCAAGCAGGTGTCTGTATATGTGGGCGCAGTTTTCTGTGTCTGTTTTGTAGTTTAGTCTCTTGTTTGGTGGTGTGTTAATTATGTGGAGCATTTCTAATGTGAAACGTTTATTATAGTGTTGTTCTTGCTGTAATATGCTCACAGCTTCAAAATCGGGATTGTGTCCGCTCTCTGCACGGTGGGCCGCTAGTGCAGTTTTTTGTGTGTTACTGGATGCTCTACATTTTATGTCCGATCGGTGTCTTGATATTCTTGTTCTAAGTTTGTTCTTTGTTGTTCCTACATACTCTTTT
>NW_023458555.1:60027549-60034785 GCF_013731165.1 Rhagoletis pomonella | reverse complement strand
AGCAACGATTTCCCAACTGGACTGATACATAGGATGATAAAAACACACAAATCAAGTAAAAATACGAAAAGTAGCGAAAAAACAGCTGTATCGTACAAATCGGTAGTATACATACCAGGTTTCTCGGACAGATTAAAAGCTTCAGACATATATGACAAGGAAAACATTAGAATAGCAATCAAACCCGCCTATACAACTGGTATGTTTTTTTAGCAATATGAAAAGCAAAGTGATAACTATGGACAGAAACAATATTATATACAGGATTCCATGTGCTGGTGATGAAAATAACAAATGTGAAAAAGAGTATGTAGGAACAACAAAGAACAAACTTAGAACAAGAATATGAAGACACCGATCGGACATAAAATGTAGAGCATCCAGTAACACACAAAAAACTGCACTAGCGGCCCACTGTGCAGAGAGCGGACACAATCCCGATTTTGAAGCTGTGAGCATATTACAGCAAAAACAACACTATAATAAACGTTTCACATTAGCAGGCATGGGCTGAGACTTAGCAGGTGCTAAAAGATCGTAAGCATCGCGTGCACGGTGGAGAGAATACAGAGGTGGCGCCGATGACGATACCGCTACTCGGCTGTCAGTGATTTTGACAGAATCAGCTGTTTTGGTGACGTCATAGTAGAGAAGACAGCAGTAGTGATGTGCTGAGTCAATACTTTTAAGTACCCAATACTCTCAATACTCGGTACCGAAACATTTAGGTTTCGAATAAAAGCGCACATAGGCCAAAAATATGGAAAAAACGCCTAACAAAACCCGAATGTAAGAGCCAATAGAGCTTTTTTACTGATTCAAATGAAAGATGTATATATGTCGGTTCGATGCCATAATACAGAGAAACCCTTACTTGTTTGAAGCATTTTTGTTCCAGCTGAATCGGACGATATCATTTTTGTAGGCCTGGGACAGATTCTGTAACCAGTTAACGACAATTTTCGAATCGGTATCGGTTTTGTCGACGTTTGATATCAAATATTTGTAAGTCAACAAGTGCGATATCGATCCGAAACTTGTCGCTAACTGGCTACAGAATCTCTCCCCTGAAAGGCTTCTTCATCCGTCAAAGTATTTTTCTTGAACCTTGGATCGACTAAGGTTAAAACTGATAAAATAATATTTTTCTGTGGCGATAAGTTCAAGTGTTTTAGCCGATATCATATAAATTAGTAATGAAAGTTTTTTCTAAACCTGAAATGCATATAATGGCGAGGATTTAATGTAAATAATCGGTATCGGATACCGAAAAGGAAGTATAGGGTACCGAAATCTTTTTTAAGTATTGGGTACCGAGTATTGGGGACAATTCAGCACATCACTAGTCGCCCTCATTCTTGCCGCTCTCAGTTGTCAACTCTACGATGACGTCACGCTAAAATTACTCTCACGAATTCTGCTGCAATCGGCGCAATCTTGTATTCTATCATTCTTGCCTCTGCACATTAGAAATGCTCCACATAATTAACACACCACCAAACAAGAGACTAAACTACAAAGCAGACACAGAAAACTGCGCCCACATATACAGACACCTGCTTGACACTTGTAATATCAGTTCTAAACTGCACGACAAACGAGACGGACGTCGTGGAGCTAAAATTTAATCAATGTATGTACGTATTTATGTATGTTTTTGATGGTTAGCTTTTGCTTGTATGTTAATAAAAAAACTTGTGTAATTGTTGTAGCCCCTGAAGACGATCTCCGGCGGAGATTGAAATATATTGGGAAGGAATGTATTTTCATGTGTTTTAATTCCATCAACACCCTGACCTCAAAGCCGGCATTAAAAAGGATTACTTGATTAAAATCAAAAAGGTCGCAGTACAAAACGGATACAGATTGACCCTTAAAAACTTTTTATTGAATACAATGTTCCAATTTTTAAATTCAAATACTAAAAAAAACATTATTAAAAATTACTAACCTTTCCATTTTTATTTAAATAAATCACCTAATTTACTCACCTAAATTATTTCTTAACAAGTAAAAAAGTCTAAGTTCGGGTGGAGCCGAACATTAAATACCCGGCGCAAGTATTCAATAGAGTTGTTTCACCTTTCCGAAGACTACCGCTACATGGTAAGCAGTGGTGGTTTTACGTCTATTTCAAACATCTTCGGTAGAACGTTCAGTTAGATGTAATGAGATAAACTTATATAGATATATGGGTCGTTCTTAAAAAACATGACCATTCTGAATTTTGTAATTTTTAAAAATTAAGTTGGCCAAATATGTTTATAATTGGCCTCATGTGGTTACGGATGGTATCAACAATAGGAATCCATAACCAGCAGTATTTTTTTTTAATTTTTGGAGTTTTTGGAGTTAATAAGTCACAGAGTGGACCGGTAACAGAGGGGACAAATTAACTCAAAAATACTATATTTTAGCTTTTTATTCGAATTTTGGAGAATTTATTTGTCCACTTAATTAATGTACATAAAATATTTATAAAAAAATTATAAAATAAATAAAAAATCACTTTACTCACCGTTTTTCAACAGTAACAGAGTTGACACTGAATAAGGGTACGTACCCGGCATACAATTGGGTTCCTTACTCAACAACGCACTAAACAAGACTGAACAGTTCAAAACACATTTTGTTGATTTTAGCTAAGTTATGATGGAGAAGCATAAGAGAAATATGCGCGTCATAACGTTTAACAAACATTTTTCAATAAAATGAGTGGACGTAACAGAGGGGACCAAAACCTGGGGACACAAATTTTCTTCATAAAAATTATACAAAAAAATTATTTTTCATCATTCTTTTCTATATATGGTATTAATATACACAAACTGAATAACAAAAATTGTAAATATTATTTTTTTTCAATTTTATTTCAACTGAAAATAACTATTAAATTTTTATAAATTGGCTCGGGACACAGGTTTTTGCTAAACCTTTGACACTGCAAATATTTTTTAAGTTATTTTCAGATAATTAATTATTTTTTTTTATAATATAGTTACGTAGATAATTTATAAAAATGCAGATATTTTTCTATTTTCTTTTTGAAGAAACAAAATATAAAATAGTAAAGTCTGGGGACACCAATTGGTCATGTTTTTTAAGAACGACCCATATGTGGTCGGCACCACGCCCGATTTCCAAAATTCCATAATAATGTTACTTCTTTTCAAGGGATTGTTGTTAGTATAAATTTTTGGTAAAGTTAGCTTCCTAAAATTTCGAAATATCAAAGTTTCAAACATTTCTGAAATTTACCGTTTTTCTAAATAATTATTGCAAAAATTAGTTTTGAATAAATTACTGATTTATAGAAGCTTTGGTATTTCTCTAAAATATCGTTATATGGGATGTGGGCGTGGTTATTATCAGATTTTCTAAATTTTATGCCGTTTGGTGTGTTTTGTGAAGGCCAACAACTGTGCCAAGTTTGGGAGAAATTGGTGGAGCGGTTCCCAAGATATACACATGTAATCATAAGTGGGAGTGGCTACGCCCATTTTCCAAAAATTTATAATATTCTTATTTTTCGCCTAAAAATGATTTTAAATATTAATTTTGAGTGAATAAGCTTCAGGTGTTAATAAAATATCGCAGTTTTCGCATTTCTCAAAACTGCCGTCTTATGGGAGGTGGGCGTTGTTATCGTCTGATTTTGCCCATTTTCAGTACCATCCGTCCACCGCTCAAAAGAAGTACACATGCCCAGTTTCGTTACGATATCTCAATTTGTACTCGAGTTATCGTGTGCACAGACGGACGGACGGACGGACACACAGTCACCGCTTAATCGATTTCTCTTTTCATTCTGATCATTTATGTATATATTTGTCTATATCTTTCTCGACTCGTTTTAACTGTTACAAACAACCGTTATGTGAACAAATTTATAAAACCCTTGTGCACAAGTGCGCTCGGGTATAAAAATACTTGACATCTGCATCCGCATCCGCGGATGTTAGCGTTTAAACCAAGGAATGAAACCGTAACCCAAACCGAAACCGTAACCGTTTAAAACCGTTTCGTTTTTCAAAACCGAAACCGAAACCGTAACCGTTATCTTGATCTGATACCGAAACCATTTCAATCACAGGTTTCAATCGGTTTCCAGAAATTTACAAAAATAATAAATAAAAATTTCTTTGAAATAAATGATTTATTTAACCAAAATCAGCAACATTTTTCTAAAATTCTTGTTAAGTAGTAAATAAGTATGGCAAGGTAACTTTTCGCAAAAATCTGCTGATGACTTTGTTGTTGTGAATCGATAATCGATTAATTATATTTAAGTAGTTTCTTTCCCGTACGCAATGCGAGATCCCGCGTGTGCCCAAAATAGCCCAGAAATCATGCCTGTACTCAACAAAATGGGTAATAGAGAGCGAAAATTCGAGCGTATTCGATCGTAAGTGTTCTTCTTCCTGTCCGAAACAGCCCGAAATTTTCTCCGAGTAAAAATGGATAAAGTGTCAAAGTGCATATCAGCTGTATTGTGTTTACATGTTGCCTGCATTTACTTGGTGCTTTTAAGGAAAAGTGAATGGCCTGTTGATGTATTTTCAATCTATGTACTTAAAATCAAATTTGTGAAACCAATATTCAATTTCCAAGTGTTTGCATTTAATACCATGTTCTGACCGACAACCAAAACATTTTTCCTTCTTTTTCTTTTCATTTACAACCTTTAACTTTCATTCTTATTTTGCTTTGGCCAGGCAATTAACAATAAATCCGAAATGGTGTATTAAAGATGATAAAATATGACTTCCACTTCGATAAATAATCGAAAAAAACTAGTGAAGACACCGACTGGAATGAGTGGAAAGTGAGTTTTCAAGTAGTTTTCAGCGAAAACTGGTTTTCGTTTAACAGATTTTATATGGACGAAAACACAAGTTTTAGGTCGAAAACCAGTTTTAGCAACGAAAACATGTTTCCGATGTCGGTCAGAACATGGTATAAGTGACAAAAACAAGAACAACCCGAATCAGCTGTTTCTCGACTTGTGTGCACGAAATGTAGGTTTTTGCGTTTCCGTACTTCTGAACTTTGTTCCATTTTTGAAAGAAAATGTTTCTCTTATTCTCTAATTACCAAATCCGGTCCGGATTGTTAGGGAAAGAACCTAGTGTTGATATTATCAGTGAACTGTAATTTTCGATTTTCTTTCCTCAACGTTTAAGACATTGTGATTTAAATAATATCAACAAAATTTCTGTGAAAAACCGAAACCGGAACGAAACCGAAACCAAAACCGAAATAAATTTTGAAGAACGAAACCAAAACCGAAACCGAAACACTTGGCAAAACCGAAACCCAAACCGGAACGTTATTTTGAATCGGTTTCATTCCTTGGTTTAAACATCCGCATCCGAATTCGCATCCGCGGAAGTCTAAAACTCCACATTCGCAACATCCCTGGTTCAAAGACACCCTGGTAAACAACTTTTTGATAAAAAAAGCAGATTTTTGACAACTGCTCAATTGTAAAAATTCGAAGCGGTGTTACCCATTTTAAATAAAAAAAATAAATTTGGGATTAAATATAAAACAGTTTTATTAACATTTACCTTTTAAAAATAGTTAATGTCTTATATTAAAAATGTTTAAATTGTACATTAAATTCGATAAACACTTCGCAAAAACTTTACATCTAGGTAAATAAAATTTTAGTGAACATATTTTAAAAATATTTAGTGTCTTTATGCCATCTGATTATTTCACAATGTAACTAGCCAGGAATATTACAGTTTTCTATATTGGGTGCGATTGCTTCTGATATAGTTCGAACACTGAAATTACAAATTTTGATGTGTAATTTAATGCATAGTTAGGGGATTCACAATTCGTGTTAGACGTCGTAATATCTTAAAGGCTTAAATTTGTTCAATATAAAGTAACGGTTAAAACCGATTTGAAATATTCGTTGGGTATAATAAGAGCCAATAAGATATTTCCTACTAGTTTAAAAACATTTTGGTTATGTTAAAAAACGCCTAAAGGTGTTATTTTACGTTTTAAAAAATTTAAGACTTTAACACATTACGACAACACCTATTGTGAATACTCCATATGTGCTTGACCATCAAACTATATCGTTGTTTATTTGGATAAAATTAAACTATATTTCACTGTTCAATATTGGAGTTGGTGTGAAGTATGCAAATGAGAACAACAATTATCAATTTATTGAGCATTAACCTCATTTATTTAAAAACAAAAGACATTTTGTTTGGTAAAATTTCGATTCTAAGAATAAAATGTTTTTAAACAAACGAAAAATTAATAATAAAATTTGAAGGATTTTATTTACTGCGCATGATACAAAAAAGAAAGTAGTTTCAATAAACAACTTTTGACGGTTAATAAATTTTCTTGAAGTTTCATAAATTGTGAGTATTATCAACGGCCTTGTCACTTTGATAATATTAACACACAATAAATCGGAGTATTTTCTTTCCCATATTGATACCAATATAATAACATTTCAAATCAAAAACCCTTATCAGTGCTTGGTACTTTTTTTACTTACGTGGTTCGCTCCTTTTTTTATTCAAAATATTTAAAATGTAAACTGTTAAAGGAGACTTCATCGTAATTGTTCTTTTCATTTTGTAATAAAAATCACTTGCGCATTATTCCGTTATTTTTTTGTTTTCTTTTTTTGAATGCAATCTTGCTATTTAAAAATCTAATTCTAAAGAATGTTCTTCCCAAATAAAACCTTTTTATTTGCTGGGTTGGAGCTGCTTCGGCCGATGGAGTAAAAGGCGAAATGCTTATATTTTTCCCTTGTCCCTCCTACGCGTTTCGACACTCTCGTGTCATCTTCAGGGAGTCTGTTTTATTTAAACGATAAACAATAAACATGAAGAACGAACGAAAACCATGATTAACAAAAACATAATAATAGTTGCATATATACATACATATATACACAACAATAGTTACATATGTATGTACATATATACTTAACACTAATTCTCTACACACATAATATCACTTGAAACTCACATTACATATTGACAAGAATTTTACATTAATTTGCACACATTGAAGGTAATACAACATTTAGGAAGAATTATTGAAGTATTCTTATTTATATTTTAATTTTAGTACGGCTGCATATGTGTTCTTCGTGTTGTCGACGTCTTCCTTAAAGTTGATTGCGTTGTCCAATTGGTGTTGTATTCATAGGCTCTCCAGTGTCATTCTCCTTCTTTCTCCTCTTTCGAT
>NW_023458555.1:60026290-60027449 GCF_013731165.1 Rhagoletis pomonella | reverse complement strand
CGCTGAGCAGATGGACTTTTCTAATAAGACTGGCAGCGGTGTTTATTGTTTGTTTCCATGGGTGAATGGAATGGAAATTTATCAATCTCCCCGATGCAATGGATTTTGCATACCAGTTCATCAGAATTCGGTTTCCCGTTTTATGCACTTCTACATCTAGGAAGGCAATTTTCTTGTTTTTTTCCCTTTCGACTGTAAATTGTATTTTTGTATGTTGTGCATTTAATATTTTTGGTATGTCTTCCGCGTCTTTTGCTTTAATTATTGCAAACATATCGTCTACATATTTATTTATGTATTTTATATGTATGTCGTGTTGTTTAAGTTCAGCTATGCTGTCGTCCAATATTTTGTCAAGTACGATGTCCGCTATGGTAGGGGATAATGGGTTACCCATTGGCATGCCATAAATTTGTTGATAAAGGGTGGTATTTATTTGAAGTAATTGTTATCCCGTAAGCAAAACTCGAGTATGGTATGAAATTCTTTTCGTGTAATGTTTGTAAAATTCTCTAATTTTTTCCAATTCTTCATAATTGTCTGTATGGCTAAATGTATCGGGATATTCGTAAATAGTGATATGACATCGAATGATATTAAAATTTCATCTTCTTCAATAGTAATATTTTTTAGATTTTCCTTCAGTTGATAGGAATTCCTTATATTATATTCGTCAGAGATTATGTTTTTTAAAATGTTGCCAATAAACTTCGATAATTTGTAGCAGGGAACATTTGTAGACGAGGATATTGGTCGGAGAGGTGTACCGGTTTTATGAATTTTGGGTAGTCCGTATAATCTAGGAGCATTAGCTGCTGTGCATGTCAAGTGGAATTTTTATTTTACGTAAATTTTTTCTGCTTGAATAAGTCGTTTACTATATTGTTGTTTTTTGTTGGGTAGGATCACTTCTTATGGTGATTATTCAAGCAGAAAAAAATTGACGTAAAACAAAAATTCCACTTGACATGCACAGCAGCTAATGCTCCTAGATTATATGGACTACCCAAAATTCATAAACCCGGTACACCTCTCCTTCTGAACTGGTATGCAAAATCCATTGCATCGGGGAGATTGATAAATTTTCATTCCAATTACCCATGGAAACAAAAAATAAACACCGCTGCCAGTCTTATTAGAAAAGTCCATCTGCTCAGCG
>NW_023458555.1:60020747-60026190 GCF_013731165.1 Rhagoletis pomonella | reverse complement strand
CTTTTTGTTGTGCCTACGTAGCATTTATTGCAGCTTTCATTATCATTGCCCTTGTACTTCGGTGTTTTGGCTCGGTTTGCCGAATTTGGTTTATTGTTGTTTGTAATAATCTTTCTATTAACGCGTGCGGGTAGCTGTTTTTGTACAATATGTTTTTTATTTTCTTGTTTTTTTGCTCTGTAAATTCTTCGTCGCTGAGCAGATGGACTTTTCTAATAAGACTGGCAGCGGTGTTTAGTTTTTGTTTCCATGGGTGATTGGAATGAAAATTTATCAATCTCCCCGATGCAATGGATTTTGCATACCAGTTCAGCAGAATTCGGTTTCCCTTTTTATGCACTTCTACATCTAGGAAGGCAATTTTCTTGTTTTTTCCCCTTTCGACTGTAAATTGTATTTTTGTATGTTGTGCGAACGAATCGCAAACGTCAAGCTGTGAAGCTGTGTTTTTCTGTGATCTGTTTAAATTTTGTGTTTGATAAAGCTGTTTACGCTTATTAAAGTAAAAAATTAAAAAAAGTGTTAATAAACTTCTGGTGCACAATTTAAAGATAAGTAAAACATCAGAGTTTCCCGTAGATTTGATTAATTTAACTTGATATCCTTAATTGCATGTGCCGAGTATTTTGTTTCATATAATATATTGTTGTTGTTCAATTGTTTTTGTTTGTGCACATTGATTTTGCTCTTTTTGCCTTTTTGTCATTTCTGCTGTTTCATCTTTGTCACAGCTGTTTGCGTTGTGTTTATTAGGTGTCTAATATACAGTGCATTTAAAACTGTTCGCTAACTGATATTTACCAGCTGATTGGTTCACTGATTAATACATCGTTTTCAAAACCGTTTTTGCTTTTTTGCTTCTAAAACCTAAAAATAAATATAATTTTAAACATGTCGTGTATTTACACCAATTGCCACGTTAAAAGCGACTCCTATGTGCCATGCTGGCTCTGCGATGGGATTGCCCATATAAAATGTGCTGGTTTGAGCGGTAGAGTATTAGACGCTATTAACGAGGGTAAGGGTCTTCGTTGGTCTTGTCAAAAATGTAGATCAACCGAAGTTGATTTATTTAAATTCTTCAGGCAGTCCAGAAATGGTTTTTCTGAGATCGGGAAGGATCTGTCGGCGCTTGTTGAGAAATTTAAGTATTACGAAAAAATGTTTAGATCTTTCACTTGTCTCGACGACCCTCCACACTCTGAAGATAGCCGTGAAAATAAAGGTGGGCATGTTATTAGTCCACCTAAAAAGACAGCCACGGATTCTGGTAAAAAAAATCCTCCATCCCAGTCCTTAGAACTTATTAATTTATCTTCTCCATGCCCTCAGGCATTGGAGCCTCCGATTTCTAAAGCCATATCCACTAGGTCTACTTCAAAAAATAGTCAAACCGTAGATTTAACAGTGTTGCCATCAACATCTCAAGCTCCACTGTCTAACTTAGTTCCTCCGAATAATTCGGAGCCCCGCACAGCAGACATCATTACCAAAAAGTTGGTTGTAATTCCTCCGAGAAGATCAATCTTTGTCTCTAGATTTGCTAAAGATACTTCTTCGGATGATATAAAGTCATACATATCGACTAAAATTAGAACTAAAGATGTATTTATTCGTAAATTTAATTTTAAATACGATCGCGATATTTCATCTTTTAAAATTGATGTAGCTTCCGAAGATTTTGATTCACTACTAAATAGTTCATTTGGCCGACCGGGGCGTTTGTTCGCGAGTTTGAGTATAAACCTAATAAAAGTAATAATAACGTAGCTAAAATTTCTAATCTTAATTCCGATTCAAAAAACTAACTCGCAAGTCTAATTTAAGTATTTACTATCAAAACGTTAGAGGTTTGAATACCAAATTAACTGACTTATATTTAAAAGGTTTTGACTGCAATTATAATATTATTTCCTTGACCGAAACATGGCTCAAACCTCATATTTTTAATTTCGAAATTCTTCCAAATGAATATCAAATATACAGGAGTGACCGCGTGGGAAGAATCGGCGGTGGTGTTCTTTTTGCGGTGCATTCATCGATACCATCCGAGGAAGTTAGTCTTCCTGTCATTGAATATACCGAATTTAAATGTATACGTGTACAGGCTGGAAAGACTTATATTTATTTAGCTCTTTGCTACATCCCTCCTAATTCTGCCGTATCGGTATATATGCAGCTAGTTTCTTTACTTGAGACCGTAAATGCAATGCTTACGGCATCCGATTCTATGATTGTTTTGGGCGATTTAAATCTGCCACATATTTCATGGAACATCATTGACACCGATGTTGTACCAGTTTCATCTAGAGATAGTTACAATGTATTTCTGGAGGAAATGGCTGAACTATGCCTCAAACAAATAAATATATGTCCAAATAAGTTTGGAAAGGTCTTGGATCTCGTTTACGTTGATGATGTTCCGAAGGCCTCTATTAATCGGTGTGATCCCCTAGTTTTGCCGGAAGATGCATACCATCCTGCTCTTGAGTTAAACTACGAAATCATAAATGAAATACATAATAATAAGTCAAGTTCAAGTACTAGATATGTTTTTGCGAAAGCAAATTTCAGGAAAATTAACAAAGAACTTTCAAAGTTATCTTGGCCAATATACAGAGATGACGTGGAGCGTAGCGTTGAGCACTTTAATGATACTGTTTTCAATTTGTTTCGAAAGTATGTGCCAATACGTAATATTGTTCATGAAGAACCAATACAATTATGGTTCACTAAAGAGCTTAAAAAATTGAAAAATAAAAAGTCGCACTCTTTTAAACTGTATAAAAGAACGGGCTTACACAGTGATTACCTAAGGTACTCAGTTTTGCGGCATAGCTACTTTGCATTAAATAAGAAATGTTATAATTCATATTTATGTAAAATTAAGAGGAATTTAATTAACAATCCTAAATCATTTTATGGTTTCGTAAATTCAAAGCGTAAGGCACATGGTTTTCCGTCCGCTATGCATTATCGCAACACTGTATCTAGCGACAGCCAACTCATTGCCAACATGTTTGCTCGGTTCTTTAGGTCCAATTATTCTGTAGACTTCCCTATAAGTGGAGACTATCCGTACGAGCTTTGTCCAATCAACTCTGCTTATATTCCAGTAATATCTTCCGATGAAGTTTTACACTCTTTAAAAACCTTAAAAGCGTCATTTAGGCCTGGACCTGATCATATTCCGACCTGTTTTCTTAAAAACTGCGCTGAGAACATCTGCGAGCCTTTAACAATTCTATTCAATTTGTCACTTAAACATGGCGTTTTTCCGTCAGCCTGGAAGGAGTCTTTCATAATACCACTTCACAAAAACGGCAGCAGGTCGTCTATAGAAAACTATCGAGGCATAGCGAAACTCTCCGCTATCCCCAAATTATTCGAAGCAATTATTGTTAACCAGCTGACATATTCCATATCTTCTTCAATTACACAATCTCAACACGGGTTTTCTAAAGGAAAATCTACTATTACTAATTTATTGGAGTTTACAACTCATGTCTCAAACGGTTTTAGAGAAAATGCTCATACCGACGTAATTTACACCGATTTCAGTAAAGCTTTTGACAAAGTATGTCACTCGTTACTCATCCGTAAACTCGACCTAATCGGCTTTCAGCCCAGTCTCCTTCAATGGATCTCATCTTACCTCTCTGATAGAACACAAAGAGTTATTGTTAATAATTGTTCTTCCAACATCATTAAAGTTTCTTCAGGAGTTCCTCAGGGAAGCCACCTTGGTCCGATTCTGTTCCTGATATTCATTAATGATATTTCTTCTATAATAAAACATTCAAAAATTTTAATGTATGCCGATGATGTGAAACTTTTTAAAACATTGTCCTCTATCGAAGAAAGGTCTTTGTTACAAGCGGATCTGAACAACGTGGTTAGTTGGTGTAATACAAACTATATGCCACTAAACCTTCAAAAATGTAAAGTTATGTGTTTCTCTCGGAGGGCTGTTCAACCAGCTGTTTATTCAATATCAAATTATAATCTGGAGCAGGTATCCAATTTTGTCGATCTTGGTATCACAATGGATTCCAAACTCAATTTCAACCATCATATTAATGTTACAGTCAATAAAGCCAAAGGCGTTTTTGCATTTGTAAGGCGATGGTCAAAAGAGTTCAAAGATCCTTATGTTACAAAAGCTCTTTTTACCAGTTTAGTTAGACCTATACTAGAATACGGATCTATTGTTTGGAATCCCCGCTACCAAGTTCATTCAGAAAGGATTGAATCAATTCAAAAACAATTCTTGCTTTTTGCATTGCGTAATTTTAACTGGGATTCAGATTACAATCTCCCCCCTTACACAAGTCGTCTAAAGCTCATAAATTTGCCTACACTCGCAAGTCGTAGAGAAATGCTGGGTATAATATTTATCGTAAAATTAATGACAGGCTTGATTAATAGCCCGGCCCTCCTGGCTGAGGTAAATTTTAATGTTCCTTCTCGAGTGTCAAGACACTTTCGACCTTTATTTTTAAAGCCATGCAAAACTAATTTTGAACTAAACGAATCATTCCGTGGTTTATGTCAAGATTTTAACTGTCATTCGGACTCGATTTTTACTATAAAGAAAACTATTATTTCCACTCTCAATAATTGAAATACTATCTTTAGCATATCCAATCAGCTGATGAATTTGATTCTGTAGGTGAATAGTTTTAGATCTCGACACTTAACAAACTCCTGTTTCCACTACTCGGCACGAAAAAACTATAAAAAAAAAAAAAGTTTCCGTACGTCATGCGGACTGCGCCCCTCGTGTCGGTTGGGCGGGAATGGAGGGTAAAAAGCCGTTGGGATTAATTAATTAATTAATTAATTAATTAAATATTTTTAGTATTTCTTCCGCGTCTTTTGCTTTAATTATTGCAAACATATCGTCTACATATTTATTTATGTATTTTATATGTATGTCGTGTTGTTTAAGTTCAGCTATGCTGTCGTCCAATATTTTGTCAAGTACGATGTCCGCTATGGTAGGGGATAATGGGTTACCCATTGGCATGCCATAAATTTGTTGATAAAGGGTGGTATTGTATTTGAAGTAATTGTTATCCCGTAAGCAAAACTCGAGTATGGTATGAAATTCTTTTCGTGTAATGTTTGTAAAATTCTCTAATTTTTTCCAATTCTTCATAATTGTCTGTATATTTTTTAGATTTTCCTTCAGTTGATAGGAATTCCTTATATTATATTCGTCAGAGACTATGTTTTTTAAAATGTTGCCAATAAACTTCGATAATTTGTAGCAGGGAACATTTGTAGACGAGGATATTGGTCGGAGAGGTGTACCGGTTTTATGAATTTTGGGTAGTCCGTATAATCTAGGAGCATTAGCTGCTGTGCATGTCAAGTGGAATTTTTGTTTTACGTAAATTTTTTTCTGCTTGAATAAGTCGTTTACTATATTGTTGTTTTT
>NW_023458555.1:60008295-60020647 GCF_013731165.1 Rhagoletis pomonella | reverse complement strand
ATACACCTGCTGTGTATGCCGAAGACGATTACACCACAACTCCACCTCAGTCAAGTGTAATGCCTGCGAGGGGTGGAGTCACCTCAGGGTCTGCTCGGGACTACGGACACACAGACAGTGGACCACGTCGTACGTGGCCCCCTGTTGCTCAAATAGAGCAGCCTCCACGGCTAACCATAGTCCGCCCGTGCAGCCCCACACACTCACACAGCAGCCACACACAGTCACCACAACACAACAACAAAATAACACCACAGACCGTACCACAGCCACTACAGACCACATAACACACACAACCGCACCACCACCCACACGCCGCCGCCAACAACTCCTGGTTCCCCCTACAATCTGCACGGTATGTCAGACCAGGATATTCCGTAATGTGACCTCAGTCAAGTGCAACACATGCCTTGGCTGGTGCCACTTTGGGGCATGCTCAGGTCTGCGTACCACGCGAGATTGGACGGGGAACTTCGAGGGCCCGTGTTGCGCTGCTCGGTTGTTGTTGTTGTTGTTGTAGCGGCTACAACAACCCCGCCCAGATCGGTTGGTATCTCAGTCGTTGTCGTGCTGCTCGGTCGCAGACTCCAATTGCGACGCCGGGTACGGTTTAGTAAGTGGCCCACCTATTTCGGGGTATTGCGTCCAAAGGGGTGACCCGATCCAAAAAAAAATTGCACACACTTGTAGCCAAGGGTCTACCCATTACTTTAACATCCACTATTGTAATTTTTGGTCACTAATTTATTTACAAATTGGGTTTGAAATATGCCCTTTTTTGTAAAATTCGGAAAATAGCTCACATTTATCACTCCTATTTTCCTTAAAGCAGCCACTTCACTAATGCATTTTTATATTCCCCTTCACTTTAAACTTTATTCGACTTGTTACAACTTTCTTTATTACTTTAATTTTAATCTATCAATCACAATTTATTAAATAAAAACATCTTCAAAACCACGCGTTTGCCTTTGGTTGCATATGCACATTAAATGGTGGCGTTTAGCTGTCAAACTGCTAAATATACAAGAAGGATGAGAGACAAAAGAAATTATGATATAACCCAGTCAGCATTAAAAATATAAACCTTTCCATGGAAAATATGTATTTACTGTCCCTGTGGCTCCTTTCGCTGAGGGTTATAATCCCTAAGTGCGGCCGAAGGCCGCCTACGCAGAAAGGTGTTCTATGCAAAAGGTGTTCGGCCCCCTTTCTTTGGCACCACAGAAAGGAGAATTCTACTGCCTGAGGGTTATAATCCCTAAGTGCGGCCGAAGGCCGCCTACGCAGAAAGGTGTTCTATGCAAAAGGTGTTCGGCCCCTTTTCTTTGGCACCACAGAAAGGAGAATTCTACTGCCTGAGGGTTATAATCCCTAAGTGCGGCCGAAGGCCGCCTACGCAGAAAGGTGTTCTCTGCAAAAGGTGTTCAACCCCCTTTCTTTGGCAACACAAAAGAGAATTCTACGTAGTGAGGGTTATAATCCCTAAGTGCGGCCGAACATTTCTATCTGTCGCTTTTTTCTTAATTTCACAATATTGTTAGTTAATTTTTTTCCCCATCATTTTTTTTTTTCAAATCGCCTGATAACCAACTTGGGATAATTTCTTTTATTTAAAAATCCCACGTTTTTCGTTAGTTGGGTTATATTCCACTTGAAACTGCTCAGTTTGCCTCGGAAAATTACGTTTTTACCCCATTTTCAAACGGTTCCCTAGGGGTCTGTGGGAGGTCCCCAAGGGGGGGGGGTGGGGCTTTTCGTAAAGTGGCGACTGTCCCCTTTCGAATGAGGGGGGTTTGGGGGGCCCCGCCCCCGCCCCCTCCGCCCCCACCCCAAAAACGGTGGGCCAATAACTAAACATTTCCCGCGACGCCCCCCACCACCACCACAGGGCGGCAATCACCTCAGCAGCACACACAGCCAACGGCGGCAAGAACATACACCTCACTCACACCCCACATCACGACACGTCTCCCGAACCACATGAAGCTCCTTCAATTCAACTGTAACGGGCTACAGAGCAAGATTGAGGAGATAACCGTCTTCATGTGTCGGCATGGTATATTAATAGCTGCGGTCCAAGAGACGAAGTTGCACAGCAATTCAACTTTGTTGAATTGCGCCGGGTACAACGTGCACCGTCGAGATCGCGAGCGAGATAATGGTGGTGGCTTAGCGTTCATCACGCACCACACCGTGCAGTATCGTCTTATCGAAGCAGACATCGACCGCAGGGATACCACCCTAGGATGTCAGGGCATCGCTATCCGGTCAGGCGATGTCGAGCCGAAATATTCAACATGTACATACCCCCTGTCACCTGCTGCCCGGCAGGATATCACCCTGATATAGGTGCGCTCCTCAGAGGTGAAAACCGTATGGTAGTAGGTGACTTCAATGCGCACCACGATCTTTGGAACTCAAGCCTGTCAAACGATCGTAGGGGAACAGACTTGGCTGAGCAGATAGACGATTCGACATTCTGCACAATGAACGACGACGCACCCACCAGGATTATGGGTAACTGCAATAGCTCGCCAGACATCACAATAGTCAGCGCTGGTCTGATAAACAGCATAACGTGGCGACCTATGCTGACTCTAGCATCAGACCATCTACCCATAGTCATCTCGATTGATAAACCAACCGACTTTGCCTCCGCCAAACACCGGACCTATATCAACTTTTCTAAAGCTGATTGGAATGGTTACGCGGAGTTTACCGAAAACACCTTCGCATCGCTCCCCACACCAACCGACGTCCATCTCGGTGAACGTAAGTTCCGCAGGGCTATCACTGCTGCTGCAGCTCGCTTCATACCGGCAGGGTGTATATCGGACCCACGTCCAAACTTCCCTGCCGAAGCGGCTGTTCTAGCCGATGAGCGTGATAGCCTTCGTCAGGCCGATCCCGAAGATCCCCGTATCAGGGATCTCAACGCGGAGATTCGGCAACTTGTAAACGTACATAAGCGGAAGAAGTGGGAGGAGCATCTGAAGACTTGTAACTTCACCTCTGGTGTGAGCAAGCTTTGGTCAACCGTGAGGTCATTGTCTAATCCGACGAAGCAGGACGACAGAGTCGAAATTTCCTTCGGCGACCATGCTTCGTCGGACCCGGAGCGATGCGCGAGCTTTTTTAGCCGGCAGTTCATACTGCATCCTCCGGTGGACAAAGCCAAGCGTCGAGTGACCAGAAGGCTGCACAAACTGCCAACAATTTGTGCTCCGTTGCTTTCACTTGCGGTGAAGTTCAGGTGGCCATCGGGAAGGCGAAAGCCTCCAAAGCCATGGGTCCCGACGGAATACGCATGCTGATGCTGAAAAATTTGAGTCCTGCGGGGGTAGCGTACCTAACGGAGGTCCTCAATTTGTCAATGGCCACTCTCATCATCCCAGACATCTGGAAGGTGGGGAGAGTGGTCCCACTGCTCAAACCGGGGAAACCTGCCAACAAAGGAGATTCGTATCGTCCGATTACACTCCTTTCCCCGGTAGCGAAGACACTCGAGGCCTTGCTACTCCCGTACTTCACAAATCACCTGACCCCAGCGAAGCATCAGCATGGTTTCCGTATAGTGCACAGTACAACAACAGCACTTAACGCCATAAACACTCAGATAACTCGTGGCCTTAACCGTAACCGTCCCTGTGAGAGAACGATTCTAGTAGCGTTGGACTTGTCAAAGGCGTTTGACACCGTCTGCCATTCCACGCTACTAGAAGATATAGAGGCCTCCTCTCTCCCACAGAGGCTCAAACGGTGGTCGGCAAATTATCTGAGTGGTCGACATTCGTCGGTAATGTTTAGAGACAAAACTAGTAAGCAGCGAAAAATAAAACAGGGGGTTCCTCAGGGTGGTGTCCTTTCCCCGCTACTGTTTAACTTTTATATTTCAAAGCTCCCTCAACCACCAGAGGGAGTCTCGATTGTCTCCTATGCCGACGATTGCTCGATCATGGCGACTGGGAATGGAATTGATGACCTGTGTTCGAAAGTAAACGGCTATCTCTCCGAACTTTCTCGCGTCTTCACTGCAAAGTGTCTAGCCCTCTCCCCTACGAAATCCTCCGCGACCCTGTTCACAACCTGGACGAAGGAGGTCAGGCTACCGCTGGGGATTCACGTCGATGACACACCAATTCCGACGGTGAATAACCCCAAAATACTCGGAGTAACATTCGACAGCCTGCTCTCCTTCTCTGCGCACTCAACCGCTATTGTCAATAAAGTACAGAGCCGCAACAAGGTCCTCAAGTCGCTAGCCGGCAGTACTTGGGGCAAAGACAAAGATACGTTGCTGGCAACATACAAGGCAATAGGCCGGCCGGTTTTGAACTACGCAGCGCCAGTGTGGTCGCCAGGGACTAGTAGGACGCAGTGGATGAAGCTACAGACTGTACAAAACACCGCACTCAGGACAGCGACGGGATGCCTCTTGATGTCGCCTGAACACCACCTGCACGGCGAGGCGCAAATGCTCCCGGTAAAGGAGCATAATATAATGCTCTGCAAGCAGTTCCTGATCGGGAGCCACAGAAGTGGCCACCCAAGCAGACAGCTGCTTGCAGAGGAGCCCTCGCCTAGGCACGTCAGGAGGCATCTATATGAACTAACGGACGAAGTCCAGAGGTTCATTAACCAACCTCTGGACCCGACAGCTTACAGACAGGCCCTGAACGGCATTCACAGGGACTCAGTCTCGAGTTATGTAGACTCTAGACCTGTGAATGCCGTTCTAGGCACACCACCCCCGGACATAGACGAGACGGAGCTTCATCTGCCTCGGGAGACACGCACTACACTCGCACAACTTCGCTCCGGCTACTGCAGCAGGTTAAACTCCTACTTGAGTAGGTTGAATGAGGATGTGCCAAACGAATGTCCGGCATGCGGAGAGACCCCACATGACTCGAAACATCTCTTCGCATGCCCGGAAAACCCGACAACCCTAACGGCCTTGTCCCTATGGGCAAACCCCGCAGAAGCTGCACGCTTCCTAGGGTTGCCGTTAGTGGAACTTGACGACAACGACTGAGATACCAACCGATCTGGGCGGGGTTGTTGTAGCCGCTACAACAACAACAACAACAGCAACTCGTCACGTAAAAATGACAAAATCGGATTGTGACAGACGTGAACGAACTCTGCGCTATGTCTCTTTTGGCTGCCATCATTTCAGCCAATTTCTCATATTGCCCTGGTGTTGTTTTGGACCTATAAACATTATAAAAAAAACGCGAAAACAAAAATTAAGAAAATTCACTTAAGATTTTTACAATCATCCACAGTAATTTTTACTTACATTTTTTGTAAAATTTTATTATTTAAACCCACGAAAATAACAATTGAAAGGTTCCCGCCAACAAATTTGCAACTTACAAAAAGGTAACTACGATAGAAATGTAGAATAGCTAGAATCGAAAAATTCGAACATTGATCGAAACGGAACGCAGAATACCAAAGGCCCTTATTAGTTGCCAACAATCAAAATCAAGAGCGTAAGCGAAAATTCTCTCCCAAAGAGAAGAAAAAGCAAAAAAGTAAACGAACAGGAAATTAGCCATCACTTGCAAAATCCGGAAGAAGAAGACACACCAGCTGACTTTGTTTATGTTTTAGGGGGCGTCCATAAATCATGTGACCACTTTAGGGGGAGGGGGGTTAGGTAAATGATCACCATCGATCACGTAGGGGGGAGGGGCGAGGTGTTTCGTCTTTCTATTAAATATTTTGCATATGGCAATCATATCAGCTGACTGAGAGCGTAGTCGATAAATATGTATATATGTATTTATGGCCCTTATTATGAGTTGCATTCGATTTTCGATCTTCGCTGGTTATCGAAGATCGAAAGTGAAATTCGTATTATGAGCTATGCAACCGTGTCGAAATTTTCGTTGAGTATCGAATTTTCTGTCGAACAGAATTTTGCTTTCGATGGGGTAGCGAAGTGTTGGAAAATTGTGAAAAATGTATGATTTTGCATTTGTTTTCTTACTTTTTGGCGGGTAGACACTAATTTTAAAAATTTTTTTATCAATTTCATGCAGTTTTAACGTCGTGAATACAAAACACAAGCTCGAAAGGCTGCTTTTACTTGTGAAAGAAAATCCCAATACTCAGTTGGCACGATCAGAACGAAGAACAAATCATAGAGTTGTGGATAGTTTTAAAATATTTTAAATAGATTTGGCTCACAAACGCCTCTTTAGACAGTCGGAAGTTTTTAGTAAATCTATAGACAAATTTCTTAAATATATTTTATGTCAAAATATATTGTAAAGACTACACTTAAACTCTCTTGAACATTTACTACTCCTGGTCAGTTCACTAAACTCTCATCCTCTGACGAATCGTTGAACCCCAGAACTTCGTTGTACTAATTTTTACCACGTTTTTATAAACTTGCTTTCTTTTATATTTCATTTTAATTTGCACAAATTTACATAAATATGTATAAGCACACTATTTAGTTTGCTCGATTTGTAAACAAAGCTTCTCAGCGGAGGAAAATATACTATTGTGAACAACATAAACGTGCGAAGTTAACAATAGCACTATTCGAATGAGCGCCATAATACCAAATGAAAATTCGTTCGATCAGCACTTTCGACCACAGTCGAAGATCGAATGTAACTCATAATAGGGGCCTATGTAAAAAGTTTCAAAATATAACCCAAAACTTGCAAGTCGTGTCGCGTAGAACCCGTTCCAATTTTTATTCAAACTCTTCCTATGATTTAAGTTCAAAAAGTTATGGTGAAATGAATTCCAATCTTCACTTGCAGCTATTTCGTGCATATGTTGCACGACATACAAATAAAACAAAAGCAGCGTGCCAGGAAAGTACAAACATCTTCTGGAGAGATGCTAAAAACACTTGTAGAGACAAAACTGATTTCGAAAGCATTATTTTAAATAAAATTAAAGAGCTAAAGCAGTCAACGACAAAAGTTAAGATTGCCAATATTGCCCAGTACTTCCAACACCCCAATGAAAAGGTGATGACAGATTTTAGTTTATTAAAAGTTTGTAATAGTAATGCATTATTGTATTATGCATTTCAGAACAATGATAAAGAAACGCCTCAACTGAACGATAGTTCTACCCCCGCAATTGAACCCGACTGCGGCCAGAGTGAAACCGCAGATGTAGTTCAAAATAGCAAGGACTCTGAAGAGTTTACTACGCCAATTTGTCGTAATACCCCAGCGCAGGATGTTTTGCGGAATCAAATTTCTTTACTGAAAGCTGAATACAATGTGGCATTGCTCCGTGGAAAATCAAACGAAATTTCTAAAATCAAAAAACGTATTGAGTTGTAAAAAACATCTCCGAAGAAAAAAGCTTCACGCTATTCACTCCAAAAAGCATATGTTAACTCTTAAATCGAAACTAGCAGAAATAAGTGCAAATAATGTCGACGCAGCCAATGTAACACATAGTACTCCAGGCCGTCCTCGTATTGAATGTAAGCAGCCTGAGTTACTCAAAACAATTATCGACATAGCCATGTTTGGTGCTTCTGCCAACAAACGTCGGCGAAGTGAAATTGTACGGAGTTGTCAAACCTTAAGCGACCTTCATGAAAAATTTTTACATCTCGGTTACCAAATATCTAGAAGCGCGGCATATTTGCGATTAATGCCAAAAAATTGTAAAACGTCGGAAGGAAAAAAGCACGTTGTTACCGTACCTGTTAAATTGAGTCGGCCAGAGGCTGATCATCACAAAAGCCATTTGGACCAGCACTTCTGTGTCGCTACAATTAGATCGCTGGATTTTTTTCGTTAATTGTTTATAAAAATATAGTGGATTCTATAACATAAACCATATAGTATATATCACGTAAAACATTGGGAAAATTGTGAAACATAAAAGTGTGCTATTAAGGTGAGCGCCACTGTCCATCTAACGTAAATTTTAAAGTAAGAAATAGAGGTACATGAGTCTCAAATAAGTCCACTTGTTACAGTCGGCGAGCCATCGCTTCCATCGTTTTCTTTACTTTTTATAGGTGTGGACCGACCAAAAAAAATATGTGCGTCAAAAGGCGTCGCAAAATTTAAAAGCCAGTAAAGGCACGGGCGGTGGCCCAAACACCCAACAGAAACTTTCTTCCAATGAGGAAGCTATTTACAAACTGATTGGGATGAAGGAAAGTGTTGAAGGCATATCTGCGTCTACTTTTGGATTGCCACCTTCAAGTGTATCTAAGACCATTGCAGAACCTGAGCGAGACGTGTCAGAATGTGTAGAATATCTAGAGGAAGTGGAAATAGATATACATGAGTCTCAAATAAGTCCACTTGTTACAGTCGGCGAGCCATCGCTTCCATCACCACCAGTAAATGTAGTTCCAGAAAGGAGACGTACTGGAAAGAAGCCGAAAGCATCCTCCGACGTTCTGCAGGCTGAACTAAAGATTCAGCAAGCCTTATAAGAAACAGTTACTGTAGCAGTAACGATTTTAGCAGAACATCTTGAAGAGTAGAAAATAAACTTAAATAATAAAACTAATAAAACTTAGTATCGAAAAGTTTCTTTAAAAATTTGCCTAGGCTATATTATACTGGTTCGTTCAAGCCATTTTTCAAAACAAAACAACAAAAGAGAATTCAAAAAATTTCTTGCTGTGAATTTTCAGAGCTATATATATTTAGTATTGATTACAAAATTGTACTAAAAAGTAGTAGGAAAGTATATTGTAAATGAAATTGTATCAACCAAGTACAATTGTACCAAAAATGTCAACACTGTTCTGTATACATACTTTTTCTTCTTTTCCACTTTTTACTCTTATTTTATCTTTCAGCTTCGCTAAAAGCACTTCTACCAACGCTTGGCTTACCAAATTTACGCCAATTGATAAAATTTTGCGATTTAAATTCATTTTAAATAATGTCAATAACTATTCGTGTTGAATTGAAAATCGCCTCGTCTGAATAGGGATAGCAACTTTTTCACTTTCAACTTCTCATTCAACTCCGCATTCAACTTTTGTTGCCTGTAAAATCGCCTCGTGCGAATGCCCTATAAATTCGCCAGTAATACTAGGTTCACATATAAGTAGATTATCCTCATTTTCGAGCTTAACACCCTAATCTGTAATTATAACAAGAGATTAACCATATAAAATTCGTCCCTTGTTAATCTGTAATTATAAAATAATCTCAGATTAAACCGATAACTTTTCGGTGTCCATCCTAGTTTTATCGATTGTTTTTGCAAAAAAGAGAAGAAATGCCAAATGTAAAAGTAAACAAAAATGTACGCTAGCAAGGAAAAGAGGTTTGTAAAGGTATTTTTAATAAAATGTTAAGTTAAAATATATTTATATTGCTCATTATAGCAGAAAAACGTGATCA
Organism: Rhagoletis pomonella; assembly: GCF_013731165.1. Classification (NCBI taxonomy): domain Eukaryota; kingdom Metazoa; phylum Arthropoda; class Insecta; order Diptera; family Tephritidae; genus Rhagoletis; species Rhagoletis pomonella. The sequence continues at coordinate 60,011,276 of NW_023458555.1, read as the reverse complement.
CGGTGGCACAGAGATGAAACATAACTTTTCCTTGAGATGTGAGAATAACAAGCACAACAGATTTGACGGCTAATAATCTGAGATTTGCCTGTGTAAACGGGGTGATTAAAAATCGAGCTTTCATTGTGATAATATTGATATGTGAACATAGTTTAACACCACCTTGTATAAATTCGCCTTGATTAGAGCTATTAGTGGTATTCATCTAAACCGATAACTTTATCAAGCAGATAATCTTATAAGTTTATGCACTCTGTTACATGAGCGACCCACACTCTCTTTTCGTTTACACATGCGACAATAGTCGTGTTTTCTTTGGTTATAAAGCGCAGTGTCACTAACTTTATACTACTAGCACGGGGATAAAGAAATTATAGAAACTACCTCACTAAATTGGAAAAAATTATATTTACGAGATATCTATTTAAATAAATGTACATATAACATAAAGGCTATGTATTTGAAGCAAGTTATAAGAAACAATGGCAGAATGTCTGTTTGTGTATGAATTCATTTGTCACGGCTACCAAACTTTGCGAATTATCAGTGAAACAAAACAAACAGACGGGATAATAATTGAACCAGATCTCTATCAGGATCATATCGTTGTTGAATTTGCGTGCAAAATTTGTATGCGGATCCCGATTATTGCCTAAGAAAGCATAGCTAGAGTTGCGACAGAGTTGCATTGTCTTCAGTTTATCAAGTTTATTCAGTGAAACCGCTGGATAAATTTATCAGAAATGTGTAAACGATTTTCCATACAAATTTTGACAGTTCATTTATAAGGTTTACACAATTATAAGTTTATACGGTTTACAATGCATTTATAAGGTTTGATGAATACCCTTATTGTGAAGCTTCGCTAAAACCCACATTGATAGTGTTACGATTATCCTCGAAGCCTTGAGGGATTTCCCAAATATACTCGGGCTCGTATCGCTGGATTGTTAAATAAATGCTCACGATGACCAAATTGTAGTACAATTAACTTTATTGTACAACAAACAATTTACAATACTCGCTAATACAGTAAAAACACTCTACAATACTTGTTAAAGCAATAACAACGCTTAACTAAACTTGTTAACACAATTAAACTTATAGCTCGCTTATTCGCAACTCACTTCTCTGCTCACTTTACTTGTAGCTTGCTGACTTGTATCTGACCCACTTCGCTGTGGCGGCGCCCTTATATACCAGCGCTCGCACTTATGGCAACTCTAGAACGTTCTGAAGTTTATCGCTCATTCTCTTTCTCTCGCTGTTCGCAGTGTTCATCCAACTGACGTTTCTCTTTGTGGAACATTCTACGTCATTCCTCGAACATTCTGCCTATTTATCGTTGTTCGCTTCGCGTTGCCGCAGTATCCCTGCAAAAATCGTGGGACCATGTAGTCTATTTGCGGTAAATTGGAGTACTTACAAAAGTGTTCCTCTGTCATGCTGTAGCGGACCAACTCGTGTCTCTGCGCCAGCTTATTGCTCGTGTTTTAACGAAATGTTATTGAAGTTGAGCATTTGGAAGCACATTTGCATGTCTGGCTGTAGCTGAATGTGTAGAGCTGCTCGCTGTTATTTCTTAGCTCCCAGCATGTTCGGGTTCGAATGCCGTCAGAGGCAACATGTAACTTTTAATTTTTGTCTTGGTTTTTATTAATTTCGAAAAAGCATTTGAGAAGTGAAGCACAAAAGCGTGTACAAACGAAAAAATATAACAACAATGCCATTGTTAATATGTTGGAGTAGTTTTGTGCTACTCTGATGTAATGCAGGGATGGAGTATATGGTCCTGCCCTAGGACATCGCAATGTTAATTGGACCATATTTTTTATATGAATTGTGGTTAATTTTGGAGTACTCCTTGGTCCTTATGCAGCGTTTTTGCTGCATTTAAAATGCAACATTTAGCACTTTCGAACATATGTTTTCGAAGAGCGTTCATGCTACCGCATTTAGCAAATGTACATTTATGCGAGTTCGAAATCGTATGCTTTTGACAAACAGCCCTGTTCCAGTCGCTTATTCAGATCAGTATCTATTACGATAAATTCTCACGGAAAAGATAATGTGCAAAAACCCCTAATGAAAAGGAAAAAATTAATTCTAAACCGAAAATTCAATACAAAAACTTGAATTGTTTTAACCAAAACCGAACATTTGTTTGTGTATATATTCATTTGACGGCGCTGTCAATTATAATTTCCACACTTAATTAGGAAACAAAACAAACAGAGTTGATCACAAATTAATCCAGATTTCTATCAGCATCATATCGATGTTGAATTTGCGTAACTTTTCTTTATCCAAATAATGTAAAATAATAAATGAAATCTCGATCGGCGATCACTGAAACGCAGCTAGCGACTGTATACTCGAAAAAGCAATGTTGCCAGTTTTTCTGATTAAACCATGTTCGAATCGTGGAAATTTTGGAAGATCACAGGGTTGCTTTTAGCATTTAGATTCTTAATGCAAAAATGGAGTTGCATTTAGTTGCATTTAGGTGACGAATTTTGTATGGATAAAGCGAAGCGCACATTAGCGCGATTCCATCGTTGTGAATACGTTGCGAATTCGGCTGTTAACTTCGAATCCGCAAACGTGCGCACACTTGAGCGATTTTTTCGCGTCGATTTCCGACGTACAATTCACTCAATTTTCCCTTTATTTCGTGTATTTTCGCACTCGGCGTACCCAAATCGTACAAAATACTATTATTACGAACGTTTTTATTAGTTTTTGTACATTACACGTTTTTTTTTCTTGGCCTTTATTGCTGTGACACCTTTCTTCTTCTTTGACGCCTTCAAAACGCTGCAAGCCGCGTTTCGAACGCGTCAATAGAGAGGAACATTGAATGTTCGAAAAATTCGCAGCGACGGAATCGTGCAAGTGTGCGCTAGCGCATTAAAATGTATGGGTAGCATTGTTGTAATTTTTTGGGCTTGCGGATTCGCAACGACAGAATCGCGCCAATG
>NW_023458555.1:60005302-60008195 GCF_013731165.1 Rhagoletis pomonella | reverse complement strand
GCCATATTGGCTGCCATATTGTTCACACTGTCATCGCCATATTGAACTCCCTGTCAACCCTAAGATATCTCACTTGTATTCTTCCACAATGAAAAAATCTGACAAAAATAACGTTAACATTTGCTGCATCAAATTTTTTTCCATTTTTGTTGGCCTGTTTAATAAGTATTGCTAAGAGCCAATATCCGCATGTTTTCGGCGCCTCCAAACACCTTTTGAACTGTAAAACAATGACTCGATTCGATTGAAGATTTTTTGGAATTGATCGGTTCTGGTCCACCTATCAGAAAAAATATCATATATGTTAACCCAGCCAATAAGCTACCTACGTGCTAAATTGCAAGCAAATCGGACCATTAATAAGACTGTTTCCAATAGCACTTAAAAAATTAATCCTATATGATAATCTAGGCAAAAGGCTACCAACGAGCCAACTGCATTTTTTTAAGCATAGCTCGACCCCTGCGCCAACTGTCGGAAAAATTAAAACTTTGTGCACTCCTTCTTCTAAACACGTTTCCAAAAAAGCAGCACCCATTCGAATCGCTTAAGAAACATAGGATAAAATTTTTCTTAATTGCTTCAAGCTCCCAATGAACTTCACAATTATCCGAAATTATCCAAGCTTTCGTCGAAAAAATTTCAAATTTTTTGCGTTCTTCCGTATTTTTCCGAGTTTTCCATTTAGAATTTTCTATTTTTCCATTCGAATGCCATTCCGAAGGAATTGCACACAAAATTCCATACAAAAAAATAATTTTCGATTTGTGCAATTTTCCGACTTTCCCGGAGGGTTTTCCCAAAATTTTCTTTCATAAAAACCTCCTGGTAATTACGAACAACTAAAAAAATTTAAGTCAAATCGGCCCAACCATGATAAAAACATAACAAGGTAAAACCATTGAGAGGCAGTCTGACGTTTGCCAACAATATAATCCCAGCCAGCAAGAAAACGTAGATTTTACGAACATTATGTTTTACGAGGGATTCTCGTATCGCCAAAAAGTTAGAGAAAAGCTCGTAAACGATAAAACAAAAAAATATAATAGAAAGAGGCTTGTAGTAATTTGTCAGCACAAGAAAAAATTTTAGTTTTGTGGACAAATTTTCTTCAATCACAATATTTTATAAGTAAGTAGTTTGTTAAATATTCAATTTAAGAAAATTGTTAAGTATGTGATTTATTGGCAGACTGGTGCAAACGCAAAGGACGACCTACCACTTTCTTTTATAATTAAACTTCTTGTAAGTAGCTACTACATATGTAATTCAAAAATACAAATTAATTTAACGAGTTTCTTCGAGCAATTCTTTCACAGGCTGCGCGGAGCAACACTAAAGGATTTTAACGTTTAATTCCCCTATAGCGCTGTTGGTTTGGCAACGACTGAGGCAATAAGAAGTACGGATAATAATATTATTTATTACCACTTTTTACTTAATTAAATTTTCCGATTTCCAATGGAGTTTAATCTTTCACTTTATTTTCTTAGGTGCTTTCCGTCAAAAATTTAACTCCGACGAAGAAGTTTTTATTTCTGTTTCAAAGAAGCACTTCCAATATGCACACGACCGGCAACAAAATTGGCAGCTTATCGGCAAAAAGATAAAAAATAAATTCAGCTACCTTATAATATATATTAAACCCCTCTTATTTAATTGTTAATTTGTTAATAGATAGTTTGTTAATATTTATTTATCTGGAAATATCTTCACATATACAGTGCTGGGAAAAAATATTGGCACAGAGAATTTTTCGCCATGAATGCAAAGTTTTTATTCTGATTTCTTCTCTAATTGAGTTTTATAAAAATATAGTTAGTATGAAGTTCTACTTTCAAATCAGATTTTTTAGAAAAATTCTAAGTATGCAGTTTTATAGCCCATTTAATTTTAGTATAATAAAGTGCTCGCTTGAATAGCTAGAAAACCTCTTTGTTTTTTGGCAATTTTTTATACGCAGTTTCTTCTATACAAAAAAAAAATGTCGCACATAATTTGCATGGAAGAACATACATACATGTGCGAAAAGAAATTCAAGTAAAAAACTTTGCATACATTGCGAAAAATTCTCTGTGCCAATACTTTGATCCGGCACTATAAATATTTATTAATTATAATTCCATTCAATAAAAGAACTACAATAATTTGAATTAATTAAAAACAGTAGATAAAGCAGTGTAAAAAAACGCCTTTTTAACGTAAATTAATCGTTTACGAGACTCGTTAACAATTAAAAAACGGACGTAAAAATATTCGCATACGAATGCTTTTTCGATCCGTTTACGACTGTTCGTAGGCGATGAACAATTTAAAGCGAAAAAGTGCTCGAAAAAGAGTCGTAAATGGCTATCATAAACGATTTTTAAACCGGTTTTTCTTCGAGAAAATATCCAAATACGAGTTTCGATTGTCGCCTATGCCGACGACTGCTCGATCATGGCGACTGGGAATGGAATTGATGACCTGTGTTTGAAAGTAAACGGCTATCTCTCCGAACTTTCTCGCTTCTTCACTGCAAAGTGTCTAGCCCTCTCCCCTACGAAATCCTCCGCGACCCTGTTCACAACCTGGACGAAGGAGGTCAGGCTACCGCTGGGGATTCACGTCGATGACACACCAATTCCGACGGTGAATAACCCCAAAATACTCGGAGTAACATTCGACAGCCTGCTCTCCTTCTCTGCGCACTCAACCGCTATTGTCAATAAAGTACAGAGCCGCAACAAGGTCCTCAAGTCGCTAGCCGGCAGTACTTGGGGCAAAGACAAAGAAACGTTGCTGGCAACATACAAGGCAATAGGCCGGCCGGTTTTGAACTACGCAGCGCCAGTGTGGTCGCCAGTGACTAGTAGGACGCAGTGGACGAAGCTACAGACGGTACAAAATACGG
>NW_023458555.1:60004145-60005202 GCF_013731165.1 Rhagoletis pomonella | reverse complement strand
CAAATAGCAAAGAAAGAAGGAGTACTCGTTGAAAGAGTTCTCGGCCTATTTTGGCAGTCATCATCTGACAGCTTCGGATTCAAATTAAAATTTAACAACGTGGATTCCAATGTGGTGAGTGGAACACGGCGCCCGACGAAGCGAGAACTACTAAGCGTCGTCATGTCGATTTTCGACCCGTTGGGATTTCTCAGCAACTTCGTAGTAAGCGCGAAGCTACTCATGCGTGAAGTTTGGAAGAATGACATCCGCTGGGACGAGCCATTGCCAGACGACAGAATGCAGAATGAGCTGTCGCAGAAGGGCGTTGAATGGGTGTTTAATTCGCCTTTCAACCCGGCCGAAGGAGGTGCTTGGGAGCGGTTAGTGCAGTGCGTCAAGCGGGTCCTACGCCAGACTTTAAAGGAAGTGTCGCCGCGGGAGCATACACTCAACTGCTTCCTCATCAAAGCCGAAAGTATTGTTAATTCTCGACCGCTGACGCACTTGCCAGTCGATGTCAATCAGGAGCAACCACTAACGCCCAATGACTTCCTGCTGGGTGAAGACAATGCACCACAAACGCCAATTACGGATGATGTTTTGGAGAACACGTACGTTCTGCGGCAACAGTGGCGCATTGCTCGACAAATTAGAGACCATTTTTGGAAGCGATGGATAGCTGAGTATCTCCCCACACTGACACGCCGGGTGAAGTGGTGCCAGAGAACCAAACCCATACAAATAGGTGACCTTGTATTTATATGCGATCCGAACATACCCCGACGAGAATGGCACCGAGGCAGGGTAGAAGGCATATATCGTTGAGCAGATGGTGAAGTCAGACGGGTTGACGTGCGCACTAACAATGGCCTGAAACGACGAGCCGTATCAAAATTGGCTGTTCTGGACGTTGAATGTGGTGAATCGGGCTGATTCACGGGGGTGGGAATGTTGGGAACTCCTGCCTTTACCGAATTCAATTTCTATCATGATTGTTATTCCAATTTTATGTATGCTTACATTCACCCACTTATGTTTATGAATTCCAATATTTGCTATTTACTTGCTTGTATAT
>NW_023458555.1:59984466-60004045 GCF_013731165.1 Rhagoletis pomonella | reverse complement strand
TGCGAATTCATTTTTAAACATTAACCACTACATTATGTTAGTATTAAGTACTTTCAATTAAGAAACAATTCAGTTTTATTTTAAATATTCCGATGTATATTTTTGGTTAATACAGATAGTGCGGATTTAACGTATTTTATACCCGTTACATGGAGATCATGAATTTAAGGCAGATTGCTATTAACAATTTTTACACAACTTACGATTGCAATCAATTTCTTTCAAAACTATAATCTAAATGATTGCAAGTTGTACGATCAAAACAGATTCCAATATTAGGTTTATTATGGAAATACAATCCAATTTGATTTGAGTTATTCGGTTTTAGATACATTTATATATCTGTGTTCGTATGGAATAGTAGTTTATGTCGGGAAGCTGGCTTTAGTGTAATCCGGCATTCCCTTTATTATTTACAACACAAGGAATTTTTTGATGACCCAAGAATATGGACGTGCTAGTATCGGAACTCTTTCTTTCACGTTTATTTGCCAAAATTTCTTCAACGGCTCGGCGCCAGTGAGGGTATGCTGCGAATGCCGCATTATACTAAATCCAGCCTTTTGACATAAGCTGCTATTCCATATGAGTGGGGCACGTGCGAAATGCGGATTTTCACAGTTGCAGTACTGCAGTAACTCGACACCTTCCTCACCAACAGCTCTGTCCTCTATGAGCTTCTTAATGTAAATGCAAATAAAAGATGGAAATTTAAGAAAAATAACATCACAGCGTTTCACTTGTAGCGTTTCACTCTTGTAGTTTATTGGCTATCAAGCACCAGAAAATTTCCATCACGCATTCCATATGCCACCGATTGTCGTGGATCAATTAAAATACTGTCATCACAGCTTTTTGGTACTGCAGCAACTGGTGTGTGTCTATGGCGGAGTTATGTGGAGCTGTTGCATGACTAAAATCAATTTGGACTCTTTGAGAACTGGCTTGTTTGTTGCGAGAGCTATTGGCATCAAATGTATGCAAATTCGATTTCCAAACGAGCAACTGTTGAATACAGGAAAAAATTTATATTATATGGTTCCGCTAAAGTGTATAAATTGGTCGACCTTCTAATAAATCCAGCAATCTTATTGTATCGTCATCGCCGCCAGTCACCAAGAAATTTCCACTTGGGTGAAATGCAACATCATTCTCCGGCGACGAATGCACTGTATTAGCTCGCCTTCCACTATGTCAAATATCTTAAAGCGGTTACAACTTAATGCTAAAGCCACCAGATTACCGTCTGGATGCCATGCCAGCTGTCGTCTCATACCTCTTCCCGCGGTCAACGTTCGCACACATTCGCCTGAAAATGTATCGCAAATTCTTAAATTGTCATCGCCGCACGATGAAATTAACTTACCATTAGGGCTGAATTTTGCTGCGCGCACCCATTTGTGTGTCCAGTGAAAGATAAGTAATTTGAATCAGTATTTTGATGGCTGTTCTCCATTTTTCTAGTCTGCAAACGAATAAGCTGACGAAGATGAAAACAAATTCAAGCACATTGTTGCATTCTACCGTATTTTTAAAAAGCTTTAAAATCTTAAAACATATGTGAAAAACTTATATAATCTGAATATTTTTAATGTCGCAATCAAAACGAAATTTTGTAAATAGCATTTTTAAAAAGCAATCATTTAATATTTTCAAGTTTTTGGGCATATATGTTACCATTTGGACATCAAATACTACCAAGTTTTAAGAGATTATTTAATGCAACTCAGGTCAAAAAAGAGCAGTTTAGACCAAAATAAGCAACTCTAAAAAACAGATGATCGCAGCTGTGGCCCAGGATGACGTCTATTGCTAAGATATCTCACTTGTATTTGTACACAATGGATTTTTTTGTGCTGATTACGAATCCGTAGGCAAAAAGTTACCATCAGCTCCAGATTTTAAGAAAAAACGAGGTCAAATTTTCAAAAAATCGAGTTTTCTGCAATATTTGAGAAGCTCTAGCAAAGAAACAAAGGAAAGAACCTTCCACTTAGGCTTTGATTAAAGCAAGTTCCCGCACCTTTGCTTGATGGTCACTTAGGTCTGGTTTCCCCAACTCAACTTAACTTAGTTTAGCCACTTTTGGACTTAAGTCAAAAGTTAGCATACGTCTAACACAGCTTATTCTTGACTGAGTCGAGAAAATTAACTTAACTAAGTTAAGTTGAGTTGGAGAAACCAGCCCTTATAGTCATTTGTTGAACAGGAATAACTGATTACGAGAAGTTTGAGTTCCTACCGCAATTAAGCAAAAGGTGATAGAACCTTCCACGTAGGCTTAAACTAAAGCTAGAACTACAGACTACAATCCCTGAAAGTACTATTCCTGCACCTTGCCCTAATGGTCACTTATACTCATTTACTTTTTATCGTCAAAAATGGTTTAAAAATCAGTGTTGTCTGTTAAATAAATGACTATAGGTAACCTTAGGGTCAAGGTGCAGGAATGGTATTTTCAGGGCATGAAGTCAGAAGTCCAAGCCGTAATTTAAGCGTAAGTGCAAGAGCTTCTCAAATATTGCAAAAAACGCGATTTTTTTACACTTTCAGCACATTTTTCTCAAAATCTGGAGCTGGTAGAAACATTATACTTACGTATTCTTAATCAGCAAAAAAAAGTCTATCAAAACCAGCTTCAACATTTGCCGCATCAAAATCGGTGTTGCCCTGTGTTACCTACACTAATTATATAAAGAGAAGCTCCTTCTTTTTATAAGAGATGATCTCGCGAACGGCTGTACCGATTTTTTGAAATTTTAGACCCGTACTGCAGACTTTGGATATATTAAGGGAGCGTGGCATCACCCATGCATATCGAATTTTTCATACCGTATATCTCTGAAAGTATTTGTGGTAATGTCCTAGAAATTAGTACAGAGATTTTGGGGCTACTGGAAAAGGGAAGTGGTGCTTTCCAAACATATTGAGACTTTTACCTATCTGTAAATATATACACCCAGAATACAGTGTTTTTTTTCTATTTCGTAATAAATTTTTTTGTACCAAATTTTGGGTATGCAGTTTTGTAGTTCACTAAATTTCAGTATCATAAAGTGCAAGTTTTAATGATAATTTTTAGTGGTGCTGGAACCGAGTTATTGCTAAAAATCGTCGATTCGGAGGCACCAGGGATCAAAGTTAAATTACTCCCGTTAAATCAACCATCAGAACCATTGCGGTCCTTGCTTTATGGTGACTGAACAGAATGTGGACCAATGATACTCACCAGTTTGTAAATTTCCACCAACTATACTATACAGATTTATGGACGATTCACTATCGAACCGCAAGGATTTCTTCCCGGTATAACGCTTTCGTCAGGTTATTTAAGACGGCAATGGGGATATGCCTTCTGTCGACCACAAAACCAAATATTTCAATAAAAAAATTAATTTTGGGCGGGACGAAGTTCGCGGGGTCTGCTAGTGTAAATATAAATATGCAAATGCTATTCTGACAATTTTTATTTCTTTGTAGGAGACCTGGTAAAGAACAAGTGGAAACCCCTTATGAATACATATAGGAAGGAGCTGCAAAAGCTTCCCAAAATTAAATCGGGAGCTGGAGCAAACTCCAACTAGGCCCACTTTCAAAGCCTTTCCTTTTTAAGATCGCAGTTTCAGCCAAGAAAAACGACAGACAAATTGGCCGGTACAACAACAGACAACTTGGTGGAGGAAAGCGAATTCATTGGCGCCGATGAAATCTATTTACAACAAATAGCTACACAGGACTCTGCAGGACTCGGCCGAATTTTTAAAAATTAATTATAGCGGAGGAACCCTGCACCTCCAATGCGGCAAAAAGAAAAAGGACTAAAAACTCCAATGTGGATGATGTTGGCGTAGCATTAAGAGTTAGAAAAAGTAAAAATTAATATGATAAAAAAAAGAGGACCCAGAAGATGACGATCTAAATTTTTTTAAAAGCTTATTGCCTCATTTTAAGTCGATTTCGGGGCAACAAAAAATGCTTTTGCGCCTTAAAATGACGGAGGTGGTGTATAATTTTTTATATACCGCTGGCGATAACGCAAATTAATGCGAATTTCCCCAGAATTTTTTTTAAACCCTTAATTTTTAAGTCATTAATTTATCAATTTTCACGGTTCAACAAAATTTGGGTGACTTTGATCTTGGGAACGGAGCCGACCTAATTTTATAAATTTTGTAATGCTGATTTCAAATCAGTTTACAAAATTTTTCTACCACGTCTAATTTGTATTTTGTAAACTCATTTGGAATAAGCGTAAGCAAATTTTTGAGATTAAATCGGTCCCGCTTTCGAGATCAAACTCATTCAAATTTTGTTGAACTGTGTTAAATGAAATGTGATTTTTTATTTTTAACTTATTTAAATGTGTATATTTTTTTATTTTTTGGTAATGAAATGTGCTTTTATGTTTTTGTAAGTGATATAAAACATATTTTATATATTCTTGAACTGTTAGCAAACTGAATTTGATGTTATTTAAAAAGGATTTGATTTGCCTTAAAACTGAAATATATAGTTGCTATTAATTTTAATAAATGTATATAAAACTGTAAATTTACCTTATTGTAATTGCCAGAATTGCTACATTGATTGGGCATTTGTTGAAATTGGTCCAGTTTTTTATGAGTTCGTTTTTAATTTTATATAAAACTAGCTTTTACCCGCGGGTTTCACCCCACACCAGAAGGAATTAAAGAGGTCATGTGACTTGTGGTTCCGAAGTTATGGCTGATTAAATAATTCACGCCTATGGGAGGTGCCACGCCCCCTTTTCCAATACCGCCCATTTTTCGCATGAATATGGAATTAATTTTATTTATCTCGACAGCAAGTTCCAATGCTCTACCACAAATATTTCAAGAGATATACAACATGAAAATTTTAGTTACTATAGGAGGTGCCACGCCCTCTTTTCCAGTTTCTCTATGCCTATAACCTTCCCGGGGTAAAAGCAAATAAGTGTGCAAAGTTTCGTGCTATTCAGTGCCGCGGTTCAGAAGTTATAAGGTAATAAACAAACCGACATTCACATTTATATATATAGATGTAGTCGAAAGTATCAATTTTCATACGGAAATATTTTTGAAATTTTACGGGGTCACGACTTAGTTCTTTATAGCGATGGTTAAATTCTCCCTTCTGTTTTCTGCGGTTGTTTAGAGAATGCACGCAGCAGCTTCTAAATCCTTTCCTTTTATTCATTTTCATTAAGTAAAAAATCTTCAACGATGAATTTTCATTTAGTAAAATATCCATTTTTAGCAGAGAAAATACATTTTATTTCGTAAACGCTAAACTTTGAATGAAATTGGCGAGTTTGACGCTTTGCTCGCCGCTTCACTATGTTATGCTTACTCTTACACAGCCGCAATTGGCGATTCGTGCCGGACGAACTCAGGAATAATAAAAAAACACGCAGTTACTGAACGACTGTGACAGGGAACATGATCTCAAATAAGAAGTGCCGTAAGTGTGCAATTACATCGCGCCATTGACTAAACCGAGCTGTCGTGTGATGATTGGGTCCATGGTTGCGGCTTGGCAATATTATATTGCGTCAAAGTCTCATTCGGAGACACCAGGATTGTGTTGTGGAGGACAAGACCTAAACACCTTCGTTGGCTACCCAGAACCATTGCGCGCTTTACTTTCGCTTGATCATGTCATTAATGATCACTGCATGGCCAAGTCATGCAAATGACTTCAACGTCGAAATTACCATCATATGAAAAAGTCATGAACGACTTCCATACAAACGGAGCCCAAAGTCGTTTAAGACGTATCTTTTCCGTACAAGACTCTTAAGTGACATTCGCTACGGGGTATTTACATTTTTTTTTTTTTGCTATCTGGATTACTGTATACAACAAGGTGACCAGTGTTGCCATTTTACGGTTTTCCGTCTAGATTTAACGGGCACCCTTTTATTTTTTCGCCTCACGGCTTCATATGTCAAATGGCTGCTGTTGATTGGTTGAAGCAGTTGATTGTTTATTGTTTTCTGTTCTCTTTCACATCCTTCGTATGAAATTGTTGACAGTCCTCGCCGCAAAAGCAAAAACAAAATACATGTACATTTTGTTATTGGCGTACGGATACCACCTTATTGAATACACCTTAATTAGATAGTGTTGGATTTCATATAAACTCTGTGTAATATTATTTTTGATGTGAACCTTGGGTAATACCGTCCTCTTATGTAAACCCTGTGTAATATTATTTCGATGTTAACCTTTTATCAATGTACCACCCCTATCCCTGATCGATAAATGGCAATTAGTTATCGTTGTGCGACAGAAATCTAGGAGCATTTGCGATCTGGAAATAGAGGGAAACAAACGAAAGTGTGAGTATTTAATTTATCATAATTTATCTGACATAATTTTGTAAATCCTTATAGGAAATAAAACTCATCACCACATTTTCACTTATACGTAATTGCTGATGTTTTAAATTTAAAATTATAAGAGGTTTAGCATCGGTTAGAAGTAGAAGCAAGCTGGATTTCGGTAAGTGCCTGGTAGTTATTGATTTGGCGTTGGGGTTCGTAGTGGGTCATTACCATAACCTAAAACTGTGAGTACAACTTTTGAAAACGTGGAGCGAAGCCATTTTGTTGGACCTTCGACACTGATTCGTTGTTAATAAAATGCCTACTACACGTTCGACAACGAGTAAGGAAAGGGAGGGCGATAGTAACGAGGAGCTGAACAATACTGTTTGTGAGCACCCGGCAGGAAATTCGCAAGGGGAGTCGACGATTGAAATGAGGCTAAACGAAACTATGATGCAGATGAAAAGCTTGCAAGACGAGATGCAACGTATAAGGCAACCACAAAGCATTATTCAGTCGAATCAAATAACGAATACAGTCGATTCGGAAAGTATAGGTGTAATTACTACGGCATCCAGCGAAGTTGGCCACTCTCAGCACAATTCCAACATGGGGAGAGCACATAAACTGTACGATTTACCTGAGTTTAATGGTCGTCCGGAAGATTGGCCAATGTTTAAAGAAACGTTTGCGACGACAACGGCCGGAGTATCAATATAGCAATCCGCAAAATATGATGCGATTACAAAGGGCGATAAAATAAAGGGCTCGTGAAGCTGTTGAATGTCTGTTAATTCACAGTAGAAATGTCCCGCAAATTATGAGCACCCTGCAGAAATGTTTTGGAAGGCCTGAGTTGGTGAAAAGTCAAATAAGCCGAATAAGAAGCATTGCGCTGATATCTGAGAACAGGATAGAGCAGCTAATAACCTTTGCAACAAAAGTCCAAAATTTGTCGTCATTTCTCCAAGCAGCTGAATGTGACCATCACCTCTCGAATCCGACGCTTATAGAAGAGCTTTTGATGAAGTTACCCGTACAAAGATGAATAGAATGGGCACGACATACAGCATCAATCGTTCCAAGGCCAACTATTTGTAACTTTAGCACTTGGTTGCAGAAGCTTTCTAGAATCGTGAGTACTGTGTATTCGTTTTCGAGCTTAGAGTCACGACCAAATAGGGTCGAAGGGCGTACTAGATTTTTTTATGCAAATGAAACTAACGCTAGCAGTAACAGAAACGATAGATGTGAGGCTTGTTCTGAGAAGCATACGCACAGCAAGTGTAATAAATTTTTAAGCATGAATTATGTTGAAAGATGGCGGCTGGCTCGTCGCAAAAAGTTTGTTTTAATTGTTTAAAGGGTCACCATCGTAGTAATGCTTGCACGGAACAGCATGAATGCAGTAACAGTGAGTGCACGCGTAGAGTCCATAGTTTGCTTCATGAGACACGTGAGAGAAATCGTTGGCAGCGGAACAATCAGGCGATGCAACAGACACCGCAAGCAGGATCGCAGCAAGAAGCAGAGCAGCAACAACAATTAGAGCCGCAGTCTTGACAGGTATTTACGAGCACAATTGATTTCAGTCCACCGATGAAACTTCTTTTTAAAATACCGCCAGTGGTACTGTATGCTAAGGGGGGAAGTTAAAATGTTTGCATTCTTGGTAGAGGGTTCAGCGATATCCTTGATTAACTGCGATTTGGCGAGGCGTCTAGGCTTAGAAGGAAAAAGCGAAACGTTGACATTGCAGTGGTTCGGGAATGCGACCGCAACAGAAGTCTCCAAGCGAGTAGACATGCATATTTCAGGTATCGGGAAGAACCGAAAGAGATTTTTAATGCAAAATGTTAGAACGGTATCTAATTGTGAAAGCGGATAAATTCCACTTCCTTTGACCGTACCTTTGACACGTGGAACCCTGGTGCTCCCCCGGCGCTACTGCCGGCCAACGCCCGACTTGCTGCTGGCTGCTTCTCGCGGAGCCCTGGTGCTCCGTTGGTGCAGGCAAACGTTCGTTGCCCGAAGCTGCTGACTGACGCCGATGCCTTGATGGCTAGCCAAAGTTAATTTAATTAAAAATTACTTGAGTGTTCGAAGTGAAGGTACGCGAGCGAATGCCGCCAGTATATTTTTCACATTTTGACATAAGCCTGGCAGCTGTCATACATATGACAGGGTCGCATTCAAATATCGTAAATTCTTAGTTCTTAATTGTACTAGATTAGCCTCGGGCGTATTCATATAAGGTAGTTTGTAGTAATTCAGTAGGGTTGCAAATTGTATGCTATCGCATTACATCACCCTCCTTTGGAAAAAGAAGAATTTGGCAAAGTGATCAGTTTTGCCATATTCTTCCTGCCCAAAATTTATAATCAGAATTAAATTAATAAAAGCTATGGTATTTACTTAATTATTATTACTAATTTTATTTATTAATTGGAAACTATTGTATAGCAGTATAAATATAACTATGATATTTTGTAAGTAGCTTATGCTAAATAACTATGGCTTTTGAGTCTATTTAATTGAATTTACGTAAGCATATTTTTAATTGCCTATGGCAAGATGGAAATTCAAGTTTTTTTTTGTCGTAATATTTGTACTCTGATTTTCTGAAATTTTAGTTTTAACAATGTATGAAAAATGTTTTTGGTTTAATAAATTCATTTCATATTTTGGAACAAAGTCTTATATTACAATTTTGTGGAAAAATATATTTTTTTTTTAGGTAATTTTCATATTGAATATTTATACATTTCAAATTATTATTTTTGTTTTTGTACATTTTCATTTTAGTTGATAATAAAAAGAAACATTAAAGGTAATTATACATACGTATATACACATCTAAGAAAATTTGTTTTATTTTATTTTATGAATTCTATTTTTGTGTACTGTTTTTTCTTTGTTTTTCGCTTCATCAAAAATTGTGACGTTTACACCGTCAATTTTTGTTATAACGTATGGCCCTTGGTATATGTTTACATGCTTATTGCGTGGCATGATTCAATAATACAAGGTTAGATAATTATTAACAGCTGCGGTTTGACACTCCCTTAATTGCAGGAAAACTGGCATTTTAAACGAAATGTTGAACGTAATATTGATATATCTACGTGAATTACGTAATTTATATGCTATTTAGGGCCGGTTACTCAATGTCTGGTTAACACTAATCTCCGGTTAAACATAGTTATCGACGTTACCGACTCCCTGTTATATACATGGAATCGAAGACGTCGATAACCATGTTTAACCGCAGATTAATGTTAACCAGACATTGAGCAACCGGCCCTTAGCCGTATAAAAACTGCAAAATGACTCAAAATTAAAATAAGACTACTACGAGATTGATGTAAACATCCAATGCTTAGGTTTTCATCACTTAAATATGCTTTATATGCATATACAAATAAACATATTGCACAAAAGCTTATACTTTTATTTCACACCAAAGCTACACTGTTTCCATGTAAATTTGCAAAGAAGCAACACGGTGCCACTGCTAAGGGAGCGGTGCGAGAGAGACAACTGTCAGTATATCGAACCTTGTATTATTGAATCATGATTGCGTGGTTCTTTTTGAACAAGAACCCTGTCGTTAACGCTAATTGATAACGGACGCGCCGTTTTATCGTATATTATTTTATTTCGAATTTTGTGTTTATTAATTAATTCTTTCGCGACTTTGTGCGACTTTTGCATTCTATATTTAACTTCTTTTGCGTAATTTTTTACATTGTAAATCGGGTCCATTTGTTCTTTTTTTTTTAAATCGAGAGGCACTGTGGCCTTTTTCCCAAATATTAATTCAAACGGGGGAAATTTATTACAGAAAACTGTGTTAGTTGTTGTGTTGTGCAAAAATGTAAAATATTTTAAATAAACATCCCAATCGGAAAATGTGTCATTTAAATATGCTCGTAAATATTCATTAAAAACTCTGTGGTTACGTTCGATAGTACCCACAGTTTCATGATGGTGTGCGGTTGAAAAATCGTGTTTAACCTTTAAAAGTTTGCTTAATTCAGTGAAAATTTCATTTTTAAATTTGGTGCCTAAGTCTGATTTAATGGAATTCATTACACCGTAAGTTAAGACAAAACTTTCGAAAATGGCAGATGCAATCGTTTTAGCGCTTTTGTCTGGCACAGCTACTGTTACTAAATATTTTGTTAAATCGCATATAATGGTAATTGCGAACCTATTACCATTATTTGACTCTGGTAGGGGTCCTAATGTGTCGATTACAATAATATAAATTGGTTTGCAAGGTGTTGGCGTTAATACAAGATTTTCCTTGTTTTTAGGTTTAACCTTGTTTAATAAACATTTTGAACATTTTTTAACAAACTTGAATACATCACGGGTCATATTTTTCCAGTGATATTTTGTACGTAATTTTGCATATAGTTTTTTAATTCCGCAGTGTCCGCCTGTTATGGGGTCATTATGGTAAATGGTCATTAACTTTAACTTTTTATAATCGTCAGTTACTGTTTCTACCGGTTCTGTTAATACGATTTGTAAAAATTTTAAAATATTATTACCGCTGGTTTTTAAATTAGAAATAGAGAAATTATTGAAAAATATATCATCTTTTGGCCATTTAACTTTCTTAGGCTGCATTTATTTATTCATTCTGAACGTTTGGAATAAACTTTTTTGTTTACTTATTCTTTAGAACGTTCCTGGTGATATGTTAACGTATATTTCAAACGCATTGTGTTTATTCCGGCTGTGAAATGGGATTATCCGGAATGTATAAAGAAACGCAGCCTTAATGTTGCGATTGCCGTAACCTGTCTAAACAAGTTGTTTCGTTAACATTCGCAAAATTAAGTAATTATTGTTTCTTGTGTTTTAAATGTGCACATATTTGAATATTTGAAATTTGGTTACTTTTACTACTATTTTTACTATTCGCGGAATATTTTTAGAAAAATTGATCGTAAACTTGTACTGTAGGGCTGTCCGTGTAATTGTTTTCGCTTTGTAATTCTATTGTTTTTGTCATTGATCGCGTTTTCATAGCTAAAACATGTTTTGTAGAGTCTTTTAATTCGTTAATGGTAATGCGTGAAAGTGCGTCTGCTCCCACGTTTGATTTACCTTTTATGTATTCAATTGTAAAGTCGTATTCTGACAGTTCTAGCCGTATTCTAGCAAGTTTTGAAGACGGGCCCTTCATATTGAAAATATACACTAAGGGTCGATGGTCAGACTTCACCTTAAAGTGAGTGCCGTAAACATAGGGTCGAAACTGCTTAATCGCGAAATATACAGCTAAAAGTTTAAGTTCTATGATTGGTTTATTTTTTCTGCTTTGTTAACAGATTTAAAAGCGAAACATATTGGTAAATCGTTGCTATTATGGTTTTGGCTTAATAAAGCACCGCACCCATTTTTCGAAGCATCTACTATTATTAAAAATTCCTTAGTGAAATCAGGATATTGCAAAAGTTTAGGAGACATTAGGGCTGATTTTAAGTGTTGAAATGCAGTTTCACAAGCGTTGTCACATAAGAATTCGACACTTTTTCGACTCAGTCTATTTAAAGATGCTGCCAGCGACGCAAAGTTAGATATGAACCTTCTATAGTAATTTGCAAATGCAACGAAACGACGAACAGCGTCTTTATCTGAAGGTTTTGTATACTTTTTGATTGCGCTTATTTTCGAATCGTCTGGCTGCAGTCCCTTTTCTGAGCACTTGTGCCATAAAAATGTTACCTCAGAACGAAGAAAATTGCATTTTGTTGGGTTTAGATTGAGATTAAACTTTCTACATGTTTCGAGCACTTTGGCTAGATTTTTTAAATGGTGCGTCTCGCTACAACCTATAACTATGACGTCATCAACGTATAAAAAAGCTTGATTTGGCGAGATGCCTGAAAAGGCTATCGACATCATTCGAGAAAAAGAATTTGGTGCTACGTTTAAACCAAATGGCAAAACTTTCCAGCGAAAAGCTCCCTTGTCAGTGCTGAAAGATGTTATGTCTCGTGAGTTTTTATGCAAAGGGATTTGGTGAAAACCAGAAAACAGATCTAAAGTCTTATTTTTTTTTTTTTTGCTCGTCCAAGGTTATCTAAGATATCGTCTATACGCGCTAGTGGAAATTTGTCAGCGATAAGCTTTTTATTAACCGCCCTAAAGTCAACGCACATGCGGTACGGTTTTGGCCTGATGGATCTTTCTTTGGTGCTAAAATTAATGGACTGTTATAATTTGAGAAGCTTGGTTCGATTAAGTCGTTTCGCAACAGGGTATCGACGTGCCCATTTATCTCTTCGCGTTGTGAGTACGGCAAACGATAATTTTTGATATAAACGGGAGTCTTGTCATTCAGTCGAAGTTTCTGTTCGTAAAAGTTGTTGATTGTCATACGGTCTGTTTTTAAGGCAAATACATCAACGTATTGTAGGCATAATTCGAACAATTTGTTTTTAGCATATTTTGGCATTTGTTTTTGTAAAATTGACTTTAGTTCCTCTAAACATTTTGCGTCTTGGGAAGTTTCGTTTATTTTGTATACATAATAGTAACTTATATCCTCAGCTTTGATGTTATAGTTACGAACGTATTTTACCTCGTCCGTAGTATTTATCACTTTCAAAATTGGATTTTTAGTGTCGACGACACATTTTGATGTAAAAATACCAGAACAAAGCTCGTGATAGTCAAAAAACACGGTTGTTGGAATGAGTCAATTTAAATAAACGAAAAACTTCACATCTTGGAGGAATTACTAAAGTGTCGGTATTTGAACCGTGCAAAATTGCTATTTTAGTGCTTTCCGTCCCAATGCCGATAGCATTGTGTACAAATACAAGTGAGATATCTTAGCAATAGACGTCATCCTGGGCCACAGCTGCGATCATCTGTTTTTTAGAGTTGCTTATTTTGGTCTAAAGTGCGCTTTTATGACCTGAGTTGCATTAAATAGTCTCTTAAAACTTGGTAGTATTAGTTGTTCAAATGGTAACATATATACCCAAAAACTTGAAAAATATTAGATGATTGCTTTTTAAAAATGCTATTTATAAAATTTGCTTTTGATTCCGACATTAGAAATATTCAGATTATAAAAGTTTTTCCCATATGTTTTAAGATTTTAAAGCTTTTAAAATGTACGGTAGAATGCAACATCTATCTAAACTATCTAAAACTATCTAACTATCTAAAACTGAATAACTCAAATCAAATTGGACTGCATTTGCATAATATACCTAATATTGGAATCTGTTTTGATCGTAAAAAATACAACTTGCAATCATTTAGATTATAGTTTTGAAAGAAATTGATTGCAATCGTAAATTATGTAAAAATTGTCAATAACAATCTGCCTAAAATTTCTTTTCCCCATGTAACGGTTATAAAATACGTTAAATCCGCACTATCTGCATTAACAAAATATATACATTGGAATATTTAAAATAAACCGATTCATATTTATTTTCTAGTAAGAATTGTTTCTTAATTGAAAGTATTTAATACTAATATAATGTAGTGGTTAATGTTTTAAAATGAATTCGCAATATGTCCGCAGCTCAGGTTGATTTAAAGAAATCCGTTTAAATTTTTCGAATTACATCTACTTGAATACAGGATAGGCAGGGTTGCATACAAATGGTAGTTCCGTAAATATTTAAAATATGTTAGTTCATTCAATATTTGCATCTGGGCCAATAAATAATAACAAATATAGCCGAAAAAAACAAAGTTTCAATTAAAACGAGTTTTTATAACCCCCCATAAAATTCCGATTAATTTTAAATACGAAAATAACGATATTTTTTCATGGAGATTTATTTTTTTAATATACCTTGTTTATACCTACACAAAAACCGGATTAGCAAAAAACCGATTAGACTCAACATATATTTCTTTACAGCATTTATCCCCCTGTCTTTATAGCGCACTCGATAAAGTCTTATTCAAAAGTAAACAAAATTGCTATTTTGAAACGACATTTTTTTAACAAATAATTTGCGCGGTTGACCGAAATGGAAACAAACAATAATTGTAATTTATTATAACAATAATACGAATTTAAAACGGGCTGTATAAAGAAAACCAGCCTATTGTCACTTCACTTTCCAATGGTGCTGATTGCTGCAAGAATTATTTAGCGATTTAGAGCATAATCAACACAATATATGCACATAAATATGTATTATTTCACAGATCTCAGGGTCAGCTTAGAAATACGTTACCAAAATTATATAAAATTTAAGTAGGAATTATTTTTATTTATAACGAAAAAGCGCTATCTGTCCCAATCTGATAAGTATATTTCCCCTAAAGTTAACCCATTTTATTTAATTTGTCTCTCGTGAAAATATATATTTTATTTATAATTTTCAGATATGTACATATATTTTAAATTTTTGCTTTAATTTTTGTCTCCTTTTAATATTTAATTAGATACCTTAAGATTAAAATAAGCTTAAAACGAAACAGCACAGCAACCCTTTTCTGTTCATCTTGAGAACACAAAACCCTCTTTTGTTAAAATTCGGCGCTGCACAAAATCCTGGCGTTTATATTTTCCAACAAAATACCACTTCGCAACCCTGGATTTTCACGAAGCGTTTCATTCGGGTCGTAGTTTGGCTACTTCGGGCCATTCAGTGTTGTATGCCATATTGGCTGCCATATTGTTCACACTGTCATCGCCATATTGAACACCCTGTCAACTATCTGTCAACCCTAAGATATCTCACTTGTATTCTTCCACAATGGCCGATAGTTATACTGTCGTTAGCTTAGTTAATAATACATCTGTTCGTCTTTAAAAAGTCCTTGCCTAGTATGCCGTCAGAAGGTATATTAAAACTGTCATCTACAACGTGAAGAGTATGCGGAATAAAAAAATTTGATACAACCAAGTTTGTACTTACGGTTCCCAATGTTGTAACCGTTTCTGTTGTTGCACCAGTGATATTGATTGTTTTACTGCTGTTAGTTGCGGAATTTCTTGCTAAAGCCCTGTATGCAGCTCTCAAGAAAACGGTCAAGAAAAAATTGCCATTATTTCGCGTGTGTGTCCAACGAATTTTGACATTTTTGATACCTCACAGCCTGTTGCCTCACTCTTTCCTCAAGAAATAATGGAACGGGCATATATTTCTGTTGCAAACCTGGGTTGCCTTGTGCTCTTTTTTCACAAAAAACTTTAGAAAACCGTAGTAGAAAGCGTAGTAAATTTCTTAAGAACTGCGTACTGTCTTAAATAAATTTGACTCAAGAAAATTTCTTAGCCATTTCTTATACGTCATTTTATATGGAGTTTTTGCTTTTCTTGAGAGCTGCATACAGGCCTTTTTTTTAATTATATTATTATTATAAAATAAAAAGCTTATTTTTACTTCTTAAGAAGTTTACTACGGTTTTCTAAAGTTTTTTGTGAAAAAAGAGCACAAGGCAACCCAGGTTTGCAACAGAAATATATGCCCGTTCCATTATTTCTTGAGGAAAGAGTGAGGCAACAGGCTGTGAAGTATCAAAAATGTCAAAATTCCTTGGACACACACACGAAATAATGGCAATTTTTTCTTGACCGTTTTCTTGAGAGCTGCATACAGGGCTTTAGTATCCAGCTCTTAAGAAAATGGACAAGAAAATGTTCGTGTTCTTTCTTCTGCTTGAAATAGTAGTAGGCCAGTAATTTTGACGTTTGATAATGTACCGTGAATAGTAAACAATGGCAGAAGAAGAGCGGTAAAAAGTAAACAATCTTTTGCCTATGACCAGTTTGTAAGTTTATAACAATATTTTTCCTTAAATTTATTAAAGTACATTTTAATTTATTTTGATTCAATTTCAGGAGATAGTTTTCACTGAGGGAAATGTTTAGTACCACTCACACCGTTTTTTGGGTGGGGGGCGGAGGGGGGAGGGTGTGGGGCCCCCAAAACACCCCCCAATAGAAAGGAGACAGTCGCCGCTTTCTAAAAAGGGGAACCCCTCCCTTGGACTCCTCCCACAGGCACCTAGGGAACCGTTTGAAAAAGGGGGAAAAACGGATTTTTCTTATGCAAACTGAGCAGTTTGAAGTGGAATATGACCCAACTAACAGAAACCGTGGGGTTTTTTAATAAAAGAAATTATGCCAAATTAGATATGGGGGATTTTGAATAAAGAATAAAAAGTTAATTAAAAATAGAAAAAAAAAGTTTTTATAAAAAAAAATGTTCTTTTTAACAAATGTATTTTTGCGTAGAATTCCTTTCTACGTAAGCGGCCTTCGGCCGCACTTAGGGATTATAACCCTCAGGCAGTAGAATTCTCCTTTCTGTGTTGCCAAAGAAGGGGGGCTGAACACCTTTTGCAGAGAACACCTTTCTGCGTAGGCGGCCTTCGGCCGCACTTAGGGATTATAACCCTCAGGCAGTAGAATTCTCCTTTCTGTTTTGCGAAGAAAAGGAGCTGAACACCTTTTGCAGAGAACACCTTTGTATATTTTTAATGCTTACTGGGTTATATCCTATCTTCTTTTGTCTCTCATTCTTTTGCATATTTTGGAGTTTGACAGCTGAACTCCGCCATTTAATTTGCATATGCAACCAAAGTCAGACGCGTGATTTTGAAGGTGTTTTTATTTAATGAATTGTGATGAATTGGTTAATATTAAAGTCGTAAAGCAAGTTATAACAAATCAAGTAAAGTGTAAAGTGAAGGGGAATACAAAAATATATTGGTAAAGTGGCTAATTTAAGCAGAATAGGAGTGATAAATGTACGCTAATTTCCGAATTTTACAAAAAAGGGCATATTTCAAACCCAATTTGTAAATAAATTAGTAACCAAAATTTACAAAGGTGAGCGTTAAAATATTGCGTGGACCCTTGACTACAAGTGTGTGAAATTTTTTTTTGGATCGGGCCACCCATTTGGACGGAATAGCCCCAAATAGTTGTGAGCGGTACTAAACCCCACCCTTCACTGATATCGGAACATCACTATATCTACCGAAGAAATCTATTTGTCGGACAGTCGACTTTTAAAAGCATTAAAATTGTACCATTTTTTATATCGAAATATTTTCGACATCCCTATTTTCAAATTGTTCTGTCTTACCAATATATAATCACACATTCTACAAAACTATTTTTTACCTACTAAGACTTGAATTATCAATACGGCAGTGGTGAAAAGTTCAGATGGATTTATCAAATATATGCCGTGCCTGTTTGTCGCCGGAAGATCGGGTGCATCTGCTAGATGGGTATCAGCCTGTTGACTCTGGATATATCATACAAAGAGTGTTTTTGTAAATGTACACAAATTAATTTAAGTTTGAAAGATGATCCAAATGAACTCGATGATGCCCGGATGCAATATCTATGCCTTGATTGTGCCCAAAAACTTAAAGACGTTTATGATTTTATTGAAAAGGCGAGAAGGGCTGATAAGGAATTACGTTGCACACAAACGGAAAAAGTGAAGATAGAAAGTATAGCCAACACTTTCGAATGGGTTCCAGTACATGAAGAGCTAATGGAAGTATCTAAGATGCCAAATACTGTAGATATGGTATATCAAATACGATTTAGATATAATTAAACAATAATTATTTTCTATTTGTTTACAAGGATCACGTAGAGTATATAAAAGTATCACCAGAATGGAATGAACATTTTATGGATGATGATGAAACATCTGCATCAAATGATATCGAACACGAAATAAATATTGATAAAAAACTTAGTACTGACACTACAACAACAAAGTTTCTAGTTGAATCGGATAAGGATATGCAGAGCGGCAATAACTTAAATGAAGCTGGGCTGGTCTTATCGAAAAAAAGTAAACAACTCAACCCAAAAATTGATTTCGCAAGGCCTTCGATAAATGCGTCTCGAAATTGCAATTGGTTGCTAACGGGCTAACGGGCGGATCTTTTTATTGCGTCGCTAAACTATCATATAGCAGCAAAAAATTTATTCTGTTATAATTCTACCGAATTTTTTCTTTTATATGATACCTTCATTGTTATCCTACATTGTCCTAAATTAATTAAATAATTTTTTCGAAATAATCATATTTTTTAAATTTCGAAGTCCTTTTAAAAAATACCCTGACGTCAGAGAGATAAACTAAGTACGCACTATATTACTATAATTTATCCATAGTTTTGCGAATATATTAATTTTTTGCGTGTAAAATAAACCCAAAAGGCAATGAGTAGGGATTCGCTGAAGCAGATGAAATTGAGGCACTGCTAATCGACTATGAAAAGCCTTATACGAGTTCGGACATAATACCAAATGTAGCCATTATCTCCTCCGAAATAGAAAACGTCGAAGATGATACTCCAACGGTTTCAACAAGGGCTCGGTCTACAAATTCAAAAGCCACTGCAACAATGCGGCCATTTGGAATCCATTGAGGGGTATCTTTAAAGTAAGGATGCAATTTCAATATCGATGTTTCCGATGTGGAAATCTTGATTAAAGAGATGTCTGCTTGTGAATCTACGAGAAACGAGCATAATTTGCAATAATCCGTACAATTTAATTCAATAAAATCTGAATAATTAAGGTTTAAGCAGTAGATTGATTTTTCAGGGGTAGCTACGTTCAATTGCTTAGCTCCTGCTCCCCCAGTGTTCGCTCCTGAGGGGCATCGGCGTTTAAAAATCGAACATTAGAAGTGTTTGTAAAATTTGAACGAGAAGAGTTGTTTCTGTTGCTTGCTGAACGATTGCTTGTGCTATTTCTGTAGTTACTTTGTCTATTGTTAAAGTTGTAACTTCTATTGTAATTATTTTGACTAGTGTGCCTTGTGTTATTGCCATTATTGTGCCTATTTGTATTGCCGTTATTAAATCTGAAACTATTGTTGTGATTGCCATGGTTGTTGTACCCTCTAAAACCTCCTCGAAAACTGGTTGGTCTATTTGCCCGTGACTTCATTATTGTGTTCTACAATCATTTTCGCGACTACGTCCTTTGAATCGGCAAAAGTTGTTGATGCCAAAGTAGATTTCACTTGCAATGAACGGCTGTTCAGCCTGCAAACGTTTACCGTCTGCTCTACCGCTAACTCATGGGCTTTCGCTTGAGTCATACCCTCAATAACACTGGACCACAAATTTCAACTTTTTCTCTTTACCAGAAACGCCGTTATGAAATTCTTATGTAAAATCACCCCCTGATTCCGAAAATCAAGGTTATTTTTAATTCTATGGTACCGTTTTTGAGATATTTGCAATTTACCGTTTTTGCAAAAA
>NW_023458555.1:59954014-59979466 GCF_013731165.1 Rhagoletis pomonella | reverse complement strand
TTTTTGCAAAAACGGTAAATTGCAAATATCTCAAAAACGGTACCATAAAATTAAAAATAACCTTGATTTTCGGCCTCAGGGGGTGATTTTACATACGAATTTCATAACGGCGTCTCTGGTAAATTTTGGCCGTCGACCAGTGTAATTAAAGATCGCTCTAATGCATCAGATAATTCCTCTACTCGCTTTGCAAAATCGTTATTAGTTATTAGTAATGTGTAATGACGCGATTTTGCCAGAGACGACTTTTGAATTATCTCGTTTGATTCTGCTACGTAGCGCAACTTTTATTTGATCAACCGAAATTATTTGACTTGGTAAAACTTTCATCCGACAATTCTTCTATTAAATTGATTTTGTCAATGAATGAGTCGAGCGATAGGGGGTCACCACTATAGTTTTCTCGGATTATAGACGCACACAAGCTAATAAAAGATTTCTTTTGCGCAGGTGTTGCCATTTTTATGTCGTTTGTATATTCAGTGAAATTTATATTCGGTGAACTAATCTTACGCAACGCGTTTCTTCAATTTCTAAAAAATCTTTAAATGAAGGCAAAGAACAACTTTTTTTAACGGTGGAAACTTCTGGTGTGCCAGCTGAACAAGCGTCAGCAAAGTCGTCGTCGGAATCTACTTCAGAATTTAAAATATCTTTTATAAGAACTGAGAAATCTTCGGGTACTAAAACTTTACACCCAATTTTTTGAAAACACTGAAGTAGTTTTTCTCTGCACCGCGGTAAACTTTTTATTATAGAAGCTGGATTGTTTCCTTCTTGTTCCGAATTTTTTACTTGAATTAAAATATCGTTGCAAGTTTCGATTAAAGATTTTTTATATTCGTCAACTTTTCCCGATTTGTTGAAAGTGGACGGCTTTGAAGAGCACGCTTGGTAACTTTGGAAAATTTTGCTTGTAAATCTTTAAATACAATTTCAACATCTGACATCTGGCACAACGCAAAGCAAAAGATCTATGAAAAACTACCGAACGGCTGTATTATTAAAAAAAAAGAAAAAAAATTGTTTTGATAAAATTTTTAAATTTGAAATTTGGCTAACACTGCATTGAAAACTGAGGAAAACGTTTATTGATAATAATAAACGCTGAAATATTTTACCATATTCAACCGAAGCTCTAAAAGTTTTAGTATTTTGTACTACCATAGCACGGCAATAGCACAGACGAAAATGTATTATATCTTTGTCGAATATTTGAAAAAGAGAAAAAATAATAATAAAAAATTATGAAAATTCCAAAATCTGACTCATGCCTAATGATGCAACGAATCGAAGAAAATATTTTTGTAAAAACTTTAAATTGTTCAGAAGTTACGTTTCAAAAAAGTATTAGTATTTGCACATGACTGTACCACTGAAGCTGAAATTCCATAAGAAAAAACAGTAACATATACATATGCATAGATAAAAATGTCTGTGTTGTTTAATAATGAAAATTTGAATATAATCTTAGAAATGTATGATATTATATAGTTGCGTTCCAGGTGCTTCACGATATTCACGAAATTCACGATTTGCAGGAACAGCTGTTTTCTCCATTAATAAACTTAATGGGAGGTAGTCACCAGGAACGACTTCCTGTAAAAACCTGCAAATCGTGAAGCATCTGGAACGCAACTTATACATGCAAATTATATGAATATATGTATGTTATACAAGTGAAGTACAGTAGGTATTCAAAATTTTGTTTGAGAATACAATCCAAAGTTTCTGAAAATATTTAAGTTGTAAAAATTTTAGCAAAGTTTTAAAGGAATATAATGCAAAGTTTTGAATTTATTATAAAATGTTTGAATTTAAGAAAAATATAATGGTATTTCACAAATAGCTGAAAACTGCTACTCGTTGATGTTGACTCGTTGATGTTGACTCGTTGATGTTGTTGTTGCTGCAAATGTTGTAGTCTTCTTCGGTGTAATTGCTACGCAGATATCGCGCCTTGGCTTAGCGATATATGTATGTATGTATGCATTTGGCGTTAGGTGGCTTGCTGATATATGCCGTTGTAACGAAGTTACGGTGTTTTTAGGGCATTATTTTAGTGGCGTGGTTTTGCGCGCCGTTAGGTAACGGGTGTTACTATTCAGTGGTGGCGTGGTATATTTTGGTGGTACAATCGCGCGTTAAAATGTACATTCTGACGTTTTTTTCTCTCTTTTTGTCCTTTTACAATCACTTAAGTTTCTTTTATTTGGTTTTTAAACTTTTCACCTTAAGTTTCAATGTTTTGTTTGTGTACCACCAACCACTGTATTTTTGCTTTATTTAAAAAACCACTCTAGCCACTGTATTTTTGCTTGTTTAAAAAACCACTTTAGCCACCAGCCACTGCACTTATCTCGCATTTGTTGTTTTAGCTTTGTAAATTATTTTAAGATTTGAAACAACCGATTTTTTTGGATTTTTGAATTTTGTTCTTACGTTTCGTAAATTATTTAAAAATTTGGTACAACCGATTTTTTGTATTTTTTGAATTTTTTGTATTTTTTTGGAATTCTTTTTTAAGTTTTTTTACATTTTTTTGTAATTTTGAATTTTTTGTAATAATTTTTTTGTAACTTTATATATTAAAAAAAAGTTTGAGGACGATGTCAACTTGAATAAGGCTTACACTCAAATTATGGATCAGTACGAAAAAAGGGTTACTCACGAAAGCTAACCAAAACTGAAGCTGCTGAAGAAGAGTATCGCACTTGGTACCTACCTCACTTCGGAGTAAATAACCCCAACAAGCCTGGTAAATTGCGATTGGTCTTCGATGCTGCAGCGGGAGTACAGACGGTGTCCTTAAACTCAGTATTAATGCGAGGACCAGACTTAACGCAGCCATTAGCAGCGGTAGGTTTTAGAAAACAATTTCCCGAAGCAGTAGCTGCCATAATTGAGAACCACTTTGTCGACGATTTCGTGCATTGTTTCCCTAGTGAAAAGGAGGCGTTGAACATAACTAAACAAGTTGTAGAAATTCATAAAAATGGAGGTTTCGAATTGCGAGGATTCGCCTCCAATTCCAAACTCTTAATGAATATGAACGAAAATGAAACCATGTCATCCATTGTTCATCCATTGTTCATCTTGACAGAGATAATGCGGATTTATTCCAAAAGGTACTCGGTATGTATTGGAATACCGACAACGACGTCTTCAAGTTCGTCCTATCGTTTGGTAAAGTGGATCCTTCTCTATTGAAAGGAGATAGAAGGCAACGAAACGCGAGGTGCTAATAACCACTATGTCACTATTTGATCCCTTTGGAATAGCAGCCGCGTATACATTGGAGGCTAAGTTAATTCTGCAAGCTATTTGGCGTGAACGTACGGAATGGGATGAACATATATCATGTGACGTGTATGAAAGCTGGAAGAGTTGGTTACGGCTGTTGAAGGAGCTTGAGCAAATAAGCATTCCTCGTTGCTATGGTACTCTCTTCTCAAGCGCACCGATAGAGCTTCACGTTTTCGCAGATGCAAGTGAAGCAGCTTACGCAGCAGTCGCATATTGGGGGATTCCAACGGAGTTAAGTAACGCGCGGGTGAGCTTCATTGCGAGGAAAACTAAATGTGCACCCCTTAAGTTGGTATCGGGGCCGCGGCTGTAGCTACAGTCAGCAGTGCATGCAACACGTCTCAAGCAAAGCTTAGTAAGTTACCACAATTATAAACCGGCTAGAGTATTCATGTGAAGCGATTCGAAGACGGTCATATCTTTGATCAATTCTGATTATCGACGCTATAAGGCCTATGTCGCGCACAGGGTGAATGAAATTCTGGAAGGGAGTAGCATTAGCGAATGGAGGTGGCTACCTAGTTCGACAAATCCGGCTGACTTTGGCACACGGCGAAAGAACGGAAAACGCGAATCGTTTTGGATAAGTGGCCCGATATTCCTTACGCAAGACGAATCAAATTGGCCTCCGCATGAAACTTGTCGTAATACTGATATAGAAGTACGCAGCAAATATCCAACCCTTTTAATAAGAAATGTTTTTACACCTTTAAAAAAAATTTCGTCACTTATTCGCTTAAAAAGAGTAGTAGCCTGAGCCCTCCGGGTCCTGGGTAATTGCCTAAAAGATTCAGTGACACGCATTTATGGAGTCCTACGGGTTAACGAGCTAAGACGAGCTGAAGAGGTAATATTTCGAAGAACGCAAACGGAAGCCTTCCCTGAGGAATATGGTGCTCTGAGTAAGAGGAAACCCAATAAAGAAGAGCTGTGCGTTACTAACATTTAGTCCGTATATAGATGGTGTTGGGTTGATGCGAGTAGGAGGGCGAATAGATGCGGCTGAAGCAGTTCCCCTATATACGCGACGTCCTGTTATCTTACCGAGAGAACACTAACAGCCGCACTCAGAAACGTTCATTAAATTAGCTCTAACGGGCACTTAACTAATGATCGTTAAATTTGTTAATTAATGTTTCCTCTCAGAGTAATTTTTTAATGATTCATTAGTTAATGAAAACTTTAAGGGCTTGTCAATTTCTTCCCTCTTTTTCTTTAGCATCACTCACTCATTGTGCTTTCATACGAAATACGTATTTCATTGTTTTTCTATCAGCACCAAGGCAAGAAAGCATACATAATATAATATAATATAATAATTATATTATAACTATCTTATACCCGCGGGTTTCACCCCGCGCTTTTATACAAATAGGAAAAATAATTTAATGATGTTAGATTTTATTTCTGTGCCCATTTCGTTATAGCTCGTTATTTTTTAAGCGAGTTAAGGTATTTAGGCCGTTTAAACCTATTAAATTATAAAATCTCGTATGCGCGCTAGGCATACGAAATATATCAATCCCTCTAAGTTTATCTTAAAATGTTTCCAGGTATACGACGCGTGAACGTGTAACCTTTTTGGAGGTGCCACGGCGAGTTCTAATATTTCCAACTCAAATTTAATAACCTGGCCTTCATAAAATACCACTTCTCATTACTGTAGCAAATGCCTCAAGAGAGCTTTAGATTATAAGGCCGAACCCGGCTCTCCCTTTTCCATTTAATGAAATTTATTCTGTCTTCCACAAACAGGGATATGTGGCAAGAAAAAGTAAATTTGTACTGGAAGTGCCACGCCCCTTTTTCTTATAAAACTAATCTTCTTCCATGAATTTAGAATTGATTTTACATACCCCAGTACCAAGTCCCAGTACTCTACCATGACCACCTCTAGAGATAAACAGTAAGAGTAAGTAAGATTTGTACGGCAGGAACCATGCCCCCTTTTCGAATAACGCAAATTCTTCTCTTTGAGTATGGAATTAATTTTGTATACACATCTCGGTGCCAAGTTCCAGTCCTCTACAATAAACACCTCCAGAGATATGCAGCATAGAAAAATCAATTTGCATGGGAGTTGCCACACCACCTTTTCCAATAACTCTCATTTTTTCTCCATGAGTATGGTATTAGTTTCACATACATACATGCATACATATGTATTTCCATACCAACCTTGAGTGCTTTACCCCAAACATTTGAAGAGATATGCAATATGAAATTTTCATTCAGTATGGGAGGTGCTACGCCTCTTTTCCAAAAACGTCCATTTTTCTCCGTGCATATGAACATGATTTCACACAGTGTTGGCAAACTGTTAATCTGATTAAAATTAATCCGATTAAAAATTAACGATTAAAATGTTAATCGCGTTTGTCGATTAAAATTAATTAGTCGTAATCAACTGCACGATTAATGATAACATTTTTTTAATCGTTAATCGCTGGCTGCGATTACGTTTAATTAATTTAAAACATTAATCCTTAATAAAATCTGATTAATTTGTCTAGTTTGTCCGAGTTTGAAACCAAACACCAGTTATAGTAATTATTTTGTGTTTTACGCTTATAAAAAGCACGTAATATAAGAAAATAATAATTATTGTTATTAGTAATACATAAACTGGGAACTTTTACAAACCTAGTTTGCAAAACGTTTGTTGGTATATATCTTAATGAAAATGCACACCAGATTGCTTAGATTGATGAGGAAACCCGACTTAGCCATACCGGATTAACTTGCTTTGTGTGCACAGGGAAATTCCAGCATAACTTAATTAATCACCAAACTTACTTGATCAAATTAAGAGTTAATGATTAAAAAATAATTTTTTAATCGCGGTTACCATAACTGTTTAGTCGGATTAAAATTAATCATCATTAACTGTAAACAGATTGCATTTAATCGAATTAACTAACTAATTAAAACATCAATCGATTAATGCCAACATTGATTTCACATACATATCACTATACCAAGTTTCAGTTCTCTCCCACAAATACTTCGAGAGATATGTATGTAATATGAAAATTCCAATTTGTATGGGAGGGGCCTTGAGTTATCGGACTTGCTTTCAGTCTAAGACCATCCTTCCGAAATCCGTAGTAAGTGTACTAAATTTCGCTCTGATCGGAAAACCGGTTAAGGAAGTAGCCTATTTTTTAATCCAGGTCATAAATCATCTTTGTGCAAAATTTCATTTTCAAGCAGGTGGCAATTCTTAAAAAAGTAGCCTATTTTCAAGTCTAGGTCATAAGCTATCTGTGTGCAAACTTTCATGCAAATCAGTTCAGTCATTTCCACGTATTCATTTAATTAAACTTTCCTAATACGTGATAACTCTTAAAATAGTAGCCTATTTTCCAACATAGGCCATAAACTATCTCTGTGCGAAATGTCATGCAAATCTGTTCAGTCGTTTCCGCGTATTAATTTAATTAAAACTTTTTTAACAGGTGGCAACTCTTCCAAAAAATTAGCTTATTTTCCACTGTAGGTCATAAGCTATCTGCTTGCAAAATTTCATGCAAATCAGTTCAGGCTTTTCCGCGTATTAATTTAATTAAACTTTTTTAGCAGCTGGTAACTCTTAAAAAAGTAGCCTATTTTTCAACCTAGCTCATAAGCTATCTGTGTAAAAACTTCCATGCAAATCAATTCACTCATTTCCGCGTATTAATTAAATTAAAC
Source organism: Rhagoletis pomonella (assembly GCF_013731165.1). Taxonomy (NCBI): domain Eukaryota; kingdom Metazoa; phylum Arthropoda; class Insecta; order Diptera; family Tephritidae; genus Rhagoletis; species Rhagoletis pomonella. The sequence continues at coordinate 59,972,467 of NW_023458555.1, read as the reverse complement.
ATTTCTAACAGGGGGCAACTCTTAAAAAAGGTAGCCTACTTTCTAACCTAGGTCATAAGCTATCTGTGTGCAAAATTTCATGCAAATCCGTTTAGTCGTTTCCGCGTATTAATGTAACTAAACTTTTTTAACAGGTGGCAACTCTTCCAAAAAATTAGCCTATTTTTCACTGTAGGTCATAAGCTATCTGCTTGCAAAATTTCATGCAAATCCATATAGTCGTTTCCGCGTATTAACTTAATGAAACTTTTTTAACAGGTGGCAACTCTTAAGAAAAGTAGCCTATTTTCCAATCTAGGTTATAAGCTATCTGTGTGCAAATTTTCATGCAAATCCATTCAGTCGTTCCCGCATATTAAATAAATGAAACTTTTTTAACAGGTGGCAACTCTTAAAAATTAGCCTATTAACCAATCTAGCCCATAAGCTATCTGCGTACAAAATTTCATGCAAATCCGTGTAGTCGTTTCCGCGTAATGATTTCCCAAACATCCAAACATACAAACTTTCACATTTATAATATTTATAAGATAAGATAAGATGGTAAGTATCGGTGTAGAAGTAAAGCAAGATCGTAGTTTAGGCCTTCCTCCTATTAATTTGTACTCGCTGCATTCATTTTTTAAAAACAGATCACCAGTGTTAAGTGTGTATAGATCGCGCTTCCTTATAAACTCCAATGATGCGAGGTAAGCGAAATTGTTAAAAATCCCTGGTGCTGTACGGACTCCATAGAAAAACTTGGTTATTTGTGTTATGTGATTGATTCCGAGTTTCTTTTGTAATAATTTAACAATGCATAATTTACATATAAATGAATGTATGTGTTTTAGAATTAATATGGTTTATATTAGATCCTGGACGTGTCTCGGCTTATTTGTGACCACTTTTATGTCCATTGCTGCACTACTTTGTACCCAGCCTGCAAAGAAAGGTCCGTGATGAGAGATAGTATTGGGCACCGCTCTCCAGAATAGTGCAGACAATCAATTATTAGCTAGCACAATTGTGATGAGAAGCGTTTTTGTCTGTTTTGAGAGTGGCTCACACACTCGAAGATGTGATCTGGTCAGTTAGGGCTGCCAGAAGTGTGGTGGCGTTTGTACATCCCCAAAGAATTGTCTGTAATAACTCTTCGAAACACATTTTAAAACTACAATACAGTCGTTTTAGAAATGCGATTTTACAAGTCAAGCTACAATGCATTTGTTTCTTGGAAGCGACAAGTCAAAAGGTTCTTGCACAAACTATAGTAGAGCTAAAGCTTGTCTATGTTACCAAATTCAACAGCTGCAATACCTGCTCTTACTTCACCCAGGAAATTTCTATGTACGTATACAAATGTTTTTTCTAATTTAATAAGAAGCAAAAGCAAATCGAAAGCGTGTATCAAATTTCACTGCCGATGAAAAGGCTATATTAGGGCAACTAATAAAGAAGCGGCCTATTATAGAATCGAAGCATACGGATAGAAAATCAATTTTGAGAAAGAAAGAAGCTTGGGATTTGCTTACGAATGAGTTCAATTCAAATTCTAATGTCTACAAGGTAAAATTATATGTGTTTTAGGGCGGGTTGATTTGTATGGAACGAATGGAACGGATTCGGATTCTAGATAAATTTCTAAGAAAAAAGTCCATTAGAGCATAGCTCTGAATTTCGAGCCCGCCAAACTTGAAAAAAGCTGTCTTCAATTAATGCTAAGTTAAGACATAAGTATTAAAAAAAATAACCTTCATAACACTCCCGCTAATATTAAGTGTAGATATTAACTTAGTATTAATTAAAGATAGGCTATTTTAAAATTTGTGGGGCTCGAAATTTGGAGCCATAATGGACTTTTTTCTTTGGTATTTAATTTAGAATACGAATGTGCTAGGAACAATGTCGAAAAAATTACCCGACCTAATGCATTTATTCAATTTATTAGACGCCTTAAGGCTCTGTTATGCATACTTGGCATTGCTTGAGAGTTGTCACATAAGGAATCTGTTAAATGAGCTTCGCGTGTAAGCTGTTACCCAACGCACAGCATTACATACGTAAAAGTCTGTTGGTTTTTGATTTCTACGTAAAAATGGTATAGCAGTGCATGCAATGCCAAGTATGCATAACAGAGCCTTTAAGGTAGCGTCAAACAGATGCGATAAAAAATTTTACGATATGCGATCAATACAAACCACTGCAGTATAGCACCACAGTGTATCGTATCTCACCTGTTTGAGAGCCTTTGCTTTTTATCGTTATCGCAAAAAATACGATATCGTATAGCGCCGGTATTATCGCATCTGCTTGAGGCCACCTTTAGTATTTCGTTACCTTAATATAGAAAGGCCCTATCTCCCATCGTCGCTGAAATACAAAAAAAAATCGTAGCTATCTAAAAATCCAAAATTCACCTATTGATTGATTTTGAGCATTATGCGAAATAGAGCCTTTCTATATTAAAGTAACGATATATATGTAAATGCTACTTTTCTGATGCGGTATGGTACATACTTATGAGTACATACAAAAATAAAAACGTTTACATATCGATTGCCCTGTGCAATAACGACACAATTCAATATTCGAAAAACAAAAACTTTTACTACTGTTAAGTGATTCTTGTCTCTAATCCTTCTCTAATCCATTTCCATCCCTTACTCAGGTAAGCAGTAAGGATTGTTAAAGTAAGTACAAAAGATGAGACATGGATTCGACAAGGATTAAACATATGAGCCACTTAACAGTAGTAACAGTTTTTATTTTTTGAATTTTGATTTGTGTCGTTATTGCACAGGACCATAAGTGCGCTGTTAGGGATTTAACTATTATCTTCATACTGTCTTGTCGTCATAAAATTTAATTATTAGGCTGCTCCTGCAATGATTTGCGAAATCTCCAACAATTTTGACAGCGATGGGGCAATTTTGCTAAACATGGAAAATAGCCAATCTAGCTCCATTGAGTCCTTTAAAATCGCGGGATTTTTTATTAAAAATTTTCATTATTTATCGAAGTATTGATTTTTATGGAAAAAGCGACGCAGGCGAAAATTTTTAATAAAAAATCGCGCGATTTTTTATTAAAAATTTCCTTATTTATATATATATTAAACGAAAGAAGATACCGAAAAGCATTGAACAGTGCACACATCTCATAAGGAAAAGTGAATTATTACGAAATACTAATACAGTGGCAGCACTATAGCTATTTTGGAATCTCGCGTTTCGGCTCGCAAAGATTGTCAACTTCTTTTTAATAACAAAATTATCTATCTTAGGTTGATAAAACTGTGTTTCTTTAATAAATAAGTTAAATTATATATTTTAATAGTGTTTAAAAAGTGAGAACAGGTGATTTAGTGAATCTTTGTCGGTGTAATTGCCCATAGAAAACAACGAAATTTAACAAAAGTTTTTTGTTCATAACTTTTAAATGGTTAATAATATTAGCCCCCCCTCCGGATTGTTATTAGGGGGGCCGAAACGCGTCGTTTGGTACCCCTCCCGACTTTTCCGCACCTTTTTTAGGGGTTGCTGGCCACCAACAAAAAGTGGGAAAGGAGCAAGTACGCAGACCAAGCGACTACGTTCGGCGAGAGGCAGCATTACGGGTTAGGCATGATTCAATAATACAAGGTTAGATAATTATTGACAGCTGCGGTTTGACACTCCCTTACAAAAGGTTGCATTTACGAAGGACGGAGAAAAGGGGAGAATGAAATCTCTTGGTGCGAAAATGGTAGTAGAAAAGTACGCAAAGTAGGCAATTAGTAGTGAAATTCCTTTTGTAAATTCTAATGTTTTTGCAGGAAATCTGGCATTTTAAACGAAATTTTGAACGTAATATTGATGTATCTATGTAAATTACGTAATTTATGTGCTATTTAGCTGTATAAAAAATGCAAAATGACTCAAAATTAAAATAAGACTACTATGAGATTGATGTAAACATCCCATTTAAAAACAGTTTATGTTTTCAACAGTTAAATATGCTTCATATGCATATACAAATAAACATATTGCACAAACGCTCATACCTCTATATCACACCAAAGCTACACTGTTTCCATGTAAATGTGCAAAGAAGCAACACGGTGCCACTGCTAAGGGAGCGGTGCGAGAGAGACAACTGTCAGTTTATCGAACCTTGTATTATTGAATCATGCGGGTTAGGTACCTAGAAAAGAGAGAGAAGCTTAAGCTTGAATTAGTCAAAACACAAGTATATAATAACTATGTATTGGTAAAGCTAAATATTTGTATATGCATATTTTCTTTTAGTTGGAAGTTGAGCAAATAAAAAAAAAGAGCAGCTTTGTTGGAAGAGCAAAAAAAACCAAGTTTTGATAGAAAAGGCTAAAATAGATTTTGAATAAGCAAAAAAGAATCGTTCAATAAATTAAAGACATAGTTAATATTTCAACAATTTAAAGACTTTTATTTGTAGCAAAAGATCTTAGGAAAAAAATCTGTCGACCAGAGATTGACGCACAATAAAACCGTTGCTGTTGGAGTTGTCATTGATTGGTGAGGCTTCGACATTAAGGCTGCATTTCTTTATTCATTCTGAATGTTTGGAATAAACTTTTTTGTTTATTCTTTAGAACGTTCCTGATGATATGTTGACGTATATTTCAAATTACAAGATTGCGCATTCCCGCAGAATGACATTTGTGGCAACGGGTAAACAAAGAATATGGCGAAGAAAAATGAGTTGACAGTTGTGAATTTGCAGTGAGAAAACGTGTTTTCTTCTCGATTCACCAATTTCTCAAGCCATCTTTGAATATAGCAAATTAAGCACTACGTTAACAAAAAATATACAAACACTCTTGAAATGTGTTCAAAAGAATAGTTATTAATTAACTATTTAGAATTTTTGTGTTTGTATTGCAGGTGCCGAAAAACTGATAATATCTTGTCGCAGCGCATGTTTTCCTGCAGAAAGTGGTCGATGCTTGCTTACCTCCGATTTTAATTTGTAATTTGTGGTATTTCAACGTTTTCAACTTAACATGTCATGTTTGAAAGTGGTCCGTAAAGTGCTTCATGCATATTACGCTGGTGTCTAAATTTCATGGCTTCTCCTGCCGGCAGAACTCTACCCACTTTCTGGCCAAGGCGTCGTCGCGGGGAAACAAAAAAACTGCATTTGGGGGCTTTACCCCTACAGCTGCTGCAATTCAACACACGACACGACATTTTTATAAAATTTTTATTACAAATTTTCATTACAATAAATACTTCGATTTTTCACTTGAAAGTACACAATACGTTTGCAATACGTTTGCACTTGTTTCCATGATAAAAACAACAAGGTAAAACCATTGAGAGGCAGTCTGACGTTTGCCAACAATATAATTTTAAAATCAAAACTCAAACTCACACACACATTCTCATTTTCAATCTCAAACAACGACAATTGTGAACAATTTAATTTTTTTATTTTCAATTTTATATGATTTTAAAATGTTGGCAAACGTCAGAAAAAAATCATGGCCGACGAAATGAGAGAATGAATTTACCTTGTAATGTTTTTATCATGCTTGTTTCTAAACAAAAAGTTTGTTTACGTATTGCCATAAATGTCAAAGTCGGCAAAACCAAAGTAGCGGTTTCGGGAATGCGCCATCTTCAGTTCATTTCACCATGGTTTCGATGTTATCAGAGCTGACTGGTAGCAAGTCATCTACTAATGGGCTGTTTTTTCTTACGCGTAAATGTACATTTAGCGCATTTAGCTCTAAATGCCACTCTAAATGTACATTTATCCATACAAAATTCGTCATCTAAATGCACCTCAATCTTTGCATTTAGAATCTAAATGCTAAAAGCAACCCTGTGATCTTCCAAAATTTCCACGATTCGATCATGGTTTAATGAGAAAAAGTGGCAACATTGCTTTTTCGAGTATACAACCGCTAGCTGCGTTTCAGTGATCGCCAATCGAGATTTCATTTATTATTTTACATTATTTGGATAAAGAAAAGTTACGCAAATTCAACATCGATATGATGCTGATAGAAATCTGGATTAATTTGTGATCAACTCTGTTTGTTTTTTTTTCCTAATTAAGTGTGGAAAATATAATTGGCAGCACCGACAAATGAATATATACACAAACAAATGTTCGGTTATGGTTAAAACAATTCAGGTTTTTGTATTGAATTTTCGGTTTAGTATTTATTTTTCCTTTTCAGTAGGGGTTTTTGCACATTATCTTTTCCGTGAGAATTTATCGTAATGGATACGGATCTGAATAAGCGACTGGAACACGGCAGTTTGTCAAAAGCATACGATTTCGAATTCGCGTAAATGTACATTTGCTAAATGCGATAGCATGAACGCTCTTCGAAAACATATGTTCGAAAGTGCTAAATGCAGCAAAAACGCGGCATAAGATAGCAATGTTATCAGTGTTGCCAGAACTTTTTGGACGAACCGGCTAAATTGGCAAATAAAACCGGCTAAAAACGGCTAAAATGTTTCAACTAAATTTCACATGTTTTATTTAAATAAATCACGAGTAAAAAGACTATTTCTTGAAGAGGAGTTACAAATTCGAGCCGGAAAAGATTTTGCCAGCAAGAATTTGCAATTAGGAAAAACATTTGATTGTGGCACATGGTTGGATTTTTTGTCGACGATAATTTGAATCTACAAGTTCGTGAAATTTAAAACTGGAGCGATTTTAAAATGAAAAATGTAAGTTAATACTTGTTTACTTAATTAATTTAGTTAAATCCAATAATTTGAAAGGTACTCGGCAAAAAAACTATTCTTAATCGGAATAATCTCAACCAGAGTCGATATAGTAAGCCCGACAAAGAAATTGAATCGTATGTTGAAGTAAGTCGGACTGACAAGATATATACACGTAGATCCTGTTTTTTGCCCCTCTGAAAGAATTTTAAAAATTCTATACAAATTTCTTTTGTTTGAAATGCAACCGTGGACACTAACTGGAAGAAAAACTTGCAAATTTGCGTTCGTACAAAAAATTGCAAGTTTCTCTACATGAGAGAGAATTTTGGAACATTTTTTCTTACTATCTGATATTTTGAGTGATAATTCTCGCTGGATTTTCGACGAACAAACCTATTGTCTTCCCTACAAGGCCTTTTCAGACAAACCGATTCTCAATACACTCAAATAGAAACCAAAACACATAAAAAACGCTGTAAAAATTTCCCTTCAATTTTAAGGCAGTAAACCAACGACCTTAAGTTAACATCAACCGAGGCCATATGTTGACGAGGGATGCAAAATCACAGTTACACAAAAGAACTAGTCAGATTTTTCAGAAATCCCTTCAATTCTGATGTAAAATATGATGCCAAAAGACTGCAGATCTCCCATTTGGATGATCGGTCATATGACCGGCAGATGCCTCGTAGGATTCCCAGAGAGTTTTGCTTTCCATAAAAATTTGTGCTCTTGTATTTTCATTTTGACTCACTTCAGTGTTGATTCCTTTAATTCAAGTTGGCATTCGGTTTTTGGAATTTAAATAAGTTCTCAGCAAAAAAGTTTGTTTAAAAAATACATATGTGTACATAGTGCTTGAAAATATCAATGTTTCCCTTACCTTAAACCTTTGGGAGTGGGCAAAAATGATGTTTTGTAATTTAGGCACAATTAAATATGCGCTATCTGGGAAAACAATACCTACATGTTGGCATTATATCCAAACACAAACGCATCTTAAGTGTCTTAACAGTGAAACAATTTCTTATTTTCTAAGTTTGCGAATAAAACTTCACACTTAAAATTAAGAAATTTATAACAAACATTTTATGAAGAAAATCCCTTCTTCGTTTAAAATAAAAATATGCGAAATCGGCCCAATTTCATACAACCCTGCCTGACATGAAAATTTTCTCCACGATAAGGCTTGTAGCCATTTCGCTTAGTCAAAAATGGAAACATATATAAATATTTTAAATTTAAGAAAACAAGGCAAATAGCAAAATCGGCTAATTTTTTTCTGCAAAACGGCTAACAAATCGGCTTCCGGCTAAATCGAAATCTCTCCGGCTGTTTGCTATCGCAACCGGCTAAATCTAGCCGGAAAACGACTAAAATGGCAACACTGAATGTTATGCAATGCTGCACACGGTGCAGCGAACAGAGGTGGCGCCGTCAGTGGTACCGCTACTTTGGTTTTGCCGATTTTGACAGTTGTGGTAACTTGTAAACAAAGGCGAAAGAGAAATTTAATTATATGTGAAAAATCAGTTTAAATTGTGTTAATTTGCAATTTGTGAGTGATTTTTGAGTTGAAAACTGCGTAGAAACTAGTAAAATGAAGTGCTGTGTGTTAAATTGCGACAGCCGTCAAGATGCAGGATGCGTAGATGCAAGTGTAGCGCTGGGGCGAATCGCTGCATTTTGTGTACATAGGGCACGGCAAAGCCGTTCCCGAAATGTTTCTTTATTATTACATTAACAGCATTTCCTCACAATGATTTTGCTTCTGCTCCAAGCAGCCACCATTAGCAAGTTAACTAATCAATCCCGCTGAGATGCTGCCGCAGTTTTCTGCAGCAGTCTTAATTGCAAAACAATGGAGTGCACTAAAACGTTTGCTGAAGCAGCCTCATTTGCAAAGCAATGGAGTGCACTAAAATGTTACCTATTCTCTAATAGATTAAGTGAAAAATGCAATATTTTCGCGTTTAGCAAAATTAAAACACGTTTTTCGCTGTAAAGTGAACTGTTTTGGAAGTTTTAACTCGTTCTCCTTTTCGCTCTATTCTTTGTTTACTGGTGGTACACAAATGTCAACGCCCAGGACGGCGCAATCTTGTATTCTATCATTCTTGAATGCTGCACATGCGCATATAACAGCTACAACGGTATCCAACTTAACACCCATTCCAACGTGAAGGCAGGGGAATCTTCTCTTCCAAACTCCAAAACATCTTTGCACAGTGTTTCTTGTTTTAATGTGGCTTTTATTGTACCCCTTTTGTGGAGTTGAGCTTGGTGATAAAAACGGAGTTAAAAGCAAATTACTGACAGCATATCCACTGTCCCCTAAGAGTATTCCTTTTAATTCCCCGCTATTCAATCTTTGCTTAACCGAACTGCTGTTATATATAAAGCTATCGTGCGTACTCCCAGGCCAACGAACTACTAAATCAAAAAATTCCAAGTTTGGACCAGTGACTGCTTGTGCATTGATAGAGAACCACCCTTTCTTATTTCTGTATACCTCAGCAGTGAATCCTCCTGGGCTTCTTATTTTAATATGAGTGCAATCTAGTGATGTGCCGAGTCGGCTATTTTTGGTACTCGAGTATTTTGGTACTCATTAAAAAAAGAATCGAGTCAGGATTCGAGTCAGATACTCGGATCAAGTATTCGAGTTCAGAGCTCGGTATTCGAATATGTTATAGCTTCGACTGCTGAACATGCACCCAACCGAAATGCCGACTTTTTACTTAACATGATATTATTATTAACTCCAAGATAGTATATCCGATTTATGTAGATCCAAACATAGAAATCTAATTCTTACATACTTACAAATAACAATTAAAATTAAATAAATATAGGGTTCAATAACAGTTGCTTTATTTATCATAGTAGACCTAGAACTTAGTAGTCTGTCATAAAAAAATATCCAAAATCCAAAGTAAATAATGAGTTAAAAAAAATAAATCTTCAGTACCTTAAAAGTTCAACTAGTACATCAATTATAATGGCAATATTCCATGAGATCTAGATTCATAAACAATAAAATTATTCCTTTGGAATTTAAAATTCCTTTCATCTTTGGCAATTAATACCTAAAACGGTATTAAAATTAATTTAGTTGTGTGGTGTATTTGGTAAATATATATATATTTTTTTTTTAACGCTAAGCAGCCATTTATATATCAAAAATACCTTTTTCGGTGTTTGATAATTATAAGTACTCGAGACCCGTACTCGAGTCTGTGTATGCGAATACTATAATTTGCTTACTCGAGTACGTGAGTACTTCTAAAATACTCGAGTCAGAACTCGAGTCGACTCGACTCGGCACATCACTAGTGCAATCTACGCACGCAATTACTCCAAGAAAATTAGCCAATTCATAAAACTGTTGCCTACAAATAAAAATGTGCTACAATAAGTAAGCAATTTTATACATAGTATGTAAATATACTTATTATGTATTAACGAAATTCAGAATACAAAATATGACCCTACTTTACTCTATTAAATTTTTCTGCAGTAGATGGAAATTTAACGAAGCCTTTGGTTTTTTCGCGCTATTGACGTAGAGACTTGAAAAATTATTCGCGAAACTGACTGTTGACATATGTTCATCACATCTCCATCCAGTTTCTGTAATTGAAATGGATAGTCATATGTTATCGTTCATTAGATCCAAAAATTGGGGCATTGGAAATTCCCACGTTTATTTCCATATGTATGTTGGTAGAACTTGTTAAAGAACGTCGAAGTTCCAAGATAAATAATAATTTATATAATTTAATATATTTTTTTAATTTATGTATATATCATTTGCTAAAAAAATATGTCTACATATGTATATAGTTTCAGCTGTTTTTTAAAATAATTAGGTGCATACATGCATCCTTGACAAATAATGCATTTGCATATGGACAGATTCAAATGTTATCTTCTCGTAAATAATTGTATTAATACCAACCTGAAAACTGTCAGTGGCATAATATCGAAGTGTTACCAATAACATTATTTCCGGGTCAAATGGTAATCCTCTTCTGGTTGGCTTATCCAACTCAGAAGACACCAAAGGCAATATTTGAGTACTTCGTGAAAGGATCAGAATAATCTCGGAGATAGCGCCTCAATCCCACTTCCCTAGCCTTCGTACATAATCCGCAAAGTCCATGAAGTCTTCTACATCGGACATTTTTCCACTATTTTAAAAATCTAACACAAATTCAAACAAAAATAATAAAATAATAAACAAAATATTGTCAAAATCTCGTTAAAAAGTTAAGTGAAGGTTTTTCTTTACTCAACTTTAATTTAACGAAACATTAACTGACTCTGAGAGGGAATTTTTTCAAATCGTTACTGAGGGATACCTTAAGTAATCATTAAACGACTCTGAGTGCGGCTGTAAGTAACTCAACTAGTAATCGATTTTTACGATAGACTGTGGAAGCATCAGAACGAGAGTTTAATAGTAGCAGAAATACGGCGGAAGTATTGTATACCACGAATTAGAACAGAAGTGCGACGTGCTGGAAAAAGATGTCAGGTCTGCAAAAACACAAGAGCAGCCCCTTCTCCGCCGTTGATGGGCCAACTGCCGTTGGATCGTCTAACTCAGTTTGTTAGACCTTTTTCGTATGCGGGCTGGATTATATGGGACCGTTCAAAATAGTCATAGGGCGACGTAGTGAGAAGCGATGGATTGCACTTTTCACGTGCCTGACAATACGCGCCATCCACTTGGAGATCGCCAAAGATCTTTCCACAGACAGCTGCTTAATGTGCATCCGTAACTTTATGAATAGGCGAGGAATACCTATTCGAATATGCTCGGAAAATGCAACGAATTTCGTTGGTGCAGATAATGAACTAAAAGGGCAACGCATACAGTTCGACAATGATAAAATTTCTGATGCACTTTCGACAAAAATATCGAATGGATCTTCAACTGTCCTCTAAATCCCCATGCTGGTGGGTGTTGGGAGCGTATAGTTCGCAGTGTGAAGAAAGCCGTTGGTCACGCGCTCTATAACGAAAATCTGCAGGAGCACACGCTATACAATCTCATGTGGGAAGCTGAAAATATTGTGAACTCAAGGCCACTGACTCACATTCCCCTTGATAGTCCCACTGACGAACCACTAACCCCGAATAACTTTCTCATAGGTACCCCGAATACTGAGCAGACACCGCACCCTCGTGATGAAAAACATCGAGCTACCCGCAAGCAGTGGCATAGAGTGCAGCAGATGCAGCAACGGTTCTGGAGGAAGTGGATGACGGAATGTCTTCCTGACTTGACGCGCAGACCGAAATGGCATCAACCCGTAAAACCACTGGAAGTCGAACCTTGTTCTCGTATGCGAGCAGAATACCCATCGTTCAATGTGGTTCTTCAGTCGCATTACCAAAGTGTTTCCTGGAAGGATGGCCACGTAAGAGCAGCGGAAATACGAACGTCGCCCGGCATACTCAAACGGCGGGCCTGTATCCTAGCCAAATTAGAAGTTGGTGAATCTGGGTAGATTCCCGGGGCGGGGATGTTGGCTTTCATATAAACTCTGTGTAATATTGTTTTTGATGTGAACCTTGGGTAATACCGTCCTTTTATGTAAACCCTGTGTAATATCATGATGCAATAAGACAGGTGTTATCAGTCGGCAGCTTCTCGCTCTAATTCCGCCATATTGACTGCCTTAGGTGAGACAGTGTTACTTCTTTAACAATTATTTGCCTAATAATATAGTTGAATATTTTTTTATTTTTTCTCAGTATACACATTTTTTTTCTTAAAAATGTATTTTATCTTATTTTATTTCATTTCATTACGAATATACTATAAAAAAGAAAATTTTGTTTAGGAAAAAATTTGAAATTTTATGTTTCCCCCGAATGGGGCTTAATTTCTTCCCGTTTTTCTTCTCGTTCTACTGAGCTAAGGCAGTGTCAAATCGAGCTGTCACAATTGATACCACCTTGTATTATTGCATCATGGTGTAATATTATTTCGATGTTAACCTTTTATCAATGTACCACCCCTATCCCTGATCGATAAATGGCAATTAGTTATCGATGTGCGACAGAAATCTAGGAGCACTAAGCCATTTGCGATCTGGAAATAGAGGGAAGCACACGAAAGTGTGAGTATTTAATTTATCGTAATTTAACTGACATAATTTCGTAAATCCTCATAGGAAATAAAACTCATCACCACATTTTCACTTATACGTAATTGCTAGTGTTTTATTTACCCCCTCACCAGATCGGGAATCAATAGATAGTAGTAAAAAAATGGTCCCAAATTCTCTCTCAAGTAGAGAAACATGCAATTTTCTGTATGAACGTAAATTTGCAGGAATTTGCAAGTTTTTCTGCTAGCTAGAATTTTTAAAATTCCTTCAGAGGGGCAAAAAACAGGATCTACATGTATATATCTTGTGAGTTCGACTTTCTACAACATACGTTTCAATTTCTTTGTTGGGTTTACTATATAGACTCTGGTTGGGATTGCATTCCGATTACGAATACAGTTTTTAGAATTAGAAATCATTAGAATTAACTAAATTAATTAAGTAAATAAGTATATTTACTTACATTTTTCAATTTAAAATCGCTCATCTTTTTGAATTTTTAAATTTAACGAACTTGTTTATTCCAATTATCGTCTACAAAAAATCCAACCATATGCCACAATCAATAATTACAAATTCTTGCTGGCAAAATTTTTTCCGGCTTGAATTTGAAGTTCTCTCTAAGAAAGAGTATTTCTACCCTTTATTTATTTAAATAAAACATGTGAAATGTAGTTGAAACAGTTTAGCCGTTTCTTTTTGCAAATGTAGAAGATTGGTCTAAAAAGTTGTGGCAACACTGCTTCTACGGTGAAGTGAGGTTTGTATTGTTAAGGCCCGTCCACATAGAACTTTGGCGTTGCGTTGGCGTTGGCGTCGCTTCAACAGCTGACTATGAATACATGAATTCAAATGCAGCCGTCCACATAGCCAAAATTCGACAACGCTCACGCCAACACAAAGCAAAAAGATGGCCAACTCTCATCTTTTCGCGTGCGTCGCTCGTCAGCTGTTGCAAATAAATAAAATTATGTGAAATATTTTCCTTTTTAATCAAGTGCGGGCAAGAAATATCGTTTTTAATGCAATTATTGATATGAAATATTAATTTATCTGTCGTTAGTATATTAATGTAGTGGCCCAAGCATTCGCTGCCAAGCGCTCATTGTAGCAAGCATACTTTTAACGTGCGTTCTGTCAAACCAACGCCAACGCCAAAGCTAACACGAAAGTTCTATGTGGACCGGCCTTTACGATTATCCTTGAAACCTTGAGGGAATTCCCAAATATTCTCCGGCTCCTATCGCTGGATTGTTAAATAAATGCTCACAATCACCAGATTGTAGAACAATTAAATTTATTGTATAACAAACAATTTACAATACTCGCTAATACCGTAAAAACACTTTACAATACTCGTTAAAGCAATTACAACTCTTTACAAAACTTGTTAACACAATTAAACTTATAGCTTGCTTATTCGCAACTCACTTTACTTGTAGCTTGCTGACTTGGAACTAATTCACTCCGGTGTGTGGTGGCGCCCTTATATACCTGCGCTTGCACTAATGGCAACTCTAGAATTTCTGAAGTTTATCGCTCATTCTCTTTCTCTCGCTGTTCGCAGTGTTCATCCAACTTGACGTTTCTCTTTGTGGAACATTCTACGTCATTCCTCGAACATTCTGCATATTTCTCGTTGTTCGCTTTTCGTTGCCGCAGTATTCGCCACACTGCCCTCCACCTAAATCTGATCGTCCCGATCTGACACACTTGCTGCTCCAAACGTTGCTAGTCTTTCATCTTGGTTCTCGGTCTCCCAGCTGTCTGGATTCGATGCACTGCGTCCTTCAGCCGTTTGTCAATCCTATACGGACCTTTCCAGTTACGATTTTGTTCGGAGGTGAAGCCTTTCTTTGGCTGCGGCATGTGCAACAACACCAAATCGCTTTCCTGTAGCTCCTCTCGGCTCGATGCGTTACTGGACATTGCTTCCAGCTTATCTCCGGTGGTGCACCATCTCACATGGCCGTGCTTCTCCGGCCACTGGTGGTGACCAGACCATGTCTCCACTCGTGGGCACCCTTTTTGCCAGATCTATGCCGTATCCTCTGCTCATGACACCCAGGCTCCTGCCTTCTTGCTGCACTGTCTTTAGCACATCTTGCTAAATCCGGTTCCTCACGATGAAACTTGCCCAGTGTTTCCGCATCTCGCTCTTTCGCCAGCGTCATCCTCATTGGCCGGACATGTATAACCTCATCCTTGGCTTCCGGATTAACTGCTCGCCTTTACCGACCACCTTTTTCGGGACACTTTAAAGCGCGCCTACTGCTTCCACAGCCGCTTCCATTTCCGGCCACCGGCATATCACCATTGCAACGTGGTTTAGCGGCTTTCCTCCTGCCGGATTTTGGAATGTGCCGCTCCAGTATCCACTGTCAGTACTCTCTCCTGCCAATTCACACATCCACCAACTGTGAGGTTGCATGCTTCCCGGCCAACTTGTGAGACGGAGATTATGGGCCCTTCAACTTCTGGAGCCAGCACGCGGCCCTTCCTGCTGGCTTTCCACATTCAAAACATTTGAAAGAGCCATTATTTTTCTTGCCCAGCAGTTGGATAATCTTATTCAGCATTTCATTTGTCTCGTCCGGTGTTTCCACTTCCACGCGATGTGCTTTGTAGGCTGGTCTACTTAGGAGCACCGCCGTTTCACGCGTCTGAGCATACGAGACGGTTTCAGCAAATGTTGGCTTTGGATTCGCGTACGTCTCTCGCTTGGTATACACGTCCCGCATTCCGTTGATGAACCTCTGGATTTTTACCCTTTCAAGTTGCTCACCAGATGCGTCTCCAATTGCCAAATGAGCCCACCTTTCAATCTCAGAGGCCAATTCCTGTAAAGTCTCGTTGGATTTCTGGCAGCGATTCTCCAGATCCATCTGGTAAATCTGTCTCCTGTGCTCGCCACCATAACGTCTTTTCCCTGCACCCATTAACGCATCGTAATTGTTCCTTTCACAGTCGAAAATAGTCTGCAAGATTTCCGCTACAGGTCCTATCAATGCGACGAAAAACGCAGCGGATTTATCCTCCATGCTCCAACGATTTGCTGTAGCCGTCTTTTCGAACTGGAGCTTAAAGACCTGGAAAGGAATAGTGCCGTCAAAGGATGGAGTCTTTACCTTGGGTGCGCTCGATTTTGTCCTGTATTTGTGTAATTTTTGAATCCTGTGCTTCCAGCTGGGATGATATACGTGCTTCTTGTGCCAGTAGATAAGTTTCTTCTTCTTTTCGCTTGCATCTGTGAGGAAATCTGCGATATGGCACCAAATAACATGTTCATGTCTATAGCCGTTGGCGCATAAGGAGCCTTTCCCCGCTATTTAAGCTTCGCTGATGTCTGCTCCACATCATTCGATGAACCAGCAACCTCTTCCTTGTCTTTGTCCTTCAAGGATGGCTCGTCGTCCTCACGATGGAAGTCCTATTTGTCAACGTCGATGCCTTCGTTTTCCATAGCCTCTCGCAACCGTGATATCAACTCCACTTTTCTTCCGGATGTTGCTAAATTTCGTTTCTCCAACCCCTGCTTGAGTTCCTCAATCTTTAGATCCTGAATTTTCGCCATTTTCAGTAGTTTATCGACTTCTGACGCCAATTGTTACGATTATCCTTGAAACCTTGAGGGATTTCCCAAATATCCTCCGGCTTCTATCGTTGGATTGTTAAATGAATGCTCACGATCACCAAATTGTAGTACAATTAGCTTTATTGTACGACAAACATTTTACAATACTCGGTAATACCGTAAAAACCCTTAACAATACTCGTTAAAGTAAGAACAACTCTTTACAAAACTTGTTAACACAATTAAACTTATAGCTTGCTTATTCGCAACTCACTTTACTTGTAGCTTGCTGACTTGTAACTAACTCACTCCGGTGTGTGGTGGCGCCCTTATATACCTGCGCTTGCTCTAGAATGTTCTGAAGTTTATCGCAAATTGTCTTTCTCGCTGTAACTTCTCCAGTTGAAATTGCAGCGAGAGCCTAAAATTGATAAGAGAAAACTAGCAGAACAAGTTATTGAACACAAAACTTGTAAAAACTTGCAAGTGAATAGTTGTTGCACCGTTTTGACGCTCTGCTGTAAATATTTTACTATTTATAAATCAGTTTTAAACTCTTTGCTTTACATATAAGCACTTACAAAGTTCAGTGCATTATTAATATTTTTATTTCCACTCATTTTACTTTTGTTTGTGCTAAACCAATTCAACAAATGGCGGCATGTATAACTAAGAAATATAAACAATTTAATTGTTTATAAGTTATTTGTTGTTAAAATTTTTTAAGTTCCACTTGATTTCCTTATCAAAGAGTGCATTTGTCACATACTTTCATATATATAAATGCACATAACTCTACCTAATAGTTTACACACTTTTATTTTATTTTATCTTGTATATAAATCACTTTAATCCAACTTTTATTAACTTGTAATTATATTACATTGCAGCCATATTTACAATCATGATACAATAACACAGAAAGGTGTTCTATGCAAAAGGTGTTCCGCCCCCTTTTTTTCGGCAACACGGAAAGGGGAATTCTACATAGTGAGCGTTATAATCGCTAAGTGCGGCCGAAGGCCGCCTACGCAGAAAGGTGTTCTCTACATAAAGTGTTCAGCCCCTCTTCTTTGGCAACACAGAAAGGAGAATTCTACGTACTGAGGGTTATAATCCCTAAGTGCGGCCGAAGGCCGCCTACGCAGAAAGGTGTCCTCTGCATAAAGTGTTCTCTTCTTTGGCAACACAGAAAGGAGAATTCTACGTAGTGAGGGTTATAATCCCTAAGTGCGGCCGAAGGCCGCCTACGCAGAAAGGTGTTCTCTGCAAAATGTGTTCAGCCCCCCTTCTTCGGCAACCCAGAAAGGGGAATTCTACTAAGTGAAAATTCCGAATTAAAAATCCGCTTTTATTATTCAAGTTTTCAGTCTGGCAGCACCAAGTTTTATGTTATTTTGCTATCTTATAGGCTGTTTTTGCTTACGCGTAAAAGCACATTTAGCGCATTTATTTCTAGATGCTACTCTAAATGTACATTTGTCCATACAAAATTGGTCACCTAAATGCAACTAAATGCCACTCCATTTTTGCATTAAGAATCTAAATGCTAAAATCAACCCTGTGATCTTCCAAAATTTCCACGATTCGAACATGGTTTAATGAGAAAAAGTGGCAAGATTGCTTTTTCGCGTATACAGTGGCTAGCTGCGTTTCAGTGATCGCCGATCAAGATTTCATTTATTATTTTACATTATTTGACAGCACCGACAAATGAATATATACACAAACAAATGTTCGGTTATGGTTAAAACAATTCAAGTTTATGTATTTGGTTTAAAATTTATTTCTTCCTTTTCAGTGGGGTTTTTTGCACATTATCTTTTACGTGAGAATTGACGTAATAGATACGGATATGAATAATCGACTGGAACACGGCTATTTGTCAAAAGCACACGATTTCGAAGTCGCGTAAATGTACATTTGCTAAATGCGATAGCATGAACGTTCTTCGAAAACATATGTTCGAAAGTGCTAAATGTTGCATTTTAAATGCAAAAACGCTGCATTATTCATTGTCGTCGACTCGCTGGCGAATTTAACGCAAGTTATAGGTTTGCAA
>NW_023458555.1:59925018-59944014 GCF_013731165.1 Rhagoletis pomonella | reverse complement strand
CATATATACATAGCAACTAGCAAACTCAAATGGGTTTACAGAAGTGCCCGACAAAAAGGCAAATGCCGCAGTACGGGAAATTAACAAAAACAAATTATACATGTGAATAAGTAAGCAATTAAAGCGGTAAACGTACATATGTACACAGGAATGACAAATTGAAATACATACATATGTACATATATACAAGCAAGTAAATAGCAAATATTGGAATTCATAAACATAAGTAGGTGAATGTAAGCATACATAAAATTGGAATAACAATCATGATAGAAATTGAATTCGGTAAAGGCAGGAGTTCCCATCATTCATCGTTTTTATGAAAACTTTAACAATAAATTATCACCCCTATTTCGAATCGTAGAAATAGTATGCTGCAATCCGAATCGTATTTTCGAACTTTCGAAATTCGTAACAATGGCATGCCTAAAAACGAACGAGTACGCTTTTTTGCGTAATTTTGAACAAAAAAAATTCTGTGTCGGAGGCGAGATAAAAAACGTAAATCGATGTGTGTTTTCAGGAAATATTAGTGGCGTTCATTTAAACAGATAAATTTGCCCTTCGCATATAAGTATATTTTTATCCACTGCTTTATATAAACGAGTAAAACATAATTTTTGGTGCCCCTTATCGAGAAACTTGGGTCCGGTTTAGTTATTTGTACAATGATTTTCGGTTGTTGTGTCCAAACGCATAATCCGAATCCAAAAACTTTAACATCACGTGTAATCAAAGGATTAAAAATTTATTTAAAATAAATGTTTCAAATTTCCGAGCACTATGATATTAATAAATTCGGTTGCACTATGCACTTTTTTGCGAAGTTCGACGTGGGTTCTGCGCAAAAGTACTGTGGATGGCGTAGCCGGAGTGATGTGCACAATAAGTGTTGTATACCTTTGACATGCGGAAGCCCTTCTTCTCCGGCAACACAGAAAGGAGAATTATACTTAGTAAGGGTTATCATCCCTAAGCGCAAACGATGGCAGAAGCAAGTGCAACAGGTGCTGGACCTAACAAAGTGCATGTCTTCAATGGCTTAAAAGGAGCTGTTATTGCATTAACCGGATTTACAACCAGTTCTTTAAGCATAGGAGTAGTTTTGGCTTGTGGTTCAACAATTCCACTAGAAGCTGACATAGGCGCGCCCATGGTTGCTATGCCCGAGAGCTCCGCATATCTTTGTGAAATCATTCCCATAGCACGCTCTTACTCCGCTGCTATAATTGCAAATGCAATAGAATCCTCCGTTTCCTTCAAAATATGTAACATCAAACAATTTTACTATAAATAAGCACTTCATGAGCGTTTTTTTTAATTCCTTTCCCCTTTGTTTTCCTTCATTCAGCTATCTTCGAAAAACAACTGATAGCTGGCAATGCTGCACATGTTTCCGCAAGGGTTGCAGCATGTGGATTTTTCGTTTTTCGTAGCGTAGCTACGAATTACGAATTACGAAAATTCGGATTCTGGAAGAAGGGGGTATATAAGGACTATAGGGTTGCTAGAAAAAAGGGGGGCATTTTTGAAATCAGGGGTCCTATTCACCCTCCCCCCTTTTTCAAGAATTTGCCGTCCGTCTAATAAAATTTTCCCATAATTTTTTGTACATTCATTTGAAAAACACGTTTTTGGGTACGAAATAACGTTTTTTTTAGACCCAGAGGGACGTTTTCTCATGCCGGAGACATGGCAACACTGGCTCTCTTGTAAATTTTCTGGGTTATTATACACTCATGAACCAAAAATACAAGATCACGTAAGAACGCGACGTTGTATTTGTAACTGGTTTTGAGAAAAAAGCTTGCGAAAGCGGGTTCGTCAGCTGAGCGTTTGTTTACATCACAAGCACCACTATTTTACACTTTTATTCAAGTAAAGAAGAGTTAATTAAACATGACAACACATTTTAAAGCATTTTGTTGCATCATTTTACCTAAATTGTGCGTTTAAAGTGGCTGACAATGATGTTGGCTAATTTTGGTTTTCGTTGTTTTCATTGCTTTGTTTACTTTTCGCTCGTTTTCCAGTGAAACAAGATGGCGTAGAACCCGCTAAAACAATCGACTTTTTTCACTCTCTTGTTCTTACGTGATCTTGTGTCTTTCGTTCATGTTATAAGGCCTGTATGCAGTTCTCAAGAAAAGCAAAAACTCCATATAAAATGACGTACAAGAAATGGCTAAGAAATTTTCTTGAGTCAACTTTCCTTAAAGGCCTGTATGCAGCTCTCAAGAAAAGCAAAAACTCCATATAAAATAACGTACAAGAAATGGCTAAGAAATTTTCTTGAGTCAAATTTCCTCAAGGCAGTACGCAGTTCTTAAGAAATATACTACGCTTTCTACTACGGTTTTCTAAAGTTTTTTGTGAAAAAAGAGCACAAAGCAACCCAGGTTTGAACAGAAATATATGCCCGTTCCATTATTTCTTGAGGAAAGAGTGAGGCAACAGGCCGTGAAGTATCAAAAATGTCAAAATTCCTTGGACACACACACGAAATAATGGCAATTTTTTCTTGACCAATTTCTTGAGAGCTGCATACAGGGCTTAAGGCAGTATGCAGTTCTTAAGAAATTTACTACGCTTTCTACTACGGTTTTCTAAAGTTTTTTGTGAAAAAAGAGCACAAGGCAACCCAGGTTTGCAACAGAAATATATGCCCGTTCCATTATTTCTTGAGGAAAGAGTGAGGCAACAGGCTGTGAAGTATCAAAAATGTCAAAATTCCTTGGACACACACACGAAATAATGACAATTTTTTCTTGACCGTTTTCTTGAGAGCTGCATACAGGGCTATACACTTTTCCCATGGTGTAATGAACTGAAGGTGGCGCATTCCCGAAACCGCTACTTTGGTTTTGACGACTTTGACGTTTATGTCAATACGTAAACAAACTTTTCGTTTAGAAACAAGTGCAAACGTATTGCAAACGTATTGTGTATTTTCAAGTGAAAATCGAAGTAATTCGCGCGTTCTAAAGTAAAAAAGTTTTATTTGTAATAAAAACTTTATAAAAATGTCGTGTCGTGTGTTAAATTGCAGCAGCCGTAGTACCCCTACCCCCCAATACAAACACAAAAATTCTAAATAGTTAATTAATAAGACCTATTCTTTTAAACACATTTCAAGAGTGGTTTTATATTTATTGTTAACGTTGTACTTAAATTGCTATATTCAAAGATGGCTTGAGAAATTGGTGAATCGAGAAGAAAACACGTTTTCTCACTGCAAATTCACAACAGTCAACTCGTTGTTCTTCGCCGTATTCTGTGTTTACCCATTGCCACAAATGTCATTCTGCGGGAATGCGCAATCTTGTATTCTATCGTTCTAGGCGTATTCAATAACGTGGTATCGGTACGACAATAACAAAATGTACATGGATTTTGTTTTTGCTTTTGCGGCGAGGACTGTCAAAAATTTCATACGAAGGATGTGAAAGAGAACAGAAAACAATAAACAATCAACAGCAGCCATTTGACATATGAAGCCGTGAGGCGAAGAAAAATAAAAGGGTGCTGCTATCACCTTTTAAATACGCCTTGCTATCGTTCTTGCACTTTTCCAGTTCAAATTTGCAGGCTCCAGTACAAATTAGTACTGACTATTTGTTACTATACACACCCACGGTGCAGCGAACAAAGGTGGCGCCGTCAGTAGCACCGCTACTTTGGTTTTGTTGATTTTGACAGTTGTGGTACCTTGTAAATAAACCTTTGTTTACAAATCAGCAAAAGAGAAATTTGAATTATAAGTGAAAAATCAGTTTAAATTGTGTTAATTTGCAATTTGTGAGCGATTTTTGAGTTGAATACTGCGTAAAAACTAACACAATGAAGTGCTGTGTGTTAAAGTGCGACAGCCGCCAAGATGCAAGAAGCGTAGATGCAAGTGTAGCGCTGGGACGAATCGGTGCATTTTGTGTACATAGGGCACGGCAAAGCCGCTCCCGAAATGTTTCTCTATTATTATATTAACAGCATTTCCTCACAATGATTTTGTTTCTGCTCCACGCAGCCTCCATTAACAAGTTAACTAATCAATCCCGCAGAGATGCTGCTGCAGTTTTCTGCAGCAGCCTTAATTGCAAAGCAATAAAGTGCACTAAAACGTTTGTTGAAGCAGGCTCAATTGCAAAGCAATGGAGTGCACTAAAATGTTCACTGTTCTCTAATAGATTAAGAGAAAAATGCAATATCTCCGCATTTAGCAAAATTAAAACACGTTAAGTAAAGTGAACCGCTTTGGCAGTTTCAACTCGTTTTTCTTTTCGCTCTATTCTTTGTTTACTTGTGGTACACAAATGTCAACGCCCAGGACGGCGCAATCTTGTATTCTATCATTCTTGATACACACCTAAAAACTTCACCAAACCGACGTTAGCACCCCGTTTGTGAAAATATTCAGCCCGATTCTGAACAGAAACTCCCCAGGAATTTTTCCTCATTTCCCTTTCCTCCTATCATGAATAAAAATTTCCTGAGGATTTTTCCTCTTTTCTCTTTCCTCCTATTCTAAACGATCTTCGAAAAAGGGAAAATGTGTTTGGGGAAAAAAGTAGGTATTACGAATGTCAAAAAGGAAGAGAATTGACTTCGTTATTCTGGGAGAATTTTCACCAGTATTTTAAAAGGGAGCTGCTACAAAAATGTAAGTTAATTACAATTTAAAGAAAATTTGGAGTAATAAAACGTTCAATGCTTTCATTTTAGGTCTAAAACAACAAATAGAAAGCAGGTGGAAATTTTAATAAGCCTAATGGAAGCTAGGCCGGACATTGCTCGCGGCTTCCATAGGGGCAACAAAGAGGAAGTTTCCCGGTTTTGGCGGAACGCTGAGGTGGAACTAAACTCCGCAGGTCCACCGACAAAAAATACGACTGAGTGGAAAAAGGTTTGTAAAAGTGATTAAATATGTAGTTTTCGCTTTAAATTATCGTTTTCTTTACTTTTTATAGGTGTGGACCGACCAAAAAAAATATGTGCGTCAAAAGGCGTCGCAAAATTTAAAAGCCAGTAAAGGCACGGGCGGTGGCCCAAACACCCAACAGAAACTTTCTTCCAATGAGGAACCTATTTACAAACTGATTGGGATGAATGAAAGTGTTGAAGGCATATCTGCGTCTACTTTTGGATTGCCACCTTCAAGTGTATCTAAGACCATTGCAGAACCTGAGCGAGACGTGTCAGAATGTGTAGAATATCTAGAGGAAGTGGAAATAGATATACATGAGTCTCAAATAAGTCCACTTGTTACAGTCGGCGAGCCATCGCTTCCATCACCACCAGTAAATGTAGTTCCAGAAAGGAGACCTACTGTAAAGAAGCCGAAAGCATCCTCCGATCTTCTTGAAGCTGAACTAAAGACTCAGCAAGCCTTACTAGAAGCAGTTACTGGAGCAGTTACGAGTTTAACCGAACATCACGCAGAGCAGAAAAGGCACTTCGGAGAAATGGAGAGGCTTAAAGAGACGAAATAGCTGAAATGCGGCGGCTTAAAAATGAAGAAATAGCTGAAATGCGGCGGCACAATGACATCATGGAGCACTTGCTGAAGATGAAAATGTAAAGTTATTTATTATTTTTATACAATTTTATTGTTTTTTGAACGCTTATATGTACCTATATATGTATAACTTCTTTTAATTATTATTAATTTCTCTCATAAGTGCCTTTTCTACTCTTCAAGATGTTCTGCTAAAATCGTTACTGCTACAGTAACTGTTTCTTATAAGGCTTGCTGAATCTTTAGTTCAGCTTGCAGAACGTCGGAGGATGCTTTCGGCTTCTTTCCAGTACGTCTCCTTTCTGGAACTACATTTACTGGTGGTGATGGAGGCGAAAGCTCGCCGACTGTAACAAGTGGACTTATCTGAGACTCATGTACCTCTATTTCTTACTTTAAAATTTACGTTAGATGGACAGTGGCGCTCACCTTAATAGCACACTTTTATGTTTCACAATTTTCCCAATGTTTTACGTGATATATACTATATGGTTTATGTTATAGAATTCACTATATTTTTATAAACAATTAACGAAAAAAATGTATCACGTAAAACAGTGTGAAAATTGTAAAAAATAAAAGTGTGCTATTAAGGTGAGCGCCACTGTATATATGTATATAGATATGTAGCGTTCAAACTGTTTTTTATTTAGTACATAAGTTTTGTTTATTTGCGATGAATTGTTTTAGTTTTTACCTTAATTGTTTTCTTATTTTAAGCGAAATACAAGAATGTGTATATATTTTTTAGTTATTTTCCCTTTAAAATAAAGACTGGTTTTATGATATAATCATATTTTAAATATTTGTATTTTTATTCCTTCTGTTTATGTAACTACTTAACTTTTCAAGCTTATTTTGATACTTTCATTCATGTGTGTATGTAAAAGAATGAAAATGAGATCTGTAGTACATATATACATACATTCAATTGTAGTATAAGAAAAAGAGTTTCAAGCAAATAATTTTTCTTAAAATTGTATACCTTTCGCTTAAACTTATTTATTCGAAGATTAAAGCGTTGGTAGCCTACAGGTTTAATGTGAACTTTACCTTTGTTCTGTTCTGTTCTGTTTTGTGCTCATAGGTTTTGAGAGTGCCACAGCAGTTGCCAAAATTGTATCATCATTCGAAACATTTTCCTCTTCAGCTAATACAAATAACGATGCGTTAATAAATGACCCATTCGTTGTGGCGCACCTGTACACGAATTTATTTATATAATTTAATAATTGTAGCAATAAAAAATAAGCGAAAGCCTTACCTGTGAGCGGAATAACAAGTATGTAACGTTTGAAATCCCGAATGAGTTTTTCAAAGTCGTCGAGGCAATCAATAAAACAATTTGTGTCCGGCATAAGATATCTCGGACGCACTTCTATGTATAGTTTCGTATCTACAAATTTCAGAATTTCCTGCCCAGCAAATATAAATCAAAGATTATAATGGTATATTAAGGAAAAGTTTCCACTTTCCGATCGACAATTTACTTCCAGTTTTGCATTGTACACACATTTTCACATTCTTTCTGGTTTCAAGTTTCTTCCTCCTCTTCGATAGTAATTAGATTTGCGCATCTTCAATACAGGCGGTTTTCGCTGATTTGGTGTCTTTAAATGGTTCTTCTGTATTTGTGCCATTTACCGAAATGTTTTCACTGTTATCTTCTTCATCACTGTGCAAATTACATAGAGCCTACTCCATTGCGCCGTTCAGCTCTTCCAATGTAAACGAATTTTCGCGTACTAGCAGGCTTGATTGATTCCTTTCATAGCATTCTTGTAAATCAAGAATTTTCATAATTCGTGCAAAAAATTGATCACACTCGGTAGCAGATTCCTTGGCAATTTGTTTGTTAATATTAATGTCGCCCGAGGTAAACACCAATGGCGTAAATCCAAGTAAGTAAACAGCACGTAGAAGTTGGATGTTTCAAATATTTCATTACATTTTCGCAACAAAAGGCCGAAGATTTGATTACAAAAATTAAATGCATAATATCGAATTTCTCGCCGAGGCTCTAATCGAATTTTTAAAACCTCAGTTAGTTGATATATTTTATGGAAAATTAAGTTAGGTACTAACCTTTGTGCATGTTGTGCTCGACATATAAGTAACTTTTGGGCGGCCACTTTGCCTATGAATTCAAATTTGTGCGTTGTGTGATGTGGTGGTGCTTTGCTTTGTTGTATATTAATTGCATGTTGCAGGTATTTATTTTGCAGGTTATTTATTTACAGTTGCGTATTATTTAAAGAGCGGATCCTATATGTGCTCTAATCGACTGTGCTACTGCGCTGTACTGCGTAGAAGCAATTGGTGTTACATCCGCATCTTCAGGCTCCAACACTTCAAGTTCAATTTCAACATTGGCTTTGAAATGAATGCATATGTTATGCAAAGTACAGCACACATTTGTAATTTTTGCAGCTTTTTCGGGTGTATAGTGCAGCTCCCTTGCGCCAAGAAGACATCGCCAGCGGTTTTTTAGTACACCATTGGTGCGCTCAATAATGTTTCGGCACTTTGAGTGTGCTTCGTTAAACCTCATTTCCCTTGAGCCTTCTTCTGGAGTTCTATGAGGTGTCAACAGCCACGGTTCCAAAGGATACCCTGCATCCCCTGTTGAAAATTTACAAAACGCGTAATTACGGGCAAGTGTAAATTAATTTAACAACAATACCTAAAAGCCAGGCATTCCTCGCTCCTTGTAAATATTGTCTCTCAAAATGAACACGCAAATCGCTGTTGTTCCATATGAAGGAATCGTGACACGCCCCAGGATGACAAGCATCAACATAGCGAATCCTTAATTCATTGTCGCAAAGCTAAATATTGAACATAAATATATACAAACAAGCCTATCGACCTATCTCGAAGTTTTAGAACCGGCTGCCGAGATAGGTCGAGCATCAACTCAGCGGTCGACATCTAAAAAAGTTCAAATATAGATAAATGCAGAAACAAGGAGTAACTT
Organism: Rhagoletis pomonella; assembly: GCF_013731165.1. Lineage (NCBI taxonomy): Eukaryota > Metazoa > Arthropoda > Insecta > Diptera > Tephritidae > Rhagoletis > Rhagoletis pomonella. The sequence goes on along the minus strand of NW_023458555.1, from coordinate 59,935,525 downwards.
ACAAGCATAACGTTTAGGCTGTAGTTCCCTTTACGGTTGTAGTAAAGGTGCGCGTTTTGTGGTGGATTGAAAATTGAAGTTTTACCCAACCGACGTTAGCACCCCATTTGTGAAAATATTAAGATTTTTGTATTGCAATCGATAGTTCGTCGATTGTTCTTTAACGTTCGTCAATTTTTAACGTTTGCTCGTTAGCCAACAATTTATAATTAATTTTTCAATTTTCACTTTACGTTATTCCTGAAGTTAAAACAAGTTTTTAAAAGCTTATATTTCGAAAACTTTTGAACCGGTTTTTAAACCATGGACACAGTTGGAAAAGTGATTGAAGGACCTTTCATTCGATATATATTTATGTATATAATGTATACATATTTTGAGAAAAAGTACAAAAACCTAATTATGGCTATTTTTTATAAAAATGTATGTTTTTCGTAAAAAAATACGTAATTAACTATGTTAACAAATATGATTATCAGAAAGAGCACAAAAATATCTTTAATTTTATGTATGACTTGTTACAAAAAATTCTTCTGCACATATTTGTTTAAATATATATTAAAATATCGTTTTATATGAAAAAGAAAAAGCGCCGCAGACAACAATTTGGAATAAAAAATCCCGTGATGTTTTATTCCAAATTTTCATTATCTGTATAGCAAACTATCGTTTTATATAAAAACTTAAAAAAACGCCGCAGGTATAAGCATACTTTTATATACCTGCGGCGTTTTTTTAAGTTTTTATATAAAACCATAGTTTGCATTAGCTGTAAAAATGTAGGCTTTTTTTTTATAATTCTTTTACATTAATTAAATTTTTGGAAGAACTATACAACATATATATAAAGTACGTATAGCAAGTTAAAGGGAATCAAATTTGCTATTAAATGAGATCAAAATTTTCAAGAAATATCCATCCGTTTTTAAGAAATCTTGATTTCAAAAATTGCTTATTTTGAACTTTAACCTTTGATAATTTTTGTTGTTGTTGTTTGCCCAAAAAAAGAAGTATACCGTTATACTCAGGTCAATCATCTCTATTGATTCCAATATATATTTTTTTTAATTTGAGATTTGGGCCCTGTGCCAATTGATAGAAAATTTTGACGGATCAAAGTAAAAATTTGACACTTCTCGTGGTGAATACGAACGTCAAAATTTTACCTAGCTCATGGGGCTAGGTAAAATTTTGACAGCTTATAACCATGGATACACATAATATTGCTTGGTGGTAATAAGGAGTGAACATGAAAATGAAAGCTGAAACAGCATAAAAAAACCGTACGTTACTTGCAAATTATAAAATAAATATAAATTTTAAGAATTTTAGCAACACACAAAAATAAAGCTTTCGCACGAGCGTTTGTTTGGTTTTTCAACTGTCAAAATTTTACTCTGCATTTGGCACAGCAAAATTCAATTTATTTGTACACCATAGCAAATTTTTCCACCCTGTCTCACCACGGAGAAAAAAGTTACCGATTGGCACAGGGCCTTGGAGCCAAACTGCATTTATGCCAAATTAATTATAAATTGGCTAACGAGCAAACGTTAAAAATGGACGAACATTAAAGAATAATCGACGAACTATCGATTGCAATACAAAAATCTTAATATTTTCACAAATGGTTAGCTCGGTTGGGTAAAACTTCAATTTTAGTGACCGCGGGAGCACTGTTTCCCAGTATTTTTCGATGAATTTATTAATTGAAAATAAATCATCGATACTTTCAAAGTCCCTAGTATTTATTTTTTGCAAAGCACCGTTACTGCTAGAATCTGTTTGGCGTCACCTTCAAAATTTTTTTTTTGGGTTAGTCGTGAATAATTTGCTATTAAAAGTCTTGGGGGGCAAAAATGCCTGCTCGTTCATCAGATTGCAAAGCCCTTCGGGATGGGACATTGAAAAAATTGCGGCTTCGACAGCCATCAGGTCGGATATCCAACCAGCGTACACGCAGCGAAGGATTCCGGCAAATGCAAAGCGCAGGCGCTATGATTGTAACTATGTCCGTAGAGCAAAGCGGAGGCATAGCTTTGAAGACAGCTGAAGGTGTTACGACTTCGCACACAAGACAAGTTTCAACTACTTCAACGTTGTTCAGTCCTTTGGGTGTCTCAATTGGAGTTGTTTGTGAGAGCACCACGGAAAACAAGGAAGGCAAGAAATTGATTTAATTTACATACACAGCCTTCTCCTAAGTTTCGCCCGAAAACAATTTCACCAGAAAATTTTGGAACAAGTTAAGAATCCGAACATTGGGAGAATTGCAAAAACAAAAATTGAGTTTTATATAGGTTTTTGAGGCAAGTATAACGGTATAATTTTTTTGGGGCGGAAATTGTTCGGTAGTTACGAAAGGTCAAAAGTCAAACGAAGCGCTTATTTTCAATTCCAAATGTCTCTGAAAGCAACGCACGGATCCTAAAATTATTTTATTTCATTCATTAGGAAACATGAGCCGCTTTATTCAGATGTATAAATGTTATATGCACAAAAATTACAAAAAATTTTGGTAAAAGCGCACTTTAGCGGAACAGGCGTCCTACTCCTTTTTGGGTAGGCGGCCTTTGGCCGCGCTTACGGATTATAACCCTTAATAAGTAGTATTATTTTTTCTGTGTTACCGAAGAAGAGGAGCGCAACGCCTTTTTGCACGAACACCTTGTGCGTTGGCTTAGGGATTATAACCCTCACTACGTAGGATTCTCCTTTCTGCGTTTTCAAAGAGGGGCTGGACCAGTGTTGCCAGGTCTTAGGAATGAGAAAACGTTCCTCTTGGTCTGAAAAATCGTCAATTTCTACCCAAAAACGTCTTATTCAAATGAATGTACAAAGAATTGGGAACACATCAAGATAACCAACCGTTCAGCAATGGGAAAACTTAAAATGCAGACCGATAATGCTTTGTACGCTGATTTTAACTATATAAATATTATTTGCCGCAATCAAAAAGTAAAGAAGATATAAAAGGTTAAACAAAATTTTTGCGATATTTTAAAATATTAAAATTTTCTAAACTACGTAACCGATTAAAAAAGTAATAACACCAAATAAAGACAATTAATCTATCTTTAAGTTGATATATAAAATGTGTTTGCTTGCTTATCTATTTAAGCCAAAAATATTAGAAAACAAATAAAATGTTATAAGTTTTTCATAAAATAACTATTTTTAGAAAAAAGTGCATAATCAATGCTAAAGACATATATTATTTAGAAAGTGCAAGTGATAAAAAACATTAAAAGCATTTACAAGCAAGTAACAAGTGAGGGTGATATAGTTTCTTTTGCCCAGAACGTCTTCTGCGTAGGCGGCCTTCGGGCGCGCTTAGGGATTGTAACACTTACAAAGTAGAATTCTCCTTTCTGTATTGCCGAAGAAGCGGAGCTGAACACCTTTCTGTGTAGGCGGCCTTCGGCCGCACTTATGGATTATAACCCTTACCAAATAGAATTCTCCTTTTGGTGTGCACCAACTGGTGCTACCGCCCCAGTGATGTAGCCTTGGGAAAGGATGAGGTAACTAAAATTCCCTTTCAGTGTGGTAAACCTGGGGCTGCCGCCCCACTGATGTCTATTACGGTTACTAGGTGTTTTATAAAAATGTCTTGTATATAAAAATGTCTTGTGCAAATGAATATTTAACATTTTTCAAGCGAAAAACCGCAAATGAAAATTGTGAATTTTGGCCATTTTCCTAGGAAACCATAGGGGACCTAGGTTGTCGGGGGTTGCATTTATGTCAATGGCGGTTCATTCCCTCTCCAAAAAGGTGGGTTAAAGGTGCCACGTCCGCTTACCTTTCGGCCACCGCCCCTTTAACGAACGGCCATAATGGAATGCCAACCCGTTGAATTAACTACAATATGCATTTGCACATACATGCATTTATATTTTTTATTATCACTGAATTCTGAAAACTCAAAAGCAAATCATGATATAATATGTATATCAAATTAAAGGTAAAAACTTGCACTTTCTAAATAATATAAATTTGTTTAGTATTGATTATAGACTTTTTCTAAAAAAAGGTTATTTTATGAAAAAATTATGACATTTTTTTGTTTTATAATATTTCTGGCTGAAATATATAAAAAAGCATACACATTTTATATATCAGCTTGAAGATAAATTAATTGTCTTTATTTTGATATAATTACCTTTCGGTTACGCAGTTTAGAAAATATTAATATTTTAAAATATCAAAATATTTTTGTTTCCCTTTTATATCCACTTTACTCTTTAATTGCGGCAAATAATATTTATATAGTTAAAATCAGGGTAAAAAGTACTAGCAATCTGCATTTTTAGTATTTCTATAGCTGAACGGTTGGTTATCTTGATGTATGCCAAAAATTGTTCTTATTAAACTTTTATTGTATACAAAAGTACATATGTACGTAAGTTATATTAAAATGTCATTTTGACAAGAGCACGTTTAAAATGCATTGTGAACTCGAAGTGAGCTCGTTAATATAAAAATCATTTTATACATGCATTTGTCATCAGCTGATTAAGTCATCACCGTTTTGATAGATTTTAGCTGTTTCTTTTTTTTTTATTTAATGTTTATTATTTTTCCATAAAAACCGAGCTCATTATCAGGTCTATTTTGCACATTACCGAAGATTTTGTAACCGGAAAATTGTATTACCAAAAAATGTTACCAGTTCTTGTCACCGCGATTATAGGTACGTTGGCAATGCGTTAAAATATTCAGCAATTCAGCTGTGAAGAATTGTGCAAATCCTGGCATTGCATATTTCACGGGGCAATAATTTGTTACCAGCTTATGAGACGGCAACAAAATCATTCCCACGACAGCCGGTTCTACGTACCGGAATGACTCGGGTTTCGCCCGACCAAGGGCTGTTGTTTCGGCGATCTAACCCCGTTTAGGTCGGCGAAGTATCTCAGAAGTTGTCCGTCCATAGGGCAACATTCACTACGCATTCTCCTACTCAGGGCTGGCATCGAGTCAAACCCTGGGCCAGAAATATACACCTGCTGTGTATGCCGAAGACGATTACACCACAACTCCACCTCAGTCAAGTGTAATGCCTGCGAGGGGTGGAGTCACCTCAGGGTCTGCTCGGGACTACGGGCACACAGACAGTGGACCACGTCTTACGTGGCCCCCTGTTGCTCAAACAGAGCTGCCTCCACGGCAAACCACAGTCCGCCCGTGCAGCCCCACACACTCACACAGCAATCACACACAGTCGCCACAACACAACAACATAATAACACCACAGACCGTACCACAGCCACCACAGACCACATAACACACACAACCGCACCACCACCCACACGCCGCCGTCAACAACTCCTGTTTCCCCCTACAATCTGCACGGTATGTCAGACCAGAATATTCCGTAATGTGACATCAGTCAAGTGCAACACCTGCCTTGGCTGGTGCCACTTTAGGGCATGTTCAGGTCTGCGTACCACGCGAGATTGGACGGGGAATTTCGAGGGCCCGTGTTGCGCTGCTCGGTCGCAGACGTCAATTGCGACGCCCCCCACCACCACCACAGGGCGGCAATCACCTCAGCAGCACACACAGCCAATGGCGGCAAGAACATACACCTCACTCACACCCCACATCACGACACGTCTCCCGAACCACATGAAGCTCCTCCAATTCAACTGTAACGGGCTACAGATCAAGATTGAGGAGATAACCGTCTTCATGGGTCGGCATGGTATATTAATAGCTGCGGTCCAAGAGACGAAGTTGCACAGCAATTCAACTTTGTTGAATTGCGCCGGGTACAACGTGCGCCGTCGAGATCGCGAGCGAGATAATGGTGGTGGCTTAGCGTTCATCACGCACCACACCGTGCAGTATCGTCTTATCGAAGCAGACATCGACCGCAGGGATACCACCCTAGAATGTCAGATCATCGCTATCCGGTCAGGCGATGTTGAGCTCGAAATATTTAACATATACATACCCCCTGTCACCTGCTGCCCGGCAGGATATCACCCTGATATAGGTGCGCTCCTCAGAGGTGAAAACCGTATGGTAGTAGGTGACTTTAATGCGCACCACGATCTTTGGCACTCAAGCTTGTCAAACGATCGTAGGGGAACAGACTTGGCTGAGCAGATAGACGATTCGACATTCCGCACAATGAACGACGACGAGCTATTTTAGCCGGCAGTTCATACTGCATCCTCCGGTAGACAAAGCCAAGCGTCGAGTGACCAGAAGGCTGCACAAACGGACGGAATATGCATGCTGATGCTGAAAAATTTGGGTCCTTGCGGGGGTAGCGTACCTAACGGAGGTCCTCAACCTGTCAATGGCCACTCTCATCATCCCAGACATCTGGAAGGTGGGGAGAGTGGTCCCACTGCTCAAACCGGGGAAACCCGCCAAAAAAGGAGATTCGTATCGTCCGATTACACTCCTTTCCCCGGTAGCGAAGACACTCGAGGCCTTGCTACTCCCGTACTTCACAAACCACCTGACCCCAGCGAAGCATCAGCATGGTTTCCGTAAAGTGCACAGTACAACAACAGCACTTAACGCCATAAACACTCAGATAACTCGTGGCCTTAACCGCAACCGTCCCTGCGAGAGAACGATTCTAGTAGCGTTGGACTTGTCAAAGGCGTTTGACACCGTCTGCCATTCCACGCTGCTAGAAGATATAGAGGCCTCCTCTCTCCCACAGAGGCTCAAACGGTGGTCGGCAAATTATCTGAGTGGTCGACATTTCGTCGGTAACATTTAGAGACAAAACGAGTAAGCAGCGAAAAATAAAACAGGGGGTTCCTCAGGGTGGTGTCCTTTCCCCGCTACTGTTTAACTTTTATATTTCAAAGCTCCCTCAACCACCAGAGGGAGTCTCGATTGTCTCCTATGTCGACGACTGCTCGATCATGGCGACTGGGAATGGAATTGATGACCTGTGTTTGAAAGTAAACGGCTATCTCTCCGAACTTTCTCGCTTCTTCACTGCAAAGTGACTAGCCCTCTCCCCTACGAAATCCTCCGCGACCCTGTTCACAACCTGGACGAAGGAGGTCAGGCTACCGCTGGGGATTCACGTCGATGACACACCAATTCCGACCGTGAATAACACCAAAATACTCGGAGTAACATTCGACAGCCTGCTCTCCTTCTCTGCGCACTCAACCGCTATTGTCAATAAAGTACAGAGCCGCAACAAGGTCCTCAAGTCGCTAGCCGGCAGTACTTGGGGCAAAGACAAAGAAACGTTGCTGGCAACATACAAGGCAATAGGCCGGCCGGTTTTGAACTACGCAGCGCCAGTGTGGTCGCCAGGGACTAGTAGGACGCAGTGGACGAAGCTACAGACGGTACAAAATACGGCACTTAGGACAGCGACGGGATGCCTCCTGATGTCGCCTGAACACCACTTGCACGGCGAGGCGCAAATGCTCCCAGTTAAGGAGCATAACATAATGCTCTGCAAGCAGTTCCTGATCGGGAGCCACAGAAGTGGCCACCCAAACAGACAGCTGCTTGCAGAGGAGCCCTTGCATAGGCACGTCAGGAGGCATCTATATGAACTGACGGACGAAGTCCAGAGGTTCATTAAGCAACCTCTGGACCCGACAGCGTACAGACAGGCCCTGAACGGCATTCACAGGGACTCAGTCTCGAGTTATGTAGACTCTAGACCTGTGAATGCCGTTCTAGGCATACCCCCCCGGACATAGACGAGACAGAGCTTCATCTGCCTCGGGAGACACGCACTACACTCGCTCAACTTCGCTCCGGCTACTACAGCAGGTTAAACTCCTACTTGAGTAGGTTGAATGAGGATGTGCCGAACGAATGTCCGGCATGCGGAGAGACCCCACATGACTCGAACCATCTCTTCGCATGCCCGGAAAACCCGACAACCCTAACGGCCTTGTCCCTGTGGACAGATCCCACAGAAGCTGCACGCTTCCTAGGGTTGCCGTTAGTGGAACTTGACGACAACGACTGAGATACCAACCGATCTGGGCGGGGTTGTTGTAGCCGCTACAACAACAACAACAACGGCAACAAAATTTACCGGTTACAAGGGTACACAGAATGCGAAAAGGGTTTAAAAGTTGACAGGAACTTTATATACCGGTTACAAACTTTTTATTACCAGCGCAAAATAGACCTGGGGAAATCTTTAGCTATTTGTACAACGATTTAGTGGTGGGGCGGAGAGGGAGGGGGCGTAGCTCCCCAAACCCCCTCTAAACGAAAGAGGATGAACGCGCTTTATGAAAAGTCACCCCTCACCCCCCGCCCCCTCCTAAAGACCCCTTGGGAGCTGTTTGAAAACAGCGGAAATTTGGATTTTTTCCAAAACGATTATAACCCGCACTGCTCCTTTCTCTGTTGCCCAAGAAGAGGGGCTGAACACCTTTTGCAGAGAGCACCTTTCTGCGTAGGCGGCCTTCGGCCGCACTTAGGGAATATAACCCTCACTACGTAGAATTCTCCTTTCTGTGCCAACGAAAAGGGGCCGTACACCTTTTGCAGAGAATACCTTTCTGCGTAGGCGGCCTTGGGCCGCGCTTAGGGATTATAACCCTCACTAAGTAGAATTCTCCTTTCTTTTTGCTGAAGAAGAGGGGCTGAGCACCTTTTGCAAAGATATTTCGTGGATATTATTTTTTTTTACAGCTCAGCTCGGAAACTTGCAAAAAATACATTTCCAACCGACATAATTAATAAATTAGTGTACAGCTATACTATATTTTATTTATTGGAGCCATATTTCATTTCATTTCATTTATTAATAAAATCATTAGCACAATAAGATCAAAAGAATGATCTTTTATAGCGCAACAAAAAATTCATAACAGCACATACATATAACTAAAACGGCAAAAATTACTTAAGACTAAATAAAAGTAACATAATATAATTAACAGAGTAGTATTTTTAAGTGAGTTCTACAATTCCAGGACATATACTTAAAATAAGACTTAATTAAACAAGTACATAGAGAGCACATCACAGGGACTGAAGTGAAGCTAACGGAAATATGCATACAGAACATTTCTAGAGTTGCTTTTGTTTAAACTACTGCGAATATGGGATGGAATAGAGTTCCAGATGCGGATAGCATTGACAAAGAATAGCCGTGCAGAGCTGAGATAATTGTAGGTAGGAACAGTCAAGTCCTTTACTCGAGTGGATTTGGGGAACATTAATTTTTCTTATAGATATTTGGGTGCCTTATCTGTCATGAGACGGAAAAGGAATACACAATTTCTAGCTTTAAGATATTCAGAAATTTTTGTAATAAAGCGTAAACTGTTGTCTACAAGTGTGTGTAAAAGGTTGGGCACAGCAACCCAACATCGTTGTACAAATTCATAAAGAGTACCCTAGACCTGTATGTAACAAACAAAATATAAATCCACATTTCAAACTTTGTGCAAAAATTATAAAAAAACTGCAAAGCTTCAGCTACATGTTCAACTTTTTTAGATTTTTTTGAGAATTCAGTTTGATAGCCCACTAAATTTCAGGGCAATAATGAGCAAGTTTAAAGGAGCTAAATAATCGCTTTGATTTTTAATAATTTTGTTTTTCTTGTAGACATTTTGTAAGGGGGTTTGTTGTCGAAAATGCTAAATTACGTTCTGCTAAGAATGAGCATAGCAATATTTCAACCTTTTTTGCGTTCATTACATTTTCAATGAAGCCTTAAAAAAGTCGCCTACTTTTTCTGACTTATTATGATGCTATAGCTTTTTTGATGCTTTTGCGAGCGTGCGTGTTGCAAGAGATCAGCTCTTCCTGATTTAACTTTTAATGTGCAATTGCAAACATTACAGTAAGCCTCGTTACCTTAAGTGTTTACACAGCCAGCCTTTAAACAAGAGATCCTTAGTCCAAGAATCCAAAAAAAAAAAATGGGCGTCCGCTTGGTATGCATCATATTTAAGTCATCTGTGTTCAAACAATAAATACCTTTTGAAGCAGCTGCTGCAAAACAAAGCTTGTAAAGATTTATTAAGAAAATAATTCCAAATCAGTTCTACTTACAAGATTTAGCAACAGATAAAACTTACTGGGAAGTTAAAAAAACGTAATTTTTTAGCCAAAAAACGTCTAAATGACAACAGGATACAAAAAACGTCCAAATAACGTTAAAAACGTCAACCTGGCCACGGTGGGCTGGACACCTTTTGCAGAGAACAACTTTCATTTACTCCATTTATTTGCATCGAATTCATCAAAACATGGCGCGAAAAGTGCAAAGTGCAAGTGTTTTTTGAGAGTAACTCTTAAATTAATTAAAAATCTTAAAAATCTTTTTCTTTAGAAATTGCTCTATTAATTGCATTTAAAAGTCTTATAATTAAATCGCGCACAAATCAAGCTTTCAAAAATACTCTGAACAGCGTAGCCGAAGTTGGACCGACCCGGATTATTTATTTCAAGCCCTCTGTATAGCGAGAACGGAACACAGCATGTTGTATATGAGATGAAAGCTATATTCATGAGCTATTTAATTTTAAAATTT
>NW_023458555.1:59894377-59925008 GCF_013731165.1 Rhagoletis pomonella | reverse complement strand
TTTTTATATAAATTAGGTTTTTTGATAAAACTTAAGATAATATGAATGACACTAATATATTTAATTAAAGCGACACATATATCCTATTGAATGACATCAAAATTTTTAGAATCCGTGCGATGGTTTTCGCGATATTTGGATTTGAAAAAAGCGGGCATTTGATTTTTGACATTTTCGCCCCAAAAAAATTATACCGTTATACTTGTCACACGGTCAGTAATTATCACGATATTTGGATCGCGATCCATATTGATGGATTGATGGATCGTGCACGAATGCTACATGTTCAAGATTTATCGCGTCAGTATTCGCATAATATTTGTACTGAACGCTTATTATGACGCAAGAAAATATTTTTATTTTCTACATATAATTTTCAATTTCACTTGAAAGGTTTTAACCATACTTATTTTTTTTAGTTTTTGCAACATTTGTATTCTTAACTTATACCTTAATTCACTAGATCGCCATCACCCGCTTCTGTGTGCTACATTAGCCCCTCTATTCTAACAGAGTCACAAAACTTAGCTCAAAAATACACAAAAATTTATAAATTTGTATTGTAGCGGCATATTTTTTGCAGCGGCAAACTTTGAGGCGCAGTAGAAATCACAGCAGTGATGAGCTAAAGTTTGTGAATTTGTTAGGATACGGCTGTAGGTGCAATTTATTTTAATAAACCTCAGCATACTTAAACTATGCCGAAAACATGAGATTTTAAAACTTTTTTAAACCTCTTGTGATACTTTCTCAATTAACTTACTCCCCTATTATAAATCCATACGATTCACGATAAACGCTTGCATTCTGTTGTGCCGTATTGCGAATAAAATTCTAGCGTATGAACTAGAGCTCTAGATACCCGAAACTCGAAACCGATGCTCGAAACTCGTTCATTGCTCAACTGCTCAAATGTTTGTTCCATGATAAAAATATAGCAAGGTAGAACCGTTCTCTCAGTTTGTCGGCCATGATTTTTTTTTTGAAGTTTGCCAACATTTTACCCACCAAAAAATTTTTGTTGCCGGCAATAAGAAAACGTGTCGCCCTCGGAAAAAAAATTTATTGTCGGCAATATCGCCATCGTATCGATTTCTTATTACCAGTCGTTCTAAAACGTCCGCCGAAGGCAACTCGCCGGAAACGTTCTTATTACCTGAATGAATCGTTTTCTGATCGCCTTATTATTGCTTCAGGCGATAGTTGGAATAATTTTATTCTTTTTAATACTTCATTTATTTTTTTTATGCAAAATTGGAACTTAGAAGCGGAACTAATTCTTTCTTTCGCTATGAGGCTTCCTATTTTTTCAATCCTGTCTTTGGTATAAATTAGAGGCCTTTGGATAATATTGTTAACGCGAAATTTATAAGTTTGGGAATTTTTGATAACTTATTTATTCTAAAATTGACATGAAAAAATGCTGTTGCCGATTTGTCACCAAGGCAATAAATCGGTGAGTCGCCAATTTGTTGCCATTGACGATTGTTGCCTATTTCTCATGTTTTGCATGGTGGGTAAAATCATATAAAAGTAAAAAGAAAAAAAATGAAATTGTTCGGAATTGTTGTTGCTTGAGATTGAAAATGAAAATGTGTGTGAGTTTGTGAGTAAATTTAAAAATTAAATTGTTTGGAAACGTCAAGAATTTTAAAAGTGACTCTCAGCGGTTCTATCTTACTATATTTTTATCATGGTTTGTTCAAAATTTTCGAGTTTTTGAACAATTTCATAAGCAAAAGAAAATTTGTAAATTGTATTTGTCAGCAGCTGCTTTCTATTTTATGTTAAATAAATTATATTATTAAATACCAATGTAACAATCTTTGCATTATATATCAATAGTTTGAAAAATTTAAAAAGTTGTTACCAAAATAGTCAATATAATAAAAAAAAAACATTGCTCAAATCATGATAAAAACATAGCAAGGTAGAACCGTTCTCTCAATTTGTCGGCCATGATTTTTTTTTGAAGTTTGCCAACATTTTAAAATCATATAAAAGTGAAAATAAAAAATTGAAATTGTTCGAAATTGTTGTTGCTTGAGATTGAAAATGAAAATGTGTGTGTGAGTTTGTGAGTAAATTTAAAAATTAAATTGTTTGGAAACGTCAAGAATTTTAAAAGTGACTCTCAGCGGTTCTACCTTACTATATTTTTATCATGGCTCAAATTACTCGAAAAAAATCGAATTGCTCGAGCTCATGCTCGAAAATTTTCGAGTAATGAGCATTGAACAAGTGTGCGAGTAAAGTTTGGTATTGCCATACGATAGCTATTGTATCAGCTCAATTCCATACGCTTGCAAGCGGTTGTCCATTTTTATACGATACGATACAATTTAACAAATACAAAATAATGTAAGTATTAAAATGAATAACATGAATTTATGGAAACGATCTAGCCAAAATATTGACATTTTTCAGGCCGAAAATTGTGAGAACAAAACATCGAGTTGAGGGTATTGCTTCTCCGAGGGGTACGGTTTAGGTATTTTTACAATGATTTTGGATTGTTGTGCCCAAACGCGTGACCCGAATCTAAAAATTTAAATATACACATCGTCGCCTTGGTAAAAGATTGTCATATGTTAATTTCGGCAGGTTGTGGGAAATCGCGATTGAAGTTTGGAATGCAATTTCTCAAAAACGCGCAGATAGATTTTCTCCATCTATTGGCGCTGTAACCGCCTAAGCGATTTTGGCTAAGTCCTCTCTTCTGTGCTAACTGACGCCAATTGGAAATGCCAAGTGAAGCCAAGCCCTTCTCCACCTGGTCCTTCCAACGCAGAGGAGGCTTTCCTCTTCCTCTATTACCAGTATCGCGGCCGGCGTTGAATATTTTCAGAGCAGGAGCGTTTCTGTCCATTCGAACGACAAGGCCAAGCCAGTTTTAATTCGCTGCACTATGTCTATATCGTTGTAAAGCTCATACAGCTCATCGTTAAATCGTCTGCGATATTCACCATCACCAACGCGTAAAGGTCCGTAAATCTTTCGCAGAATCTTTCTCTCGAAAACTCCAAGAGCCACCTCATCAGATGCTCTCATTCTCTATGCCTCCGCGCCATACACTAGCACAGGCATAATGAGTGTCTTATAAAGTGTGATCTTTACAGACGTAGCCCTTGTTTTTACCGATAATATCGATATCGTTGTTGTTGTTGCTGTAGCGGCTACAACAACCTCGCCCAGATAGGCTAATATCTCAGTCGTTGTCAAGATCCACTAACGGTAGCTCCAAGAAGCGTGCAGCTTCTATGGAGTCGGTCCATAGGGACGACGCCGTTAGGGTGGTGGGGTTTTCCGGGCATGCGAAGAGATGTTTCGAGTGGTGGGGGTTCTCTCCGCATGCCGGACATTCGTTCGGCACATCCGCATTTAACCTACTCAGGTAGGAATTTAGCCTGCTGCAGTAGCCAGAGCGAAGTTGGGCTATTGTTGTCCTGGTCTCCCGAGGCAGATGGAGCTCCGTCGCGTCAATGTCCGGTGTTTGTGTGCTTAGAACGGCATTCACAGGTCTTGAGTCTACATAACTCGAGACTGCGTCCCTGTGAATGCCGTTCAGGGCCTGTCTGTGAGCTGAGGGGTCCAGAGGTTGCTTAATGAGCCTCTGGACTTCGTCCGTCAGTTCATATAGATGTCTCCTGACGTGCCTCGGCGAGGGCTCCTCTGCAAGAAGCTGTCTATTTGGGTGGCCACATCTGTGGCTCCCAGAAAGAAACTGCTTGCAGAGAATCGTGTTGTGCTCCCTAATTGGGGGCTTTTTCGCCTCGTCGTGGAGGAGGTTGTTCTGGTGACATCAGGAGACATCTAGTCGCTGTTCTAAGTGCTGTATTTTGTACCGTCTGTAGCTTCGTCCACTAGTCCCCGGCGACCAGCAACGTTTCTTTGTTGTTGTTGTTGTAGCGGCTACGAAATCCTCCGCGACCCTGTTCACAACCTGGACGAAGGAGGTCAGGCTACCGCTGGGGATTCACGTCGATGACACACCAATTCCGACGGTGAATAACCCCAAAATACTCGGAGTAACATTCGACAGCCTGCTCTCCTTCTCTGCGCACTCAACCGCTATTGTCAATAAAGTACAGAACCGCAACTAGGTCCTCAAGTCGCTAGCCGGCAGTACTTGGGGCAAAGACAAAGAAACGTTGCTGACAACATACAAGGCAATAGGCCGGCCGGTTTTGAACTACGCAGCGCCAGTGTGGTCGCCAGGGACTAGTAGGACGCAGTGGACGAAGCTACAGACTGTACAGAACACCGCACTCAGGACAGCGACAGGATGCCTCCTGATGTCGCCTGAACACCATCTACACGGCGAGGCGCAAATGCTCCCCGTAAAGGAGCACAATATAATGCTCTGCAAGCAGTTCCTGATTGGGAGCCACAGAAGTGGCCACCCAAGCAGACCTGCTTGCAGAGGAGCCCTCGCCTAGACACGTCAGGAGGCATCTATATGAACTGACAGACGAAGTCCAGAGGTTCATCAAGCAACCTCGACCCGACAGCTTACCGACAGGCCCTGAACGGCATTCACAGGGACTCAGTCTCGAGTTATGTAGACTCTAGACCTGTGAATGCCGTTCTAGGCATACCACCCCCGGACATAGACGAGACGGAGCTTCATCTGCCTCGGGAGACTCGCACAACACTTGCACAACTTCGCTCCGGCTATTGCAGCAGGTTGAACTCCTACCTGAGTAGGTTGAATGAGGATGTGCCGAATGAGTGTCCGGCATGCGGAGAGACCCCACATGACTCGAAACATCTCTTCGCATGCCCGGAAAACCCGACAACCCTAACGGCCTTGTCCCTGTGGACAAACCCCACAGAAGCTGCACGCTTCCTAGGGTTGCCGTTAGTGGAACTTGACGACAACGACTGAGATGCCAACCGTCTTGGGCGGGGTTGTTGTAGCCGCTACAACAACAACGTTTCTTTGTCTTTGCCCCAAGTACTGCCGGCTAGCTACTTGAGGACTTTGTTGCGGCTCTGTACTTTATTGACAATAGCGGTTGCGTGCGCAGAGAAGGAGAGCAGGCTGTCGAATGTTACTCTGAGAATTTTAGGATTATTCACCGTCGGAATTGGTGTGTCCTTCGGCCAGGTTGCGAAAAGGGTCGCAGAGGATTTCGTAGGGGAGAGGGCTAGACACTTTGCAGTGAAGAAGCGAGAAAGTATTAGAGAGATATCCGTTTACTTTCGAACACAGGTCATCAATTCCATTCTCAGTCGCAATGATCGAGCAATCGTTGGCGTAAGAGACAATCGAGACTCCCTCTGGTGGTTGAGGGAGCTTTGAAATGTAAAAGTTAAACAGTAGCGGGGAAAGGACACCACCCTGTGGAACTCCCTGTTTTATTTTCCTAAGTTTGCTCGATTTGTCTCTAAACATTATCGACGAGTGTCGACCACTTAGACAATTTGCCGACCACCGTTTGAGCCTCTGTGGGAGAGAGGAAGCCTCTATATCTTCTAGTAGCGTGGAATGGCTGACAGTGTCAAAAGCCTTTGACAGGTCCAACGCTACTAGAATCGTTCTCTCACAGGGACGTTTACGGTTCAGGCCACGAGTTATCTGAGTGTTTATGGCGTTAAGTGCTGTTGTTGTACTGTGCACTTTACGGAAACCATGCTGATGCTTCGCTGGGGTCAAGTGGTTTGTGAAATACGAGAGTAGCAAGGCCTCTAGTTTCTTCGCTACTAGGGAAAGGAGTGTTATCGGACGATAAGAATCTCCTATGTTGGCGGGTTTCGCCGGTTTGAGCAATGGGACCACTCTCCCCACCTTCCAGATATCTGGGATGATGAGAGTGGCCATGGACAAATTGAGGACCTCCGTTAGGTACGCTACCCCCGCAGGACCCAAATTTTTCAGCATCAGCATGCATATTCCGTCGGGACCCATGGCTTTGGAGGCTTTCGCCTTCCCGATGGCGACCTGAACTTCACCGCAAGTGATAGCAAGGGGGGCACAGGTTGTTGGCAGTTTCCGGGTCCGACGAAGCATGGTCGCCGAAAGAAATTTCGACTCTGTCGTCGTGCTTCGTCGGATTGGACAGTGACCTCACGGTTGACCAAAGCTTACTCACACCTGAGGTGAAGTTACAGGTCTTGAGATGCTCTTCCCACTTCTTCCGCTTATGTACGTTTACTAGTTGCCGAATCTCCGCGTTGAGATCCCTTATACGGGGATCTCCGGGATCGGCCCCTGCTGCCCGGCAGGATATCACCCTGAAATAGGTGCGCTACTCAGAGATGAAAACCGTACGGTAGTTGGTGACTTTAACGCTGTTGGCTCCTGCTGTGCTGCCCAGTTGCATCCCTCCCACGCGACGCGGGAGGATATCACCCTGAAATAGGTGCGCTACTCGGAGGTGAAAACCGTATGGTAGTTGGTGACTTTAACGCGCACCACGATCTTTGGCACTCAAGCCTGTCAAATGATCGTAGGGGAATACATCTGGCTGAGCAGGTAGACGATTCGACATTCTGCACAATGAACGACGACGCACCCACCAGCATTATGGGCAGCTGCTGCAGCTCGCCAGATCTGCCAATTGTCAGCGCTGGTCTGATAAACAGCGTATCATGGCGACCTATGCTGACTAGCATCAGACCATCTGCCCATAGTCATCTCGATTGATAAACCTGCCGACTTTGCTTCAGTGGATCACTGGACTTATGTCAACTTTTCCAAAGCTGACTGGAAAGGCTTCACGGATGTTACTGAGGGCGCCTTCACTGCACTGCCCATACCTACCGACGTTCACGTAGGTGAACGTAAATTCCGCAGGGTTGTCACTGCTGCTGCAGCTCGCTTCATCCCAGCAGGATGTATTAAGCATCCACGTCCGAGGTTTCATGCTGAAGCGGCTGTTCTAGCCGGTGAGCACGACAACAACAACAACCTTCGTCAGGCCGATCCAGGAAATCTCCGTATCAAGGATCTCAATTCGGAGATTCGGCAACTTGTGAACGTACATAAGCGGGAGAAATGGGAAGAGCAGTTGAAGACCTGCAACTTTGCCTCTGGTGTGAGCTTTGGTCAACCGTGAGGTCGTTGTCCAACCCGACGAAGCGTGACGACAGAGTCGAAATAGACTTTGGTGACCCGGACCCAGCAAACACAGTCTCTAACGTTAGAGAAATTTGGAATTCTACATTAGATAACTAGGGGTCGATGACGAAGTTAGAGAATTACATTAGAATTCGATTCGAGAACGATTAGAGAAACAACGCAAATTCAAATAAATGTAAATAAGCAATATTCCAAATGAATGAAATCATAAATTATTTTTAAGTTCAAATAAGTCATTATTATTTTATTGCAAATACATTTAACGAATTTTACAACCAAAGCAAGGCAATTTCAAATTCACATTCGAATCCCATTAGAGCCCAACATTGGAATACGATTAGAGAATTAATATTTTTTCGAGTCGAGAACTATGTCCCATTTTTGTTGAGATCGCTATGACTCTCGATAGTTTTTCGAGTCGTTCTCTAACGTTTGAGATTGGAGAATGTGGCTAGTCCTCCAATCATTCTCTAATCGATAACTAACCTCAATGGGAGCGATGCGCGAACTATTTTAGCCGGCAGTTCATACTGCATCCTGCCCTGGATAAAGCCAAACGTCGAGTGACCAGAAGGCGGCACAAAATGCCAAATGCGCTTCTTGTTTTCACCAGCGGTGAGGTAAGGGTAGCCATCGGGAAGACGAAATCCTCCAAAGCCATTGGACCCGACGGAATATGCATGTTGATGCTCAAAAATTTGGGTCCTGCGGGAGTAGCGTACATAATGGGGGTTGGCAACTTTGCCCGGCATGTGGAGAGTCGCCACATGACTCGGCACCTCTTCACATGCCCTGAGAACCCCACTCAGCTGACGCCCCTGTTCCTATGGACATACCCTGTGAAAGTCGCACACTTCCTGGGCCTCCCCCTACCTGAAATGGATGACAACGTTGACGGATGAACCGACCGGGGTGGGGCTTAGTAGCCGCTACAACAACAGCAACAAGAGATTTTGTTTAATTGCTTTTAATCTACTTTATGCACGATCTAACTAAAGTACAATTGACGAATCAATTGGCTCAATTAAAGAACTCGTCTTACGACTCGTGACAAATCATTTTAATTTATCGATAAAAATGAAAGGACTAGCGGCCGCTGTGGTGTAGTGGTAAGCAGGACCTGGGTTCAAGCCCTGGTCAAAGCAACAACGCAAAAAATGTAGAAAAAAGGTTTTTTCTTAACAGCGGTCGCTCCTCGGTAGGCAATGGTAAACCTCCGAGAGTATTTGCCATGAAAAACAGCTTCTTATAAAAATACAATCGCCGTTCGGACTCGGCGTAAAATTGTAGGTCCCTACCCATTGTGTGACAACATCAAGGCGCACGCCACAAGTCGGAGGAGAAGCTCGGCCAAGCAATAACATATGTCTAAGCGCCAATCTGTTATTATTACTATTATAATACATATATTTTAGACAGTGGCGGCAACAACCGGCTGTAGCTTCAGGCGCTAAACGGTTAAGTAGTATATCAAGCAACATTGATGGGCCTTCAACAAGTATTTCTAAAAGTCTTATAAGCAGGGTACGGATTTTATGGAAATTGCCTTTTTTCGGCTAAAGAGATAGAGTATATTCGATTAAGAATTTCCACGATTTAGCATTCCCTGATTCCATATATACACATTTGATGTTGCCTTTTTTAAGATATTTGCCTTTTTTGCCTATTATCCCGTTAAAAAGTGATTATAGCGAGGAAAAAGCCCTTATTTCTGATAATGTAAAAGTTTCAAAATTTCCATATTTAAATTGGGCGCCACTTATATTAACTCATGTCGAGCGCACGTTGAGTACATTCAAGGCTGTGTTAAAGCCTGTTTTGTTACAAAAAAATAAAGTTGACAATGAAGAAAATCTATGGATAAATAAAGAAGTAATAAGTAGTCATATGAAAATGCGCAAAGATTTTGTACGCAAAAGTAGCAGGAAATAATGTTACTCATACGCCATGCACACCTGCAAATATATCGAAAACTTATCCATAGAATTAAATTTTACTTTTTTCTCATTCTTTTTAAAAAAGGTAAAAAAAATACAAAATAGTGGCCCCACTGTGGTCGTTTTAGTTTGTTAGAGAACTGAATGAGCGTTATCTCTGCATCCACGAAGAAAACTTGTGGACAATCTTGTACAAAGGTTCCCAAACTTTTTTTCGCGTACATCCCTTTCAAAACTTTACTGGTTTCGGTGGACCCCCTGCTGCTGCATTTCTAACATATTCCCAAAGCTCGTAAAAAAAATGTAAGGTTAGATCTAACGATGTAAAATGCACCACAAGTGAGTACTAAAACAGAATTCGGAGTGGCGAAAATAATAATAAAATGTTTTCTTGTGTTCAATTTATTTAAATAAAGTGATTACACACAAGTTCCAAGAAAATTAACTGAGCTCGTAAAGTCATCACAATACTCGCTCGCTCCGGGGAGCTATATTTTTTAATATCACTCCGAGCGCTATCGTTATTTACATTTTCTTCACCATAAACTCCTGACACGTTTGGTTCACTCATGAATTCGCATCTGGCGTGTTTGTAAAATAGTTTATTTTTTTTATGGCATCATTTTTGGTTTTATAGCTCTCGAGTTTAAAAGTGATGCGAAAAATGTTTCTCACTCACATTTTTAAAACACAAAATTTGAAACAAAATCGCAAAGCTTTTTACGCCAAACTTTAAATTCAGGGGATAGATACATAGATTTTTAGAGGCTGTGCACTGCGACCTTAGGTCTATTGTGCCCTCGGAGCTCATCATCCAGTCCCAATGCTCTGATGTATCCGAGCAGTTTCGAGGGTGGTAGAGAGTGTATATGCCTAGCCTCTGGCCACATCCTTCCCAGGTGTGTTAGCCTTCTTCTCGCAATCGCATCGCATTTAAATAGGGGATGCCGCGAGGTTTCTGTTGTCATGTCGCAGTACCGACACAAATAGTCTGCACTGATCCCCAGGTTATGCATATGGGTCCGCAGTCTGCAGAGCCCCGTTAGCATTCCTGTTAAGAATCTCAGGTTAGTCTTTTTAAGGGTTATTAGTTCCCTAGATCTTTTGGGATTATATCCCCTAAGAAGTTCTTTCGCCTGCCTTAGCCCAGGCGTGTTCTCTTAATGTGCTCCTTTTAGCCTTCGCTCTTCTGCTCTTACTCCTCCTTGATTGTATGAGGCACCAATGCAAGGAAGGGTTCAGAATTATTCCCGCACAAACACTTATGGTGTAAACCTCCGCTTGAAATATACTGGCGTAGTTTCCCAGGGGATGGAGATCTTAGCCCTAGGGCCAAATATTCCAGCTCCTATCCCTTCGTCGGTTTTTGAGCCATCGGTGAACCGCCTTTGGGTGTGAGCCCTGAAGGTGTTTTCTAAGATTGTCTCATTTCAGGTCAGATTCAGAAATTCAGAAACTGACAATAGAGAAAAGACCAAATCTAGAAAAGTCGATGACAAACAATCACAAGAGCTAACAAAGCAAGAAGCACAAAAAGTGTTCTACCGTCCCATCCTCTTCAAGGCAGGATGGGTAAATGGAGTTGTTATTTACGCCTATCACAGTCAGGTGTTTGACCCATGTGAAGTGATCAGTCAGCAGTCCAATAAGTTGTCTGGAGTCCCGACTACTCGATGAAAGCGAAAATCTATATAGACCATTTTAGATTGAAGCCCACATGAGTTTTGCATCCCCTCGATCCCTGCCAGTCATTGCTGAGCGAAGTAGTCACCTAGTTTCTGATAGTGGTTTCGATGGCGGATCGAGGAATGCCTGGTCTAAGCCGACTGTGGCCAAAGGGTCAGATGTCTCATTACCAGGTATTCCAGAATGAAATGGCATCCAGAGTAAAGTAAGCTCGTTATGTTTACCAAAATAATTTAGCCGAGACTTGCATTGCTGAACTAGTTTGGAAGTACTTAGATAGCCAAGTGCAGCTTGTCTATCACTGTAGACACGTAAACTCTTTCCCTTCCACCTATTTCCCACCACGTAGTTCATGGCTTTGAGGATTGCAAATACCTCAGCCTGGAAGACCGAAGCATATTCCCCAAGAGAAAAGTAAATCTTATCCACATTTACTTCAAGACCGCAGATCCTGACCATGAGTTAGTTTTGGAGCCATCGGTGAAGATTCGACAATGTATGAGTCCAGGCTCAAAGCTGGAATTAAACCAGCATTCAGCCTCAGGGAACTCGACATAATAGAGTCTCTTCAGCAAAGGTAATGGTGGCGTAATATCCTTTAGCATTGAAAGCACCAGAGCACAATACACCATTCTAAAAATTTAATTAAAAAATTAAGTTAAAAAAGAGGCTATGAAGCCACCATTTTGGTTGTTTAATATCGAAACCAGATAATTTTCGTGGACCCCTATATTTTTTTCGCGCCAACGTAGACCCCCATCGATTCTCCCGTGGACCCCTGGAGGTCCACGCGGACAACTTTGGGAATCACTGACTAGTAGATGCACCGAACAGCCGAAAAGTTGAAAATATGTTGAGCTTATTCTGCTGATTGGCATATAAACTATTTAAATGACTTAAAATTCAGTTTTCTCAAACAATCCTTAAAGTACTCACACTCCTTTGATTATAAATGTCCAGATTATACAACACAAAAACTATCGCAACCGTCAATTCTTGATAACTGTCCTCTCAGCATGTTCCGGAAAAACATCGTAAGCGCCATTTTACATTTAGAAAATAAACTGTGGAAAAAGTAAATAGTCCTATTAGAAAGCTAGCATTCAATAATGTTGTTGCCCATTTAAATCTAATTAAATTTTTGCACTGTTTAAGAATGAATTAAAAAAAGACTCGTGTAAAATTTACCTTTTGTCGCTTACGATGAATCACCTAATACTAAGTGTTATATTACACAGCATGTACTTGAAAATATGAAATACATATATGAAAATATGAAATACGAAATACTTTATTCTATTATCCCGGATTTCCACTGGGTATTAAATACAAAATTTTAATGACAAATTTCGGAATTTAAAAATGTGTTTCTGTGCCATCAGGTTAACAAAACTAGTCATTAGCTTAGATTTCCCATGGCAATATTTTTTAAATCCAACTCATAATGAGAATTCGCGTGTAAAACGATTTAAGTTTTTAAAGCGAAATAAACGTTCACGCTTAACTTCTTTCCGCTTATATATTTTGATTTAACTTTTTAGTTGTTATGGATGTGAAAAATCTCTCAGAGGACCGAAGTAAAATTGCATTGGATTGGAACGAAACGGCTATAAGAGATAACAACGAGTTGAAAAAATCACTAACATCTTCTCCACGGGAACTTAGAAGCATTTTGGATTTCTTAGGAGCAAAACAGTTTGAAATGTTATCTGCATTAAATGTAAAAAGCATTCAACAATTACTGAATATACCACTAAGAAAATTACTTGAAATTAAACTGAGTAACGAGCAATTGCAGTTACTTAAAGCGGTTTTGGAAAAGGAAATGTGTATTGTTCCAAAGTCATTGGAATTATCTGCGGACGAAATGAGATCGCTGAAATCAATTGCACAACAATTGGAAAAAATTGACGCCAATGACGATGATGATGATCGACCCTTGGTTATAGACGAAAGCATTTTCAATGTGGAGGAGGTTAATAATTGGTTATATAAATTTACTTGTTAATAAAGTTTTTCTTATGTTCTAGAATATAACATTAAATTCCGACAATGAACGAAGTCTTGATGAAATCGAGGAATGTTTTTCTAAAATTAAAAATGTCAAGATCCCTCAATCCCAAGCTGCCTTAAAGGGAGTAAAATCAGAGCTCACAGAAATTATAGCCGAATTGAATGGGAAAGAGGACAAATTACTACGTCAACTACAGCATGATAAACCGGCACCCGATACTGTAAACAATGCTACCGGTGTTGGCACTGAAGAGGTCGTCACCACTACCAGTAAGGAACAGCCGAGTAATAAACTTCATAATATCGATGTTCAACAAATTGATCTAACTGAGACTGTTAAAATAGAAAAGCCTGCTAAACGGACAAATGGCTCGCGGACTGCTAAACGTCGACGTAAACTAAACAAAAATAGGAACATAAAACCAACTGCCAAAGTCACGAATAAAGCATCTGGCGATAATACTACTTTTGATCTAAACTTAAATTCAAACGAAACATCTCTTACACAATCTTTAGAGGGATCGTGTAAAACAAGTCAACCGTCCTCGGAGATATCCGCATTGGGTATCATTTCTCAAAGTACAATTTCTGATATTACAACTTCTGTGAATAACGCGAATCCAATGCTAATGCTAGATTCGAAAGTATCTCAAATGTCTCCACCGTTTTCAGGAAGTCAGGGGATTTTTTTTATTAATCCGAAATCTGTAGTTATTATGCACGAAGATCTTGCAAAAGCTACCAACATAATAAATAATTCTATTGCACAACCGTTTAATAAGCGTTTACAAAAGCCGCAATTCAATCTTAGTGCTAATGAGAGCGCTGTACTTGTAGATGTGTCCGAGTCCAACTCCATGAAGAGTTCCCCAAATCATCTTTTTGCAACATCCAATATGACTGCGATTACTGCTGTACCTCTAACTCCAATGCACTCTGACGACTCAAAGACCTTATCAAAGGAATTCGTAAACAGTAAATTGCAAACCACGAGTAAGCCTTCAAAATCATTTTCAGCGGCACCATTACAACAAAAGCTGCAACCGACGGTATTGATCAAGAAGCTGCCAACTCCACTAAGAAAGAAGGAATACAATGTGGATGCAGATAGTACTACGGCAAGCATTGATCTTCGGTCTTCTAAAGCAACGAAAATGGAGCAAATTGACGAAAGAAAGTTATCATGCCCAGCATTAGGCGTTAAAAAAAGCAAGGCGGTGAATTATGCTAAGAAATCAAAGAAACGTGTTGTTAAAGTTGTGACTGACGACAGTAATAGTACAAACCAGGAGAAACCTAGTAAATTAAATACAGGTACCAACTATGCTAATCAATAAATGCTAGATTATCTTTCAGATATATCAGACAATTCATGCGTACTTGAGGAGGTGTATGCATCCGAACGTGCACAAAGTACAGAAGTTTGTGAGATTAAGGCAACTAAAACCGATTGCGACCCCATTTCTGTTGAGTGCGATATTATTGAATCCAAACATGTACTAAAGTCAGTTTCGCCGGAATCACCGCTCTTTGAATCCATTAAAAGTACATCGGAAGAATTAGACGAGAGTGGTACAATAAAATATCGTGAAGGAAGTTCCTATTCCAATTTCAGTATGGAAAACCCCGAAAATCAGTCGGAGTCTTCTTACTGCAGTAGTACTCCAAATGGTAAGTATATATAAACACATTATCCCCTTTTTACACAATTTGTCGGATGACTAAAGAACTTGTTAAAAAATTGAAGAAATCGCAATTACAAACAGATTCACAAATCACACTGGTTCCGATTTTCAAATGAAACCACATTAAAAAGAAAATCCTGCGGAAGGAGAATTGTACCCAAGTCGTTAAAAATGGCATTCATGCCTATACCGTAATTCAAAGGATGCCATCCGCTCGGATGTAATCCGATTTGCGCTGTCATAACAAGCGAGAGTGAAGGATTAGATTCGCGCGAATGGCATCCGTCGATACATGCCTATTCCGGTCCGTTTGCTATGGCAGTGCGAATCGGACTTAGATCCTTGCGGATGGCATCCGTCTGGTACCGTAATGGGCATAATTGAGTCGTAAATCACGAGCGTTCTTTTAGGGCTTATGATACTAATTGTGATTTCATCATGAAAAATGTAAAGTAAAAAGTGAAGACCGGTGCAATAAAGGCAAAACCACCTTATAATAATAATAATCCCAAGGCTTTTTACCCTCCATTCCCGCCCATCCGCACGAGGGGCGCAGCCCGCATTACGTATGGAACCAGTATTTTCAATTTTTGCGCCGAGTCACGATAGGCAGGAGTTTGTTAAGTGTCGAGATCTAAAGCTGATCAGTTACAGAACTAAATTCATCAGCTGATTTTATGTCTTTTAAGTTGCGATCCCGTACGAGTCCGGACTAGTCAGAAATAGTCAGAATCAGTCAGATTTTACTGGAAATCGATCCCGTACTCGGTTCTCTGACTATTGAGAGGACAAAAAAGAGAGTTAATACGGTTCTATCTCTGTCAGACGTTACAAGTTTTACAGCCCTATTCTGTTGCCCTCACAAAAATCATCACACTCACTATTGTGAGGTTTCTGACTATTGTGAGGTTATCCCTATGCTCACAAGAGAAAAACAGCCGATTTTTATTGAGCAAATGTTTTGTTAATTTTCGTTCGCTATCAGTGTCTGTGCCATTTTTTTTTTTAACTAAAAGTATATTCAGTAATGGCAGAGTTATTGCTTGTTTTTTCGGCAGTTTCGGAAGAGCTAGAGCAGGCATGGGATTTCATTTCCATACAAACTTTTGCACCAAGGTGTTGATTGCAAACTGTGTGAAGTACTGGAGCTACTCCTGCTTTGTTATTTCTTTTTGAATTCGCCTAGGAAATAAATAAAGTCAGTAATTATCAAAAAAAAAAACAGATTGAAAAAATATTTACTTTTCCTGGTGTTCAGCATCCATCTTTTGTATTTATTTTATTTACGAAACAGCTGTTAGACAGCAAAATGCTTTTCACCTCGTATGGTGATTTGGTTGAGCTTTTTTCTTATGAGGTGTGGGCAAGAATAACCTCACAAAATAGACCTCACAAGAAATCTCACAAATTTTTGCTCACAACTCAGTTGTGAGGTTTTATTAGAATAGGGCTGTTAGTCCGAGAATTTTTTGCTGGTAAATTCTGGTAAATGTGTCAAACGATCAGCTGTAGTGTGTTTGGCAACCAAATTGTAAACAAAGGAAAAGTGCACTCTGCTAATTCATGTTGAAAAGTATTTAATTACTTGTTTAAGTGGATTCTAATGAATTTGAAAGTATTTTTGGTTATTCACATGTGTGAGCTGAGTGTGTTTACATACAAAATAAGCAAAAGTTTACAACCAAAATTTGGTAAACGGGTATCTCTCCGAACTTTCTCGCTTCTTCACTGCAAAGTATCTAGCCCTCTCCCCTACGAAATCCTCTGCGACCCTGTTCACAACCTGGACGAAGGAGGTCAGGCTACCGCTGGGAATTCACGTCGATGACACACCAATTCCGATGGTGAATAACCCCAAAATACTCCGAGTAACATTCGACAGCCTGCTCTCCTTCTCTGCGCACGCAACCGCTACTGTCAATAAAGTACAGAGCCGCAACAAGGTCCTCAAGTCGCTAGCCGGCAGTACTTGGGGCAAAGACAAAGAAACGTTGCTGGCAACATACAAGGCAATAGGCCGGCCGGTTTTGAATTACGCAGCGCCAGTGTGGTCGCCGGGGACTAGTAGGACGCGAGGCGCAAATGCTCCCCATAAAGGAGCACAACATAATGCTCTGCAAGCAGTTCCTGATCGGGAGCCACAGAAGTGGCCACCCAAACAGACAACTGCTTGCAGAGGAGCCCTCGCCTAGGCACGTCAGGAGGCATATGAATATCATATGAACTGACGGACGAAGTCCAGAGGTTCATCAAGCAACCTCTGGACCCGACAGCTTACGACTGGCCTGAACGGCATTCACAGGGAGTCAGTCTCGAGTTATGCAGACTCTAGACCTGTGAATGCCGTTCTAGGCATACCGCCCCCGGACATAGACGTGACGGAGCTTCATCTGCCTCGAGAGACACGCACTACACTCGCTCAACTTCGCTCCGGCTACTGCAGCAGGTTAAACTCCTACTTGAGTAGGTTGAATGAGGATGTGCCGAACGAGTGTCCGGCATGCGGAGAGACCCCCCACGACTCGAAACATCTCTTCGCATGCCCGGAAAGCCCCACAACCCTAACGGCGTCGTCCCTATGGAAGCTGCACGCTTCTTGGAGCTACCGTTAGTGGATCTTGACAACAACGACTGAGATATTAGCCTATCTGGGCGGGGTTGTTGTAGCCGCTACAACAACCACAACAACAACGATATCGATATTATCGGTAAAAACAAGGGCTACGTTTGTAAAGATCACACTTTATAAGTCACTCATTATGCCTGTGCTAGTGTATTTTTTGACAGTTTTACTAGTCCGTGTCCGAGGAATACGGGATTGCACCTTATGTTAATAATTCATTTATTGAGAGAGGAGAGTACCGCTTTCTTAATACTGAAAAGCGGATCTGATACATCAAACGTGCTGGAATGAGAGTTAAAATCCTGGCATAAGCAACGGAGTGGGTCGTGCAATTCAAAATTAGTTTTAAAAGCTTTCAGAAATAGGGGACAAAAGGGTCTTGATACCCGGGAGGGAACATTAAGGCTAACTCCACCCAGAAGAAGCGGACTTGAAATTGAGCCTGTCAGTAATTTAACTAAAACAAGTTAGAAAGTCTAAGTTCGGGCGGAGCCGAACATTAAATACCCGGCGCACGCGTTTTCACCTTTCCGAAAGATACCGCTACATGGTAAGCCGGGGCGTATCAATTTTGAGTAAATTAGAGTCCTTAGATTTCGAAATTTTGAAGTTTCAAGCAGTTCTGAAATTTACCGTTATATGAAAAGCGGCCTCAATTTTAGTCCGCTTTCAATAATTTTCAACGTTTTGCTTTTATGTGGCAAGCACAATAACCATACCGAGTTTGCTACAAATTGGTAGAACGGTTACCGAGATATATATATGTGATCATAAGTGGGCGGTGCCACGCCCATTTTCCAAAATTTTATCACAAACGTATTTCTTGGGAAAGAATTGTTGCAAGCATCAATTTTGAATAAATTATCTTTAATATTTACTGATTTATTGAAGATTTTGTATTTCTCTAAATTACCGTTATAAGGGATGTGGGCGTGGTTATTGTCCGATTTTAAACATTTTCGGCCATTGGGTATGTTGTGCGAAGCCAACAACAGTGCCAAGTTTGGAAGAAATTGGTACAGCGGTTACCAAGATATACACATGTAACCATAAGTGGGCGTGGCTACGCCCATTTTCCGAAAGTTTAGAATATTCTTATTTCTCGTCTTAAACTTATTGTGAATATCAATTTTGAGTGAATAATATCCAGTAGTTACTAAAATATCGCAGTTTTCGTATTTCTGAAAATTACCGTTATATGGGAAATGGGCGTGGTTACAGTCCGATTTCGCCCATTTTCAATACCAACCTACCTTGGATAAATGGAAACCTACATACAAAATTTTGTTGAGATATCTCAATTTTTGACCGAGTTATCGTGTACACGTTCGGACGGACAGACGGACAGACGGACGGACAGACAGACATGGCTTAATCGATTTCTCTTTTCATTCTGACCATTTATGTATACATTTGTTTATTTATTTATTGACAGCCTTTAAGACCTATAAAAAATCTTGTCAATTACATTATAAACTTATTTAATTTAATTGATTGCTCTTCTACTAATACTATACATTAACATTTTTCTTATTTTCTTTACTAATTTTTACTTATTTTCAAATACATACTTTATAAATTTATACATATTAATTTATTGTACAATTAATTAATTAATTATACGTACATTATAGCCTCGGGTTGGATAGCTGGCGAGGCCTAGTCTCCAGTCTATCTTTATGTTCAGCAGGCGGAAAGGCCTAGTTTCCGCTCTGCGTCAATAAAGGCGTTTACCATGGTCGGAAAGGCAGAGTTTCCGATCCATGTTCTTTTCATAATTATGTTGCTGTGAAACGGGCGGAAAGCTCTAGTTTCCGCTCCGTACTACGAACGAGCTGTTGGACATGGTCGGAAAGGCCGGGTTTCCGATCCATGCTCGTAACTCCTCTCATATGCTAGTATCTTGTTAGAATGGGGAGGCCCAATAGCAATCTTATATGTGTTTTTTGCAATGCTCGTATAATAAACTTTTGAATTTTTGTAAGCTATTGCAGCTTCTCATATCTACGGGGAGTTCGTTAAACATTTTTAAACCTTTATAGTACAAATCTCTCTTTTGATTTTCCGTCTGGCAAAATGGTAGTTTAAAGTTATCCCTGACTCTGGTTTCATAGTTATCACTCAAGTATTTTGGAAGGGTTCCATTCTTTATATTATAAATAAACTTCATTGTATGGAAAAAGATTAGTTGTTTCACATTTAACCAGTTTAAATTGTTCAGCATTGATGAAATGCTGGTATCGTATCGGGCGTTAAGTATGTGCCTCATAGCTCTATTTTGCATTTTTTGTAGTCTCTCTATATACTACTCCGGTGTTATAAACAGGATAGTGGGGCAGTATATAAAATGTGGCTCAATAATTGATCTGTAAACCATAATTTTATATCTTCTACTTAGATGTTTACATGTCCTTTTCATAAATCCAATTTTTTTCGACGCTTTGTTGACGGTATACTCAATGTTATCATGGAATTTTAATTTATTATCAATTAAAACACCAAGATATTTAATTGTAGTAACCTCTGTAATTTTTTCATCCCTAACATGTAAATCGTGTCGCCCTAATCTAGTTTTATTTGCTGAAGAAATTATCATGTAATTAGTCTTTTTTACGTTTAACATTAGCTTATTTTTGCATAACCAGACATATAGTGAGTCTAAGTCATTTTGCATTTTATGAGTTGCTGTGTCCAAATCGTCTTCACTTATAGTCAACAGTGCATCATCAGCAAACAGTCTTATCTTACAATACCTGATTGATGATAAAATATCGTTGATGTAGATATTGAAAAGAATTGGTGCTAGTACTGAACCCTGTGGAAGTCCAATATCTACCGGTATATCCTTAGACAATACTTCTCCTATAACTGTGTGTTGCTTTCTATTAGTTAAGAAGCTCTCAAACCACTTCAGTTCTACCTCTTTAATACCAATTTGTTTCAACTTAAAAATCATTAGTTTTCGATCAATGGTTTCAAAAGCTCTTTTCAAGTCAATAAAAACTGCCAGTATTACTTTTTTACTTCTCATGTCTTCTTTCCATTGAGAAATAACCCAGTTAAGTGTCGTTTCACACGAATGTTTAGCTCGAAACCCTGACTGCTCTTTAATTAATATATTTTTATCTTCAATATACTCCATGAGCTAGTTTTTTACCACTGTTTCTAATATTTTCTCCAGATTTGGTAGAGTATTGATCGGTCGAAGTTCTTCAGCTTTAACTGTGTTTTTAATTTTTTTGACTGGAACCACTGTGGAAACTTTCCATTCATCAGGTACGATACCATCTGTTATACTTTTGTTGATCATAATTGAATAAAAATACCCCATGTATATTAAAGAGTCTTTTATTACTCCTTCAGATAATAATTTTTTCCCACCAATTTTATATTTAAATTTCTTGACAATTCGCACTATGTCATCAGTAGTTATTTCGTTAAATTTAAATGTGCTATCGATGTTATAATAGAAGTTATCACTATATTCTATATTTTCAATATTATTATTTATTTCTACTATGCTTTCAACAAAGTAGGTATTTAAGACCTCTGCTATTTGATTTTTATCTTCAATATATTGACCACCATGATGTAATAATGTAATATCTTCTTTTATACCATCATAGCAAACCGTCTTTTTTAAATATTATAAATCCACATTAACTTGCTGTCGGACTGGTTAGTTATAATTTTATTCTCCATATATTTAATTTTTTTCAGTTTTATCATTTTTTTGTATTTTTTTTAATGCTGTAGTAGTCTGACCATTGGTGTGACGCTTTTGCTAAATTGTATGCCTCTGATTTTCTTTTATTTAGTTGTGTCAGTTCGTAGTCATACCACTTATTCTTTATTTTAATGTTTATTTGTTTCACAAACGTTAATTGTTGCAGACTGTTAAGCAAGCATAGATTTAGGAATGCTACCATTTCCTCTAAATCAAGTCGATCAAATATGGAAAAATCGTAACATCTGGGTAGGTCAATTAAGCTATCACAACTATACCGTTCCCAAGAAACTATTTCTGATACCACTCTGAGAGGGATTTGATTTCCTATATTAATATTAAACATTATTGTTTCATGATCAGATATTTTGTATCGATCAAGCCTCTTACATGCAATATTTTTCACATTTGAATATAGGAGATCAATCTTTGTCTCGGATGCCTCTGCTATTCGGGTATTGAAATCTACAAGTTGGTGCATGGAAATGGAATTAAACAACTCATTCAATTTCACACTGTGTGTCGATACTTTGTTCATATTGATATTAAAATCTCCAACAATTACGTTGTTAGACGTTGTATCACATATGTCCATTACTATTGAATCAAGATAGTTGATAAACTCACTATCACTAGTACTTGGGGAGTGGTATATAACTCCAATTTGCCATTTAACCTCAAGATTTTTCAATTGCACAATAATACACCATATATTTGTATTCATGGATTTATTATATTTTACCCTAAATTCCAGCGAGTTTTTAATGTACATAACTACACCTCCGGTGTGCCTACTATGTGAATCACATCTAATTGCTGTAAACGATGTTATACCTATTTCAGCATCCCTAATTTGATCTGTTATGCTAGTTTCGGAACAAAGTACAAGAGCTGGGTCAAATAACTCCACTAGTCTGTCGATTTCAAGTTTATTGTGTATTAAGCTATTAACGTTTAAGTATATTACTTTTAAATCTTCTGATTTTTTACTTATAACACTTGCTAGATTTGGTTGCTAGTAACCCACCCGCTGTTTTTGTATTTTCAGTTTTCTTTGGTAGACAGGGCATTCCTTGCTGAAAATGCTATGACCTGTATCGAGCTTAAAACCAAGATCTTTATTTGCATCCGCACAATTTCCACAGACAGGATTTGTTACCTGTGTACTACACTCATCAGATTTATGTTCACCCAAACATAGACCACATCTTAACTTCTTAGTGCATGTATTTGCGTTGTGATTGTACCCTAAACATTTGAAACATCTTTTAACATTTAGCCCATCATATACGCCACACTGATCCCACCCGATGTTAATCTTCTCCCGTTTTAGCACTTCCAAGTATTTCTCATGTTCAATTTCGATGATTGCGCTAAAGGTGCACACCGAGCTATTATTTCTTCTTTGTTTAAAAACTTTCACACATTTTATAAAAGCATTTTTCAGGAATTCGTTTTGTGATTTTATTTTAGCAATTATTTCATTATCATTTGTCTATATCTATCTCGATTCGTTTTGGCTGTTACAAACAACTGTTATGTGAACAAAATTATTATACCCTTGTGCACAAGTGCGCTCGGGTATAAAAATTGTACCAAGCATTTGCCTGCGACTGGCAAGTGTAGGAAGATTAATAAGTTTTAATCGGCTCGTATAAGGCGGAAGGTTATATTGAAAATCCCAACGGAAATTTCTTAAAGCAAAAAATAGTAATTCTTTTTAAATTGATTCTATCTTGTCTGAGTAAATTTGATACCTCGGATTCCAAACCACCGAACCGTATTCCAGAATCGGTCTAATTAATGTTGTAAACAGGGTTTTAGTGATATAAGGGTCACAAAATTCTTTTGACCATCGTTTCACAAATGCAAGTACACCTTTACCCTTGTTGACTGTCACATTAATATGAAGATTAAAATTACGCTAGGTTAGGTTAGAATGGTGGCGGAAAAACTATTACGCGCAAGTAGAAGCTAAGTGCCATTTTGATACCATATACCTCGAGTGAGTATGTTAGAACCAGCCGGCGTGGTTGATGAAGTTGAGTATGTTGTGGAGACTTATATCAGATAGCTCTCGTAACGATGTGAACTCATATGCTCCTAGCATGGTATTTCTGCTCCTCATTAGAGCTGGACATTTGCAAAGCAGGTGTTCTACTGTTTCCTGCTCGTTCTCATCTCTGCAGCTTCTACATTTGTAGGCGTTCCCAGCCTTCGCGCGTGGGTACCAATCGGCCAATGCCTAGTAAGAGTTGCAACAACCCTAGCAACGTCAGATCTGGGTTTCCTTAGTAGGTTGTGTGTTCTCTCAGGGCTGTACGCAGGCCACAATAGTTTGGATATACGGCAGCCTTGCACGGTGCGCCATCTTTGATTCGATTTCCGGAGATTGTGGAGAAATATGTCTTTATATAAGGTTCCAATTGGGGGTGAGATCCGGTCCTCGATCGATATCAATGTGGAACCCTCTTTGGCTAACTCGTCTGCAGCCTCGTTTCCTCGTTGCTATGACCAGGGGCCCAAACTAAATCTAGATCGAGTTGACAACTTACTGTATTTAATAGCGTCGTACACTCCTTGATTAGTTTCGACCTTGTTGTAAAAGGCGCTAAGGCCTTAATGGCCTCCTGTCTATCTGAGAAAATGGTTACTCGCTCGCCGTGACGCAAGCCACTACGTTCTAAGAGACGGCAGCCTTCGGCTATAGCGAATATTTCTGCCTGGAAGACACTCGCGAAATCAGGCAGATGAATTGATCTTTTTACTCCCAGTGACTCAGAGTAAATACCTGCTCCAACTCCGCGTTCCATTTGGGAGCCATCGGTGTACATATGATGTGTCCAGGTAGAGATATCAAGTTCCCCATCCCAGTCGGCTCTCGACGGAAGAATGGCCCCGAAAGGCCTGTGAAACTCTACCTCAGGTCGAATGTAATCGGTTGTCAACCTCAACTTAGGTGGAAAACGGGAAATTATACTGCTATGCCCGATCGTTCTTTCTTTCCATATACCTAGTTCTCTAAGTCTTTTAGCCGATAGTAATGCGGTGTGCCGCATGTGAAGGTCTATAAGAAATAGGTTTGTAATAACATCTAGGGCATCGGTAGGGCAAGTTCTCATTGCCCCTGTGGTCCCGATGCGTGCAGCTCTCTGAACTCTGCCTAGTTTCACTTGATTATATTGGTTCTTTAAGGCTGTCCACCATACCAAAGAACCGTAGCATAAGATCGGACGTACAACCGCTGTGTACATCCAGAGTACAACTTTTGGATTGAGACTCCACGTGTAAGAAACGATGTTTCCTTTGATTCGTGGCTCCACGCGATAAATAAAACTCTCCAATTTTGCTTATTGTGACGCACAAATAGAATGCTTGGATATTTTTTATTTCCTTTTGGAATTATAAAAATTAGTACAAATTAACAAAATGAACAATTACTTACACTTTGGTGTGTTCTCCCCGGTATGTCAGCCACGAATGCCGCTATTTTCACAGCACATAATGGCTGACACCTCGGTTACATTTTTTTTTGGCTAAGCGTTGCCACATACATACAAAATTACAAAAATCAGAAATACATTTATGGTTGCCAACATACAAAATTACAAAGTCTTTATATATAACCGCCAAGCCGCGCCAACATCCCCGCGTCCGTGAATCTAACCGGATTGACCAACGTCCAACTTGGCCAGTATATATGCTGGGCGTTTGAATATGCCCTCCTTGGTCTGCACTCGCGCGGCTCTCACTTGCCCATCGACGCCTGGGAACACTTGGACTAATCGCCCCATTGGCCATTTCGTACGATGCACGTTACTGTCGCAGATGAGGACGACGTCATCCACTGCTAGGGGTCTCTGCGCCTCGTACCATTTTGTTCGCTCCGGCAAATATTCGTCCATCCACTTCCTTCAGAACCTGTACTGCATTTGCTGTATCTTATACCACTGTTTCCTGGTGGGGATCATCTTCTCTTCGTGCGGGTGTGGCGTTTGTTCCGAGTTTGGACCACCTAAGAGAAAATGGTTAGGGGTTAGCGGTTCGTCAGCGTGTTCGTCCAATGGTATATCCTTCAGCGGTCGTGAGTTTACTATATTTTCTGCTTCGCATATGAGACTATATAAGCAGTGCCCCTGAAGGTTGTCATTGTTCAGCGAATGTCGCATGGCTCTTTTCACGCTACATACGAGTCGCTCCCAGCAGCCTCCAGCATGGGGATTCAGGGGGCAATTAAATACATCCATTCAATGTTTCTATTCGCCAATGCGTTAAATATTTTTCCATTTTCGAAGTCTATTCTCTGCCGTCTCAGCTCTTTGTCCGCTCCAACGAAGTTGGTGCCGTTGTCTGACCGGATGCGTACAGGTGTTCCTCGCCGATTCATGAAATTGCGTATGCACATAAGACAGGTATCAGTCGAAAGGTCTTTCGCAAGTTCTAAATGCACTGCCCGGATCGTAAGGCAGGTAAACAACGCGATCCAACGCTTCTCGCTTCGCCTACCAATGTAGTCTAAACCGACATATGTGAATGGCATTGCGAACGGTGTGAGTATCCACTGGAAGCTGCCCCATTTGAAGAGGATTTGCCACGGCTCTATCCTTTTTACAATAGTTACATCTTCTGGTAGCACGACGCACCTCAGCTCTGATTTGCGGTATCCAGTATCGCCATCGTATCTCCGCAATTATGGCGCCTTCGTTTTGGTGTTTCCAGATGTTATGGTAGTAGTCTACTGTAAGCTCAGTGACGTGGTGACGTTTAAGCAGGATTATCGGCCGACGTTAATGCGGAGGGATAGCGGTGGCAGCATCTATTCGTCCGCCTACCTACCTACATCACACCTACCTCATCTACTACTGGTGTAAGTGTTTTCAGCGAGCTGCTCCGTTCTATCTTCCTTCCGGCAATCAGGGAATGGTACTCCTCAGCAAAACTGTCGATTTGAACCGCACGGATTATCGCTATTTCCGCTCACCTTATTTCCGTAGCGCTTAGCCCTTTGTAGATTCTCGCGCTCGCGTTCTTCCAGCAGTTGTTTCGAAACCGCAATATCCAGCCTACCACCCTGGTCATGCGTATAAGCGTTGAAAATCTGGCGAACATGGAAACGTCGACCTTTATCGTCAGCACCGCATATTTTGCGCGGATTTCCTCGTTCGTATTTAAGGGAACCTCGTCCTGCGGCCACATGAACTCGTCTTCTTCTAGGAACCTTGGCCCGTCAATCCAGGTCGATTTCCTTCTATCTGCACTTGGTCGCGTACCGAAATCAGCTGGGTTCAATGTGCTCGGAACCCATCGCCACTCGCTAATGCCGCTAACCTCCAAAATTTCGTTAACACGGTGAGCCACGTACGGTTTGTAACGCCGGTGGTCGGACTTTATCCAAGCTAAGACTGTTTTGGAATCACTCCACATCACCACTCTCTTTGGGATCTTGTCATGGCATTGAAGGATGCTCTGCCGAAGTCGTGTAGCCAATACTGCTGCCTGCAGCTCGAGACGGGGAATGGATGTAAGTTTAACGGCACGCATTTAGTTTTTCCTGCAATAAATATAGGTTTAATGATACCTGCTCCAGCTAACGTCCTCCAATACGCTACTGCAGCGTAGGCTACTTCGTCGCGTCCGCAAAAATGTGCAATTCGACTGGTTCCTGTTCAAACAGTGTCCCGTAGCATCGCGGCACGCTCATTTGTTCCAGACGCTTGATACCTCTTAACCACTTTAGCCATTCGTCATATGATTCCTCCGGAATATACTCGTCCCAACCGATGCTGGCACACCAAGTAGACTGGATGAGAAGCTTCGCTTCCATAGTGTATTCGCCAGTTCAGTACTTCGCGCTTTGTTGGTTTCCTCTTGCCGGCGAGCACAACTGGATCCACCTTCGTAAACGACAGCACAAATCTCAGAACGTCATTATTAGTATACCAGTGTAAGCCAAGCACTTTCTGAAAAAGGCCTGCGTTGTCTCTATCCAGATTTACACAAGACGAGTGTGTTTCCTCTTCATTCATTTTCTTAGTGAGCCGTTCAGAATTGGATACAAATCGCCTTAGTTCCAAACCCTCTTTTTTGTGTACATACGCTACCTGCTCAGTTACTCGGATGGCTTTCTCTACAGTGCAGAAACAGTGGACAAAGTCGTCGACGTAATGGTTGCTGACTATGGCCTCGACCGCTTCGGGAAACCGTTCTCTAAATTCCTCCGCGTTTATGTTCGTTACGAACTGTGCGAACTTGGCGAGCAATTTCATCCGCTGTCAGTCTTCTTGAGTACCCTTTTTCTTCGTATTCTTTCATTACCCGAACATATGCTGTCTTGAGGTCATTATTGCGTTTAAATTTCCTTTCCAGAGCTAACAAACTGTTTTCTGCCATTTCCCCAACTATCTGGTAGTTCTACATTATCCTGCTTCCAAAGTAAGCCTGTCTCGAAGTTAGAACCCTTTCTCACGGTCGTCCTCTCAAGCAACTCTTTAGCTCTGACTATATCTGCAGCTTCACAGTCCTGAACCCCTTTGCGTACACTAAGACCTTCGTTGACTAAATAATCGCTTACCATATGCTCTAGCCTCTCCAAATCATTATCGTCCACTTTAGCAAAGTAAACAATCCAGCCGAGCTTCGTAAGTGTCACCGAGTAGCCATTCACTCCATCATCAACAGTCTTCCTTGAGATGCTCAAGTGTGCGTTGTCTAACCCGACTAACAGTTCAGGAACCGCTCCATCGTATCTCTTGATCGGCAAGTGACGATATTTAAACGGCACCTCTGACAGCTGGAGTGTCTGTGCAGGCAGTTGAAGGTTGCTCACCGTTCTGACATTCCGCAACAAAAACTTTTTATTGAACCTACCGACTCCAGATATATGTACATCAACCCTGTTGGACTGCTCGGTTACCGTAGTGTCGCCAAACCATTGCAGCGTCAAATTTTCCTGCTGCCCTTTAAGACCGAGTTGACCAGCCAAGTCACTGTTCATAATCGATATCGCCGAACCATCATCGAAGAGAGCAAAGCTGTTTATAACTCGACCGTTGGCGTACAACCGCACTGGCAATATTTTAGATAGCAATTTCACACAAGCACTTGCCAACAACCTCGAAAGCTCTTGCAACCAGTCGCTGAAATGGCGTATGTTCGGCCTCGGTACTATCGTCAAGGCATGCCGGGCCCAGTCGATCCTCTTCTGCCCTGGCAACAGTTCATCCATGAGTGTCGGGTTCGCTAGGTGATGGTCACAATTAGCCGACTCCAAAAACGATGCTAACTTTGCACCTTGGGGCGAATGGCACTATTTGCTCGATGCGGCTTTCATGTATTGGCGCTACACCTTGTATTTTCGCGATTTGACTTTTTACCAGCTGCTCTGGTCTACCGAAGCGATCTTGCAGGTTACTAATAACGCGTGGTACGTTACTACTATGAATTAAAAGACACTCTACTACCTCTCTTGCCTTGCCTTTAACCTTGCCTTGTCACTGTAGCGACATTCATTCGTTGTCATAGTAAACGCCTCTTTAAACATGGACCAGTCTTCAGGACGCCCATCAAATTCTGGAAGATCGTACAGCTTCCGCTTGACCAGATCGAGTATCTGCCAATGTTCTGCTAAGATCGCTCAATACGTCCGCAAGCGAGCCGTTAACGCTTTCAACTCCCACGTTGCTAGGTGCTCTAGAGGCTCCCGCTAATATTTCTTGCTGTCTTTCTTGGCTCCGTCTTAACTCCGCCTGTAGCTCCTGCATCTGCTGCATCATCATGTTAAGTTTCGCCTCCATTGTCGTCTGCTGACTGTCAACCACTTCCACCGGTTGTTGCTGTGTCGTTGTGTTTAGCTCGTCCAACCATTCGACGTCGCCGCCTGTCGCACTGCCTTTACTGCTGGAACGCGTGTTTGGCATGACTATGTACCGCTGGCTCTTTTTACAAAAAAAATAAAATGTTCTGGCTGGAACCTCTTACCGCTTGAAGTTGTGACTCGTTGAAGCTAGCACCGGTGATGTCTAATGCAATTATCAAATTCGCAGTAAAGAAAACAAATGCCGGAGTTGAGACGTACACCTAGTTAAACCGCAGTCCGAAACCCAATAAGCAGACGTCTAGCTTTATCTGGTCGCCAACTAGTGGAGGCAAAAAAAATGTACATGTGAGCTGAGACGTGGGTGAAAGGGCAGACCAGCAACCATTTAACAAACGATTAACTTTATCAAAAAAAAATCGCAAAGGCAAAAAAATTTACGTATGAGCTCGAGACGTAATCCAATTAGCAAGGCAGACCAACAACCATTAACGAGAAATTTGTTATGTTTTATTAAATCGCAAGTAAAAATGTATATATGCGCTGAGACGTAGACCGATGTTTGAATCCGCAGCCCAACGGCCAAGTAAAAACGCTGTTTTTTTTTTTAAGTCGTAAAAAATGTTAGTTTAAAACTTGAAGAAATATGTATATAAATCCGCACCCCAAGGGTCATAAAGTAATTAAAAAACGCTGGCTCGTGAAGTTTAAATCGCATAAAATATTGTACATAAAACATGAATGTATATATCAGCCTACCCACCAGTAATCGCTAAGCAAATGCTGGCTTATTTGCAAAAATCGTAAAATGTGTATCTATAACGTAAAAGACAACGCTTCAAATTCGCTGATCAATAATCGTTCCTCAATCTGTCTTTATATTTTGCAGCAAGAGTTCCATATCCGCATTCGATTTGCATTCACATACATATGTATGTGCTTTTATTCTAATGGCGCACATGTCTGCTGCCTCACGCAATGTGGCTAACTGCTTTCTATGCTCCGTTATTTTCACCGACCGTTAACCGTATGTCTTTCTAATAACCTTGACTATGTCACACTGGACAAACCAACCCCTTTACATAATCTCAAAGGTACTCACCTGATGTCTAAAACGCTAACTGTGGAACTTGCGGGATGCTCCCGTGCTTATCCTTGCAACTGCTTCGCTTAAAACAAGGTAGACATCGAAATAACGCGGCGCTCTAATGCTGGCGCTTGAATTTGCACAACGCTGGTGGTGAAGCCGGTGAATGTGCTCCACTTGAAATTAGGTATGCACACCCTGATGGTGGAACTTATAAAATGCTGGATAAAAATGCGTAGCTCGCAAAACTGGGCTAAAGCTGTTCATGCGCCTCCAATGGCGCTTCACATAATCCGGCGCTGCTCGACGGTGGCGAAACAAAAAAACTTTGCCGCTTGCAAAGTGAAATAAAAACTTGTTAGAAACGATGATAAATAAAACTCTCCAATTTTGCTTATTGTGACGCACAAATAGAATGCTTGGATACGTTTTATATCCTTTAGGAATTATAAAAATTAGTACAAATTACTTACACTTTATGTGTGTTCTCCCCGGTATGTCAGCCACGAATGCCGCTATTTTCACAGCACATAATGGCTGACACCTCGGTTTCATTTTTTTTGGCTAAGCGTTGCCACAAACATACAAAATTACAAAAATCTGAAATACAACACCATGTCTTCCCAAAAAGCCGCTTACAGGAGTAATATGCAATGCTCGCTTTCTTTACTCTCTCTTCAATATTTATTTTCCAACTTAGCTTAGGATCCAGTATGACTCCCAGATACTTCGCTTGTTTAGATAATCGCAGACTTTGTCCATTTAGCGTTGGTAATTCAAAGCTGTGGACCTTATTACCTCTCTGAAGTTGGCAGAACTTTTTCTCAAAGCAAAAATTCCTATCGGATAACTTGCCGTTAATTATCCGTAAATTATCCGTGAAAAGAATAATTTTGCCGCGGACATATTTTAAAAAATATCGCGTGCCCGGCTAACTTACAAGGAAATTAGCAGGGCACCTTCTGACAACCAATTA
>NW_023458555.1:59893729-59894367 GCF_013731165.1 Rhagoletis pomonella | reverse complement strand
AATTTGCCGTAAATTATCCGTTGTTTATCCGTGAAAAGAATTATCTTGCCGTGGACACATTTTAAAAAATATCGCGTGCCCGGCTAACTTCCACGGAAGTTAGCAGGGCACCTTCTGACAACCAATTAAGGAAACCAGCTAAACCCAAACTAAATATTTGATAATTTGCCGTAAATTATCCGTTGTTTATCCGTGAAAAGAATTATCTTGCCGCAGACACATTTTAAAAAATATCGCGAGCCCTGCTAACTTCCGTGGATGTTAGCAGGGCACCTTCTGAAAACCAATTAAGGAAACCAGCTAAACCCAAACTAACTATTTGATAATTTGCCGTAAATTATCCGTTGTTTAGCCGTGAAAAGAACTATCTTGCCGCGGACACATTTTAAAAAATATCGCTTGCCCTGCTAACTTCTGTGGATGTTAGCAGGGCACCTTCTGAAAACCAATTAAGGAAACCAGCTAAACCCAAACTAACTGTTTGATAATTTGCCGTAAATTATCCGTTGTTTATCCGTAAAAAGAATTATCTTGCCGCGGACACATTTTAAAAAATATCGCGTGCCCGGCTAACTTCCACGGAAGTTAGCAGGGCACCTTCTGACAACCAATTAAGGAAACCAGCTAAACCCAAACTA
>NW_023458555.1:59891978-59893719 GCF_013731165.1 Rhagoletis pomonella | reverse complement strand
GCAGGGCACCTTCTGAAAACCAATTAAGGAAACCAGCTAAACCCAAACTAACTATTTACCCGTGAAAAGAATTATCTTGCCGCGGACACATTTTAAAAAATTAGCAGGGGGCACCTTCTGACAACCAATTAAGGAAACCAGCTAAACCCAAACTAACTATTTGATAATTTGCCGTAAATTATCCGTTGTTCATCCGTGAAAAGAATTATCCTGCCGCGGCCACATTTTAAAAAATATCGCGTGCCCTGCTAACTTCCGTGGATGTTAGCAGGGCACCTTCTGACAACCAATTAAGGAAACGAGCTAAACCCAAACTAATTATCTGATAATTTGCCGTAAATTATCCGTTGTTTATCCGTGGGACTAAAATTTTTTCGCAGGCGTGTCTTTAAAAAATATCGTTTTTACTCCCCACTGCAGTGAAACTTAGCAGGACACCTTCAAAAAACCAATCAAGGCAACCAGCGAAATAAATGTTCATAATTGAGTATGTAAAAGAACACTCTACTAAATATTTTACGCAGAAGTCTAATTAGCCCTTTGTAAAGAAATTGGAGTTTCTGTTCTAACTCATTTCGTTTTACTTTTTATTTTTTTAGTTTTTGCTCTATTTTACTTTAACATAAAATATTAATTATGGTTTAATAGACACTGTGTTTTTTAGGTTCTTTTCCTTTTCTATCATATCGTAATATTGAGTCCAATTTCCGCCTCTGAAGCAAATTGTCGTATAATGACCCATGTCTTCAGGTGAGTGCTGAATTTCTTCACCTTCATATGCCATTCCATTCTCATCTGTGATATTTTTTGGTATTTTATTTATATACTCCGCTTTCACTCAATGAGTATATCTCAAAACAAATAACAACGCCTGTGAAAATTTCAATTAATTACATTAAACAATTTTATTAATCACTAGCAGAGCACCCGACGTCGTTCGGGATAAACAATTCAAAATATAAAACAGTATTTAGTACAAATATTCAATTCAGCATAAATTAAAGGAGACAAACTATACATTCTGATTATCTGCCTATTCGCTTAGCTGTTTTAGAATAGCGCCACTCTTCTATACATCCATTTGCTTTTTTGTATAGTTTCAGGCAGGCTCTTCCTAAACTATGTATTTGTCAATGTTATTGTGACTTGTTAAAATTTTATTTTTAATATTTTTATTGAGCTATGTACATCCCGTAAACTCTTGTTGCTAGTTCATTTTCCTTATTCAACCAACTACTATCAAGTGCAGCTGATTTGCCGCTATTTAAACTCGACAGCGTGGTTGTTGTGGTCAATTCTATACATCCATTTACTTATTTGCTTTTTTTGTATAGTTTCAGGCAGGCTCTTCCTAAACTATATATTTGTCAATGTTATTGTGGCTTGTTAACATTTTATTTTTAATATTTTTATTGAGCTTTGTACCACGATTGTTTATTAGGAAAAATTGAAAAAGCAACAAAGTCTAAGCGGTAGAAGTTATAGCACTATTTCGGAGATCACCACATCTCCTCATCAGACTTCTTTTTTCTAGACTTCAGCAGGGATCGAACCTGCGTATTCGATGTTCAAAGTCAGAAGCGTTAACCACAGCTATGTACATCCCGTAAACTCTTGTTGCTAATTCATTTTTCTTATTCAACCAACTACTATCAAGTGCAGCTGATTTGCCGCTATTTAAACTCGACAACGTAGTTGTTGTTGTCAATTCTATACATCCATTTGCTTATTTGCTTTTTTG
>NW_023458555.1:59890311-59891968 GCF_013731165.1 Rhagoletis pomonella | reverse complement strand
GGAAAAATTGAAAAAGCAACAAAGTCTAAGCGGTAGAAGTTATAGCAGCTATTTCGGAGATCACCACATCTCTTCATCAGACTTCTTTTTTTCTAGACTTCAGCAGGGATCGAATCTGCGAATTCGATGTTCAAAAAATATATATATAAGTTCTTCAAAGTTTAATAAAAATGATTATGTTTCCATATTTATATTTAACATATCGCTGGCTGAAAAGTTGCTAAGTCCATTTTTACAAATTTTACAGGAACTTTGAATACAACAGTTGCTTCCAGATGCTTCACGA
Source organism: Rhagoletis pomonella (assembly GCF_013731165.1). Taxonomy (NCBI): domain Eukaryota; kingdom Metazoa; phylum Arthropoda; class Insecta; order Diptera; family Tephritidae; genus Rhagoletis; species Rhagoletis pomonella. The sequence continues at coordinate 59,891,682 of NW_023458555.1, read as the reverse complement.
TATTCACGAAATTCACGATTTGCAGGAACAGCTGTTTTATTATTTTGGCCTTATCGGATTTTTCGGGGCCTCTTCTGGACTTAGAAAATTTGCCTTTCATTGAATATAAATCAGAAAAAATAAAACAAGTACATTAATCCTTAATTTCTCTTGCTAGCTAGCGATATTTATGATGTCAAACTACTGGTCAGTCGTCTCTTGAAAATTTTGATTTTTTTTTTGTTTTTAATAAATGTACCTATAGTTATATATGTATAATTATTATCATTTCTTTGAAATGCATTCAAATTCGCATCAATTTAAAAATAAATCTGAAAAGATTGTTTGTATTTTTTTTTTAGTTTTCTGGAATTTTGTGGGATAATTATTCTTAGTGTAAGGGAACAGACCTTAATTTTTTAAGTACACGGCTGGTAGCTTTGACAGCGTTCCAAGCCGTCATATGGCCAAACGAGTTTTTGAAGTAAATCAATGCAAATTAAAGTAAGTAAGGCGTGCAAAGCAAGCCTGCATTGGGCCTTAACACAGAAATCAAAAGCTCTTTTTTTGATAAATTATCAAGATTGAAAATGCTATTGACAAATTGGAATTTCATGTGAAATGTATAAATTTTTTATATTAATAAATTTGTTTCTAACAATTAAATACTCCCATGTGCCGGCATTTGAACGTGCGACACACGGAATTATAGTCGACATCTCTACCTACTCAGCTACGGCAGTCAAAAGCTTTTTTGATTCAAAATTAATATTTTTCATATGTGACAATGAAATCAGTTCCACTCATGTGGAAATCGTAGAGCTTTTTGTTTTATAAATATTGACACAGAATGCGAAGGGAGCTTTTACTTGATAAAAAACTTGATAAAATTTCTTTACAGAAAAGAAAGATTAAGAAAACACAGAATTGGGCGGCTTACCTTGTGGAAGCAGAACGCTACGAACTTGTAACCTTTTAAACGACATTGCGATCCTTTTGTGTATATCGTCACCTGAAATGCAAAATAACGTAACAACATCGCCACTGAAATGGAAGAAGTCGTGACTAATTGTTATTATTTTTTTTCATAAAACGAGTGGGGAGTTGTAATTTGATAAATCCGTCATAGCAATCAAAAAGTGAATTTTGAATTTTTTAAGTTACGATTTTTTGCACTTCAGTGACGATGATGTTACGTTATTTTGCATTTCAGGTGACGATATGTGTTATTGAAAACCGAATCTGCGAAAAGTGGTGTTAAATAAAGGGTGAACACACCAAAACTGCGACACTTAGGACTGTTATCACCAACTCTGGTTAACACTAATCGCCAGTTAAACATCGTTGGTGACGTTATCGACACAATGTAATATGCATGGAGTCAGTAACGTC
>NW_023458555.1:59876622-59890301 GCF_013731165.1 Rhagoletis pomonella | reverse complement strand
TGGTGACGTTATCGACACAATGTAATATGCATGGAGTCAGTAACGTCGGCAACGATGTTTAACTGGCGATTAGTTTTAACCAGAGTTGGTGAAAACGGCCCTTAGAGATTACTACCAGAAACAAACTATAAGGCTTTGAAATTATTATTTTTTGTATTGTATAACTTGGAAGTTTATATGTTATTAAAATGTTAAAATATTAGTTATTACTTGCTCTATTTGCAAGTGATCGGTATTTTCATCGCACACGCGCCATCATGTTCTGCACAACTGCTTCATCGACTTTACGCGATGCGCACAACTACTTTGTTTTGCACTTTTCAATATTTTTACTGTTTCACCTGTTTTCTTCGAGATTCCTTTGACAATATATTGGTCAATATTGGGCTATAGGGTGGATTGCAGTCGTCTTCTGTCTTTCCTCTTTTGCGGCACTCATCACGATAAACTTGATCATTCATTGTCCCGATTGGGAAAAAGGGCTGCTCTTACGGCCACAGGTACAAATAGCTTGCCAAACCATGTTATTTTTTTTTTTTTGGAAATTTTCATTTTCAGCTTACAACTTTCAGGGGCATCTTGACGACTTGCAGCAGTATAAAAATCTTGGCCTGCGATATATATTTTGAATTTTTAAAGCAGTAGGTTTCGTAGTCCATAACAATGCGGTTGTATTTTTTAATTTAGAATTCATACAACCTGCGACTGCGGGATTTCGCTGTAACATTCTGCTTTGCGCCTTGGTCTGGCGCTGTTTGAGCTGTAGCACATCTCAATGAAGCTTTCCGCTTTACCTTTTTACCTGTTTTCATCATTTTGACCATGCTAACCGCCGCTCCCTGGTTTTCTCGTAACTGCCAGGCCTTATTTGTTCCGATTAAAACCCTGCAAACTGTCAAATAGTGCAATCTTTAATTTTTAGCAATTTTACGTGTACTTAAGCTTAAGGCCGGATCATTTATAAACTCGTGCAAAATGGTTTGTCTCGTTTCTAACTCGGTTGCCATTTTTAACTCAACTAGAAATCAAATTCAAATGAAATCTCTTCTACGTCCAACTAAGGTCATGGTCAGCTTATGGTATTTGAATTTCAAAATATTGAAATCATTTTGGGTAAGTTATAAGCTTCCCAAAGTGTCGCAGTTTTGGAGTGTTCACCCTTTAATTGAATACTCAACCACAACAATGTAAGATTGGAAGCATGAGTAAGCGGCCATCGTGTGGCAGACCCAACAACTTAACATCTATATCATTAACGCTGAATATTAATTCTTCTTCTGATGGTTTTATGTCAACTATACTAATTCCCAAAGAAATTGAATCCAAAGGTTCATTGAAAAAGCTTACAACATTAAAAAATTGTTTCCCCTTGACTAAGCCTCCGTTTTCAGGTGTGAACTGGCGAATTTCAATTGGAACATACGGTTTTATAATGCAGATATTATTCGGTGGTTTTGTTGTAAAACGCAGTTTTTGTAAAAGTACTCATACTTTCCATTTTTCGTAAGTTTCAAGCTATTCGAATGATCTTCAGCCTCATCTTCTTCTTCTTCTTATTTGGCACTGTAACCGCCTGCGCGATTTTGGCCGAATTCAGCAAAGCACGCCAGTCGTTTCTCTTCTGTGCCAACTGACGCCAATTGGAAACGTCAAGTGAAGCCAAGTCCTTCTCCACCTGATCTTTCCATCGCAGTGGGGGCCGCCCTCTTCCTCTGCTACCACCAGTGGGTTCCGAGTTGAATACTTTCAGAGCTAGAGCGTCGGTGTCCATTCGAACGATATGGCCAAGCCAGCAGAGCCGCTGTATTTTAATTCGCTGCATTATGTCCATATCGTTGTAAAGCTCATACAGCTCATCGTTCCATCGTCTGCGATACTCGCCGTCGCCAACGTGTAAAGGCCCGTAAATCTTCCGAAAAATCTTTTTCTCGATGTTGTCATTGTCCATGCTTCTGCGCCATATACCAGCACGGGTATGATGAGTGACTTATAGAGCGTGGTTTTCGTACGTCGAGAGTGGACTTTACTCCAGAACTGCCTACTCAGTCCAAAGTAGTATTTGTTGGCAAGAGTGATTTTACGTTGGATTTCCATGCTGACATTATTATCGGTGTTAATGCTGGTTCCCGAAATTGTAACTGTCAACAGTGACGTGGGTTCCAAGGCGCGAATGTGTTGACTGTTTGTTTGATGACAGGAGATACTTCGTCTTGTCCTCGTTTACCACCAGACCCGTTCGCTTTGCTTCCTTATCCAACTTGGAAAAGGCAGAACAGACTTCGCGGTTTTTGATATCGATGATATCTATGTCATCGGCATAAGCCAGCAATTGCACGCTCTTGTAGTAAATTGTTCCTGAGCGGTTCAGGTCTGCAGCTGTTTTTATCGTCTGAAACCCCGTTCAGTGGCGAACGGCTCGGAGAGGTCTTTCCCAATTCTGACGGAGCTGGTGGTATTGCTCAACGTCTTTTTTCACAGCCGTATGAGTTTTGAGGGGATGCCAAATTCAGACATAGCGGCGTATAGGCAAGTCCTTTTAGTGCTGTCAAAAGCGGCTTTAAAGTCGACAAATAGGCGGTGAGTGCCTATCCTTTTCTCGCGGATTTTTTCCAAGATTTGGCGTATTGTGAATACTGGTCTATGGTGGATTTGCCAGGTCTAAGGCCACACTGATAAGGCCCAATTAGTTTATTAACGGTGGGCTTCAGTCTTTCACACAATACGCTCGATAAGACCTTGTAACCTATGCTTAGAAGTTGGCGGGAATGGCGCCACCTTTCTTGTGGATTGGGCAGAGCACACTTAAATTGCAGTCGTCGGGCATGCGTTCATCTGACCATATTCTGACCAAGAGTTGATGCATGCGCCTTATCAACTCCTCGCCACCGTACTTGAATAGCTCAGCTGGCAGGCTGTCAGCTTCAGCAGCTTGGTTTTTTTTTCAACCGCGTTATTGCTATTCGTACCTCGTCATAATCAGGCGGTGGAACGTCGACTGCGTCACCATCGAAGCGGGCTCGGGTTCTTCTTCTCCACAACTTTCCGTGCTGCTAACATTCAGTAGGGCGGAGAAGTGTTCCTTCCATAATTTAAGTACGCTCTGGACATCAGGTACTAGGTCACCATTATTGTTCTTACAGGAGTACGCCCCGGTCTTTAAACCTTCCGTAAGTCGCCTAACTCTCTGGTAAAATTTTCGGGCATTCTTCCTGTCGGCCAGCATTTCAAGTTCTTCGCACTCACGTATTTCGGCCTCTCTCTTCTTATTGCGGCAAATACGTCTCGCTTACCTCTTCAGATCCCTATAGCGGTCCCACATAGCGAGCGTTGCGCCCGATCGCAGCGTGGCCCTGTAGGCGGCATCTTTTTTCTCTGCAGCTTCCTTCATGGTACCAGTTTTTCTTTCGGGCTCGCTGAAATCCGACTACTTCTTCAGCGGCGCTTAATGAGTGGGAAATATGATTCCACTGCTCGCATATGTCGGTTTGTTGAAGAGTGCTCTCTGACAGCAGGTTTGAGAGTCGAGTAGCTAAAGCACTGTTTGTCTGTTGTGATTGCAGCTTTTCGGCGTTAAGCTTTCCTTGCATATTTGGGCGTACATTTTATGCTGCTCAGAGGCGGGTGCATATCTTGGCTCCAACAAGATAGTGGTCCAAGTCGATGTTTGGGCCTCGGAGTGTGCGTACGTCTAAAACACTGGAAGTGTGCCTTCCGTCTATCACAACATGATCGATTTGGTTTCTCGTTTTTCGATCCGGAGACAGCCACGTAGCTTGATGGATCTTTTTATGCTTGAACCTAGTACTGCATACTACCATGTTTCGGGCCCCGGCGAAGACTAATCAGCCTCGATCCGTTGTCGGACGTTTCGTCGTGGAGGCTGAATTTTCCGACGATGGTTCCAAAGATCCCTTCCTTTCCCACCCTGGCATTGAAGTCGCCAAGCAGCGCTTGTATGTGCGCTCCAAGCGCTCATAGAAGAGATCCTTGGATGCCTTATCCTTCTCTTCCGTTGGGGCATGGGCGCAGATGAGCGAGATGTTGAAGAATCTCGCTTTGATGCGGATTGTGGCTAGACGCTCGTCCACCGGGGTGAACGACAGTACTCGGCGACGGAGTCTCTCTCCCACCACAAATCCAACTCCGAATTTGCGCTCCTTTACATGGCAGCTGTAGTAGACGTCGCAAGGCCCCAGACATTGCTTGCCTTGCCCAGTCCAACGCATTTCTTGGATAGCGGTGATGTCAGCTTTTGTCCTTACGAGGACATCAACCCGCCGAGCAGAGGCACCTTCCCCATTAAGGATCCGGACATTCCGGGTGCATGCCCCTAAATCGTAGGCCTTTAAACGTTTGCCGTGCTCGTCATCATAAGGGGTACCTTGCTTCTTCACTGGAAGTGGTTTTTATGTGGCGGGTCTCACACCCAGCGCACAACCCATTGCTTGGACGGGGGTGGTTTCGCAACCAAATACACGTTTATATAGCGAGCCGCTTGCTCCAAGCAGACACCCGCTTGCAGCCGCACCTACTGGTGAACAGACGCTGCAGACTTAAGTGCGCCCTTAAACCGAATAAGTCGGAGTGGCCCCACCGAAGCTCCCTCTCTTTCTGCCGTGACCCAAGGCTCCGCTCGGATCGGTTACCGCATCTTGCACATCGTTTGCTCACGTTGCCGAGAGTGCGCGAACGAGGACGCAAGAGTCGTGATTAAGTATAGCCATGCAACTGTAACTGCATACCCAGCGCAACGACCATACCCCATTGCATCCTCATTGCTTTCATTTAAAATTCTGCTGTAAAATTTTAGTGGGCTTTTTCACATAATTTTTCAAAACTATTTTCAAACGTATTACGTGTAGTAGGTGATGTACATTATGTGTTACACTCGTGTCTCCGAAAACCACAGGAAAATTTTGTACAAATAATGTTAACAAATTTTTCGCTACCTCAGTGTTCGAAATGTAGCTCTTGGGGCAAAACAATAGCCGGAAAGCAAATGCAATAGGAGGTACTCATAATAGGCATCATCTGAAACTGTATTTTTTAATACAGATAGACCTGTTTATAGCAGGAATTAACGGAACTCTGTGGCTTTCCAATTGTATATTTCTTCCAATCCTCTTGGCTTTAGGGCAAATTCTGGCGTAATGTACAATTTAAGGGTTTTTAAGTTGTTAGAAATATGACTCTTGTTCTCTTTGGAAACTTTTATATTTATTTTATCCTGCATAATGCGAATCAAAAATTTGCGCATAATACCCAAGTCTATCAGATGCATACTGTCAGTAGATACTTGGCTTATCATTTTAATGCCCAGAGTTTCTAGTAGTGTTTTTCGGTTTCTATATTTAGGTAAGTGGTGGCTTTTATATATTCTGTTTGCGAAATCCTCATCAGAAATTAGTTCACCACTTTCTATCCCGTAAACTAATATGTTGTCCACTTTTCTACCTTTCTGTGTGCATTTTGTGCAACCAAACGCCGAGGTGTGACCTGGTATGCCGCAAATAAAAGCTTTAGCAGGCGCATCACATACGATAGATTTCAACTATTATAATATTACCCAATACATCCACACCATTTTCCATTAAAATTTCCATTTCGGCTACAAAGGCAGAACTTTCAACACTGTCGGGCTTCGTAGGCCCAAGTAAATTCGTACAGGTAAAATAGGAGTATTTTCCAAATTAACAATCCTAAGCAAAATTGGCCAAATCTGTGTGAGGCGGTCGACTCACAACGCTAATAGTTTCTGAAGATGCCTTCAGACTGAAGGCGAAATATCGACCAAAATAAAACTAAAAAGTAAATAAAACAGAAAAACATTTAATGTTTTATTTAACATACGCCCTATAGCTCAAAAATAAATTAATAAATTAATAAATTAACTAAACGGCCAATAAGCAACACAATCATATATATTTATATATTTTTAATAACTTTTACTCCTACGAACTTAGCACATTTCCTATGGACTTAATGTCAGCCAAATCGACAATATCCTCGGGGTCTTTACGTATAAAAGTGCTGTTGCGTTTCGGCTTCCTTTTATCAGCTTTATTATGCTTGCCATTATCCGCGTCCATATCTTCTGGCAAATCAGAATCGTAATCTGCCAATATGTCATCAATGCTGCAAGCATCCATTAAAAATAAATAAGGTGTTTTAAAGGGAACTTTTAACTTACGTTGTGCTCTTCACAATTTTAATTAGCTCTTCAGATGTGAATTTATGGTCTGAAATGAAAGAAATTTGCATTAATTAATTGTAAATACATGAACTCGATAAATTTATAATTTTTTTTTTGCCATTTCACAATTCGAATTACCAAGAAATAAAAACTTACCGCAATGCGATACATAAATAACAAGTAAGAAAGTCTAAGTTCGGGCGGAGCCGAACATTAAATACCCGGCGCAAGTATTAAATATATGTTTTTTCACCTTTCCGAAACCTTCCGCTGGATGGTAAGCCGGGGTGTATCAATTTTGAGTAAATTAGCGTCCTTCAATTTCGAAATATTGAAGTTTCAAGCATTTCTGAAATTTACCGTTATATGAGAAGCGGCCGTTATTTTAGTCCGATTTCAATAATTTTCAACGTTTTGCTTATATGTGGCAAGCACAATAACCACACTGAGTTTGGTACAAATTGGTAGAACGGTTACCGATATACTAAAATGTGATCATAAGTGGGCGGTGCCACGCCCATTTTCCAAAATTTTACCATAAACGTATTTCTTGGTAAAGAATTGTTGCAAGCATCAATTTTGAATAAATTAGCTCCAATATTTACTGATTTACCGAAGATTTTGTATTTCTCTAAATTACCGTTATATGGGATGTGGGCGTGGTTATTGTCCGATTTTAAAAAGTTTCGGCGATTTTTTATGCTGTACCAAGGCAACAACTGTGCCAAGTTTGGAAGAAATTGGTGCAGCGGTTACCAAGATATACACATGTAACCATAAGTGGGCGTGGCTACGCCCATTTTCCAAAAATTTATAATATTCTTATTTTTCGACTAAAAATTATTGTAAATATCAATTTTGAGTGAATAATCTCCAGTAGTTACTAAAATATCGCAGTTTTCGTATTTCTGAAAATTACCGTTATATGGGAAGTAGGCGTGGTTATTGAGCGATTTTAAAAATTTTCGGCCATTTGGTATGTTGTGCGAAGGCCAACAACTGTGCCAAGTTTGGAAGAAATTGGTGCAGCGGTTACCAAGATATACACATGTAACCATAAGTGGGCGTGGCTACGCCCATTTTCTAAAAATTTATAATATTCTTATTTTTCGTCTAAAACTTATTATAAATATCAATTTTGAGTGAATTATCTTCATTAGTTACTAAAATATCGCAGTTTTCGTATTTATGGAAATTACCGTTATATGGGAAGTGGGCGTGGTTACAGTCCGATTTCTCCCAACCTACCTTGGATTAAGGGAAACCTACATACCAAATTTCGTTGAGATATCTCAATTTTTGCTCGAGTTATCGTGTACACGGACGGACGAGACAGACATGGCTTAATCGATTTCTTTTTTCATCCTGATCATTTATGTATACATTTTTCTTTATCTATCTCGATTCGTTTTGGCTGTTACAAACAACCGTTCTGTGAACAAAATTAATATACCCTTGTGCACAAGTGCGCTCGGGTATAAAAACCAATAGGGCTGCATTTTCTTGGTAAACAACATGTGATCACAAGGGCTGAGAGCAATCTGATCCGCAATATTATTTTGCGAAAAATAAGAGTTGAAAAAAGTTTTTACACATGATTATTACATTATCTAATTAGTGCAAGTTATTGTGTTTATTTTTAGTCGAATATAATTGTATTATCTCAGATTTTTTTTCAATGTTTTCTAATATTCGTTCTTTTCGCATGCATAAGCAACCATGTGCTCAATTTCTTGTGGGGGAAACAGCTACGACAACAAAAACCTTTTCTATTGGTATACTGTGGTCTACACTGTGCATGCATCAAGCTATCAACGAAAAAATTTATTGATAAATAAATTTTCAAAAGAAAATGCGTAATAACTTCTTTTTTATGAAACATGATTAGGAAAGAATGTCAATGAGAAACATGATTAGAAAGCAGCGGCGTAGCCAGGATTTGGCGAAGGGGGGAGGATTAAAAAAAATTGCATCGTTAACTTAAAGTTGTGATACACAATGGCTAGAGGCGTCGCCTGTGCGCATTCTTTCATATATGTATATATGTGCCATTTTTACCGTTATATATTTTTTGTGTACTCGGTTATTCTATGGGGAATTCATGCTTTATTTAAATTTGAAAAATTAAATTACTACACCATTTTAATTAATTAGTGTGTAGTCCAGTTTTGTTTTGTAGAAGTTTCGTTAGTATACACTTCAGTTTTTACACATTGAGTATATCTGCATATTCATATATTTACGCGTATCTATTTACATTTATTTATGTACAAGTCTACAAAATCTTATTACTTATAAAGCGATTTTTAATCTTCGTTGCTTAACACACATTTTTATACCCGAGCGCACTTGTGCACAAGGGTATTATAACTTTGTTCACATAACGGTTGTTTGTAACAGGCAGAACTAATCGAGATAGATTTAGACAAATGTAAACATAAATGATCAGAATGAAAAGAGAAATCGATTAAGCGGTGACTTTCTGTCCGTCCGTCCGTCCGTCCGTCTGTGCACACGATAACACGAGTAAAAATTGAGAAGTCTTAACGAAACTTTGTACGAGCACTTCTTTCGGGCGTAGGACGGATGGTATTGAAAATTGGCAAAATCGGACAATAACCACGCCCACCTCCCATATAACGGTAATTTTCAGAAATACGAAAACTGCGATATTTTAGTAAGTACTGAAGATTATTCACTCAAAGTTGATATTTACAATAATTTTTAGACGAGAAATAAGAATATTATAAATTTTTAGAAGTTATATCTTGGTAACCGCTGCACCAATTTTTTCCAAACTTGGCACACGGTTAGTCTTGCTACAGCATACAGAATGGCCGAAAATTTTTAAAATCGGGCAATAACCACGCCCACATCCCATATAACGGTTATTTGGAGAAATACGAAATCTTCGATAAATCAGTAAATATTAAAGCTAATTTATTCAAAATTTGTTGCTTGCAACGACTCTTTACCAAGAAATACTTTTATGATCACATATATGTATCTCGGTAACCGTTCTACCAATTTGTAGCAAACTCGGAATGGTTATTGTGCTTGCCACATAAAAGCAAAACGTTGAAAATTAGTGAAATCGGACTGAAATTACGGCCGCTTTTCATATAATGGTAAATTTCAGAATTCTTGAAACTTCAATATTTCGAAATTTAAGGACGCTAATTTACTCAAAATTGATACACCCTGGCTTATCAAGTAGCTTTCGGAAAGGTGAAAGTCATATATTTAATACTTGCGCCGGGTATTTAATGTTCGGCTCCGCCCGAACTTAGACTCTCTTACTTGTTTCAATTACTTCTTGTGTTGTAATCGGCACATCATTATGTACCGCTAACATCGTTAAACCATTCAGCCGGAACGGCTGTATAAAAAGAAGGGACAAATAATATAGCATATTCAACAATTGAGTAGTCCACTTGCAAAGTGCGCTATGGAAATTTTTTCTCGATTTTTAGTTTTTGGTGGGTTTCATGTCCACTAACAGCAGAGTGCAAAATTTTTCTATATTCTCAAAAAAATAGCATGAAATGTTATCTACTCTTGCAAAAGTCGCTACAATACTTATTTATACACTTTCAAAGGTCTCCTCTTCGTATGAATTTAGAAAACTGCAAGAAAACGTGGTAGTTTCGGTGCCTAGTGGAAGAGGTCGCAAAAAAGAAGCTAACCAACCTTCCTAGAGGAGAGAACGCGAAAAGCTAAAAAAAAGCTAGCTATGTAAAAGTTACTGTTTCAAAACTTGCAATATTAAATTTTTAAATACAAAATTGCAAATCTACCATACCGCAATTTTATTTTTCTAATGGCTCTTATTTATCCAAATTTTCAGGAAACAAAAAAAGATACAGTTCGGATGTTACTTGTTGTCGTAGAGGTTTTTGTTTTTTTTTTAAATTTATGGCTTACTTTTATAAAATCACATAACGCTGTTTGCAAATGGACTACTCATATATTCATTAAAAGATAATTTGTCATCCGTCTGAAAAAAAAAGAATTAAATCAGAAGGATAAAATAGTATTGTGTTATTAATTCAAAAGTAAATAATTGTAGTTCAATGACGAAGGGGGGGATCTATCCCCCCAAATCCCCCTCCTGTCTACGCCACTGTTAGAAATAAATCATATCGTCACTAGACACGAATAAAGCTCGAAACACATTGGAAACGGAGTGGCTACGGACCACAGCTGTCAAATTATTTTAACATGTACTCTTATGTAGGTAATTATTTTGGCGACGACACGGCAACACTGCGACTAGCCAAAAATTTAGCTGTGGCCTACGGTTGGCAGACGTACTCATTTTATCAGTACAGTACTAATATTTTAACTCTCGTACTGATTTTATTTATTTCTTCAATCAGTACGCAAATGTGCTGATTTTTTAAAATTTGTACTGAATTTTCAATTCTGATCATAAAAATTTGTTCGGCAATTTTTCGCCATGTATTTTGTTTGTGTAATATTATTTTACTCAAACGAAATACATTTGGATTTTTTTAAGGTTTTTACATAACTTGGGAACTTCCTTAAACAGTATTATGAAAAGTAAGAACATAATTTAATTATAGTTGAAATTTCAGATAATTTTTGATATGCTCAAGAAATACAATAAAAAAGAGCAACGGTTTTATGGGTATATCGCCGAGTCGTCACGTACCAGTTGCGATAGTATTATGGAGTATAATTTATTTAAAAAGAGGGCTAACATTTTTGTCCAATGTTTTTAGTTATCTCGAAAATAACTTTCGGTTAATAACAACAACTTTGAATAATTGAATGGCTTTGTAGTGTAGTAACTTTGTTTTTTTCAATACAACACTCAAACGAACGAACTCAGAGGACTTTAAGTATAAAGTTTGCTTTCTAGCGCAAAGAGAGAAACTGATTTCGAATTAAAATTCTTGGAAAGTTAACTCCAAATTAAAGGTGATTTTAAAATGAAATGTAAATATTTCCTTCTCTCTTTAAGCACTGAAATTGGAAATGATCTCGTTATTGCTATTCAACAAGTACTTTTTAAGCAAACAAGTAATTTTTAAGCGAACAGCAAAACCGACTTCAATTCTCATACAAATTTTAGGAGTACCGCTATTTCTTAAAGATCAAATGATCCACATTTCCGACGAAAAAAGAATTATCGAAATCGGTTAATGTGATCCAAAGTCGTGCGGTAACACACATAAAAAAATATTCGGACGAACTGATAACCTCCTCCTGTTTTTAAGTCGATTAAAAAAATCATAAATATTAAATAATTTATTAGCTCCAATGTACAATGATATAGGGATATTTTATAATACATGTGAATGTGCACACTCATGTCAAAATGAATAAAATGTTAATTTTTTTTAAATATATTTTATTTATATACCAAAATATTCTTAGAAACAAGTACTCTCGTTTTAAAGTATTTTCTGTCCTTACATTCATAGTTTTCCTTTGACTAGAAGTGTACTGAAAAGTATTGATTTTTATAGCATGAAAAAGCCTAAGGTACTGATTTTGCGCAAAAAAATCTGCCAACCCTACTGTGGCCAGATTGGATCTATTTCTATTTTTGTAACGACACATACGATTCTTCCTCTTCTTTTATGTCAAACTCAAACAAATTCATGTGCCGCTGCCACGTTTAAAAAAAATCATGTCGCCATCGAAATGGCGTTTAGATTATGTAGATAAAACCTTAATGTCGTGTCGTGTGGTGATATCTTTTTCGATGTGTTCAGAGCTTAAAGGCGTGACCTCAAAAGTTGACGGCGAAAAAGACGCTTAAAAAAACTTCAGCGAAGAAAGACTTAAAATAATTGACGGCAAAGAAAGACGCTCAAACCATATATGTAATACTCCTATATTGGCAGTAAGAGCTATGACCGTCCGAAAACACTACAGTACAGATATATCAATAAACACGTACGAAAGAAAAGGAACACATACGTTTATAAATAAACATGTACACGACACATTTACAAAACCGACACTCAAGTACACAATACATTGACAAAAACAGTACTAGACTGTCTCGCTTTGATTTCGGAATGCTTACACATTGAGATGTTAGCTTACTACCAATATAGAAGTATTACATATATGGCTAAAACTTATTTTCGCAGTCTACTATGCGGGTGTAACAGTATTAATAATAATATAATAGATTGGCGCTTACACATATGTTAGTGTTTGGCCGAGCTTCTCCTCCGATTTGTGGCGTGCGCCTTGATGTTGTCACACAAAGCGGAGGGACCTACAGTTTTACGCCGACTCCGAACGGCGATTGTATTTTTATGAGAAGCTGTTTTTCATGTATTGTATTTTTATGAGAAGCTGTTTTTCATGGCAGAAATACACTCGGAGGTTTGCCATTGCCTGCCGAGGGACGACCGCTGTTAAGAAAAAACCTTTTTCTAAATTATTTTGAGATGTTGCTTTGACTAGGGCTTGAACCCAGGTATTGCGCGAGTGGAGTGGAAGCGCGCACTGCTTACCACTACACCACAGCGGCCGATATAACAGTATTAGGGTTCGGAAATTCTCACTCACATTCTCTCACGTTCGCGATCGATAATATTCCAAATCTATTTTTGCATTTTTTATCGCGAGTGAAAAATGCAAAAAAATTTATCATCTATCACATTCGGAATGCGATCGACAAAAAAATTTTCGCTGCTTTTCATTCGCGATCGAAAATGCAAAGTAATTTCCACTCACTCGAATATGAGAAGTCTGAGTATTGCCGATGTCGTCCTCTCATAAATGAGAAAAACGATGCAAGTAATCCATTCGCGATCACTCACAACAGCTTATCGCGATAAACTTATCGCGAAAAATTTTCAACGACGTTGCATGGGAGATATTTTTCGCGTTTGTTTTGGGTGTGTATTTTGTTATGCATAGAGCATACATACATATGCAAATGCTTTTCGGTTGGAAGGAATGTAGGAATATGCACAAATATATGAATTATGGTGGTAATATATATGTATATACATATAAATTACATACATGCATATGTGTAGTTAAAGTATACTCCAAGCGTACACTTTTCAGTACAATGGTGTATCTGCATGTTATTTTATTATAATGTTTGCATTTATTTATTATATCTAATAAATTAAACTTAGTGGGGATAAGATTGACTAATGAGAAAGGTGGGAGTCAGGTGAAGACTGAGAGTAAAGAAAAGCTGAAAAAAATACATATACATTTGTTATTTATTTTAAATGTTTTGATTCGCTATTGTAAGGATATTAATAAGAAACCAAAAATATAAACATGTAAATAGAATAAGAATATGTATGGATGTATGTATTACTAGAAGAAAACTCAATAAAACGAAGGTCTGCATTTCATATCCATGCACACATACATATGTATGTAGATATGTGTGTATCTATGTATATGCATGTACTTATATAAGTGCATAGTTATAGCATAACCACTTTGCTAATTTGTTAATAGAGACTCGAGTGGA
>NW_023458555.1:59854492-59866622 GCF_013731165.1 Rhagoletis pomonella | reverse complement strand
ACTATTTATAAATGTTTTTCCTGTTAAATTTTTATTTTTTTTAATCACAGTGCAAACTTAGAATGAAAAATCTTGCGAAAATTACCTAACTAGAAACGCGGTGTACAGTGCCGTAGTCTATGAAAATTAAGTTCACGTGTTTCGGCGTTTTTTGTGTCATTTCAAAACTTGAAATTTTCCCCTCAGTGCAAAGTAACACAAAAAAAACGGTGAGACACTTAAACTTAATTTTGGGTCGTAGAATGCGGATCTGTTTACCAATATGAAACAAAAATTAAAATTTAAGAAACTGTTACTCATATGCCATGTACGAGTACGACCTAGTACAATGTGGCGTATTAGTAACGTTACTTCCTGGCCATCCCACAGTAGATAAAGCTAAAAACCCTTCCAAAAAGCCTCCTTTCTTTTTGTATGAAGTGGCACAAATTGAGGGCATTCTGTTTTCTTTTTCCATAAGGGCTTTTGTAGCATGTATGTTAGAAGGGCTTTTGTAGCATCTAAAATAGAATAGTAGGTCTTTTGGAGGAGTTTTTATAAAGCTGCTTCTTTAATTCATAAAAATCATACTTCTTTAAGGTATTTATTTAAGGTTCATATCAAACATTTTTATTGCAATCTAAAATACATTTTAAATTAAATTGTAATTTTAAATAAAATAAATTTACCCAATCGCGTAAATTGAAATAAAAAAGCCTTCATGCAGGGAAGACTTTTCAACCCTTCTTGGGTAGGCCTTTTACAATGGCTTCTCTTAAGAAGGCCCATCTAAATTATCTTCTGGGCTATCTTATACAAATAATTAGTGCACATTTTCATTCAACCATTCAAAAATTGTTTATTTATCCATCGATTTTCATCGCTAGTAATTTGATTTTTGGGAAAAACAGGCAAATTTAAAAAAATTACAAATGTTTTGTTATTTGTTTATCTTTAACCCACTTCACAAAAAGGAGAAAGGTTATCAATTCGTCGGAATAGTTTTTTTTTTGTGTGTTACCGCATAACTTAAAACCCCGTTAACCGATTTCGATAATTTTTTAAATGAAAGATGTTACTTCACAGGTGGTCCCATATTAATTTGTTTTAAATCCGACCATGGGATCATGAAGAAATGAAAGATAATCTTAAATTTGTATATGAGATTTGAAATCGATTTTGTTTTTTTTGCTTGTTTTCTTTGATAAAGTTCGAATATTTTTTTTCATAAAAATGAAAATTTCTTGGGAAATGACCTGATCTGGAAAAACGGTGAACAGATCGGTAACACTGCTCAACAAAGTTATGTTCCGCAAAATATTGTAGTTGATTCTTATAGAATTTTTCTCGTAGAGTCCGAATCTGACCGTAAAGATATTGGATTGGCTCTAGTTTTCGAGCAACTTAGGTTCAAAGGTGCCGTAAAACGCATTTTTGGGCATTTTCGAGCCTCTGTAACACAATAAATTAATGCAATATATCTGTCTGTAGGGAAGGATATGAAAGCCTAAACACTGCCCTTTAATACTCAAAACCAAAAAATTATCATCCTAACACTGAAAGCAATTGGAAACAGTTTTTTTATACGAGTAAGCACGATTTTTTTTTACTCTTGCTTTGCCTGTTTTTGATCACTTGTGTTAAATGAATCTGAGGCGCTGGAAATTTTTAAAGTGGCTGAAATTGAAGCTCAAACTTTCATTGAACACAATAAATTAATGCAATATATCTGTCTGTAGGGAAGGAGCCTAAACAACTGCCCTTTAATACTCAAAACCAAAAAATTATAATCCTAACACTGAAAGCAATTGGAAACAGTTTTTTTATACGAGTAAACACGATTTTTTTTACTCTTGCTTTGCCTGTTTTTGATCACTTGTGTTAAATGAATCTGAGGCGCTGGAAATTTTTAAAGTGGCTGAAATTGAAGCTCAAACTTTCATTTAAGAGAACATAACACAGGCCAGCAAAATGTTTGTTGAATAAAATATACCGGCGATCCTTATAGGATTTGTCCCATAGAGCCCGAATTTGATCTTGAAAATTTTTAATTGGCTCTAGTTTTTAATCAGCTTAAGTTTGAAGGTGTCTTACTCATCTTCATTTCCACTGCTAGAGTCAGTGCCCATCGGTATTTGGTGATTAATTCATGAAACCTCGAGTTGTACTTCAAAGATTGGTACAGGAATTTCTGCAGTATGTGGATAAAGACCGTTAACTTGTTTTCAGGATTAAAGGGCAATGTTTAGGCTTTCATATCCTCCGACACAGATATATATGTTGCATCAATTTATTGTTTTACAGAGGCTCAAAAATTTCTAAAAACGCGTTTTTAGGCACCTTTAATCCTAAGTTGCTCGAAAACTAGATCCAATCTAATATCTTGGAATTTTTCATTGGGCGTGGTTTTAGCGTGGCAGGACCCACACCCAGCGCCCGCGAAGTTTTACCCCTTCTCACTTTAGTTCGCTCCCAAACGGGTTTTTGGTTGCTACCCAGAGGATATATAAATATCCGGACGTTGTGAGCTGCGATTTGAACCTAAGTTGCTCGAAAACTAGAGTCAATCTAATATCTTCGTGGTCAGATTCGGATTATAGGAGAAAAATCGTATAAGAATCGGCGATAATATTTTAGTCAACATAACATTGTTTAAATTTTGTTGGCCCGTGTAATCTACGACAAAATCTTAAGCTTACATGTTTCGCCGTTTTCTTGTGTCATATCAAAACTTAAGATTTTCCTTACAGTGTTATTGCATCGTGGGTATTTGACTCAAACAACCTCATCTTCTGACAAAGCATATCATTATGTTTACCAAACAAACAACTACTATCAAAATAATTAATTGCAAGATAATTACCGAAAGTTGGATTAAAAATATTAAATGAAATGGTACGATTTGGTACGCACGCCGTCGAAGTTTTTTTTTTTTGTGTCACCCGAAATTGGCTTGCGTACGTTTGCATTTGATTTCATTGAGCAAAACGGCAAATCAAAATGCCACGCAGAATAAAAATTGGAAATTGTTAGCTTCATACGCACGCCGTTCAGTTTCGGTTGGTCCCATACAAGTTGTATTTGCATGAACAATTTTTGACAGTAAATTGGCGGCGTTCGTGAATATTAGGTTAGCCTGTGAGGGAAACAAAATGGACTTATTCTAGTGAAACGGGCCATATACATACATACATACATATCGCACACCGTCTTCAAAAGAGTCACAACTAAAAATGTTTGTCGGAAAATGCGAAAGACTATTTCTTAGCACATGATAATAATATGGGCAAGGGCGACTTTACCTTAGGTTTTTGTTTTTATCAAATTATAACAAAAATTTGCTCCAGCTTTTGCTGAGAGGTAATAAAAGCTCAGTGTACATTTTTAGCGCATAATCCCAAAAATGCCAAATTTTGAGTTGTGACTCTGATGAAGACAGTGTGCGACATGTATGTACGAAATGATCTACAATTCGTTAATATAGTTCCCCCCCTTAGAAAAAGTTGAAGATTCAAGATCTCGTTTGTCTGCACAACGACGCATTGAGTTTGACTCGAAATTAGGAGCAAAAGCTGAAGATTATTACGATTCCTATGACGCGGATTTAATTGTAACAATTGCAAACACTCCGTTGTCACCAATATCAAGTGAAATTGCAAGTCCAATTGAAATTAATAACAAATTTAGAGATCATAAACCAGCTACTGAAATTGATGGCTGCGGTGTGGGAATAACTTATATGGTGAGAAAATATTCCGATATATTATATTTTTACTTTATTTATTTTTTCATTTTTGCAGCTTAAAGAAATTGATATACCCAAAGTGGTTGTTAATAAACCGGATGACTTAGATTTGCTTTTACGGACGAATACTACTGATCCTAGACTGTTAAGATATTTAAAAAAGGTTTGTGCTTTGCATGTAATTATATCTAAATCATAAATTAATGTTTAAAGTGTTCACATAAGTCTAAAATAATCTTTATTCGCAACAATATAGAAACATATCTATCGCCCGCTAGCTGGAAGCCGTTATAACTAAAAATAAATTCGAAATCCTAGAAGAATGTCTTAACAGCTTTTAGTTAAGCTTTCCGTTGAACAAAAATAAGTGTAATATGCACAAAATATGACAAGTATAATCGTATCCCTAACTTTATCAGTAAGGTGAAAATTAATAAAGATGTCAGAAAGACAAATTAGACAAAAGAATGCCTGATAGACATTTTTGTATACCTAATGGTGCATTTACATGGCATGAAGCCATATGAACTGTTGACACGCTAAAATAGAGGGACTACATGTTCCAATGAGGAATTCATTGATATCGAGTGGGATGCATATAATACATTTTTTCATATAAAAAATTATGGGGAGATACTGTAAACATACTGTTGTGAAACTGTTAAGCATATGAAATTAAAGCAAGTTGGATTTTCATACATCTTCCCATAAAAAGTTTAACAGATGTATCTCTCTCAAGGAGGTTTTTTCCGATTTTGATGCCTTTTTAATATAAAAACCCACCGAAAAGGAAGAAAGCGGCAACTCCGCCATTCACATACATGTCAAAAGTATGAATTTTAAAAATTAAAAACAATAAACAAACAAATTCAAAACAAAGAAATTCTTTGTAATAGAACTTTTTAAATAGAAGCCACTCACGTTTCTTCTCTTCTTCTTTTTTGACCGCCTAAGCGATTTTGGCCGAGTTCAGCAAAGCACGCCAGTTGTTTCTCCTCTGTGCCCACTGACGCCAATTGGAAACGCCAAGTGAAGCCAAGTCCTTCTCCACCTGATCTTTCCATCGCAGTGGGGGTCTCCCTCTTCCTCTGCTACCACCAGCGGGTTCCGAGTTGAATACTTTCAGTGTAAAGCTCATACAGCTCATCATTCCATCGTCTGCGGTACTCGCCGTCGCCAACGCGTAAAGGCCCGTAAATCTTCCGCAAAATCTTTCTCTCAAACACTCCAAGAGCCGCCTCATCGGATGTTGTCATTATCCATGCTTCTGCGCCATATACCAGCACGGGCATGATGAGTGACTTATCGAGCGTGGTTTTCGTACGTCGAGAGAGGACTTTACTCCTGAATTGCCTACTCAGTCCAAAGTAGCACTTGTTGGCAAGAGTGATTCTACTTTGGATTTCAATGCTGACATTATTATCGGTGTTAATGCTGGTTCCCAAGTAAACGAAATTCTCTACTTTCTCGAAATTGTAACTGTCAACAGTGACGTGGGTGCCAAGGCGCGAATGTGCTGACTGTTTGTTTGGTGACAGGAAATACTTCGTCTTGTCCTCGTTTACCACCAGACCCATTCGCTTTGCTTCCCTATCCAACTTGGAAAATGCAGAACAGACTTCGCGGTTTTTGTTACCGATGATGTCGATGTCATCGGCATAAGCCAGCAATGGCACGCTCTTGTTCCTGAGCGGTTCAGTTTTGCAGCTCTTATTATCTTCTCCAACATCAGAGTAAAGAAGTCACATGAAAGGGAGTCGCCCTGTCTGAAACCCCGTTTTGTGGCGAACGGCTCGGAGAGGTCTTTCCCAATTCTGACGCAGCTGGTGGTATTGCTCAACGTCATTTTACACAGCCGTATGAGTTTTGAGACATAGCGGCGTATAGGCAACTCCTTTTAGTGCTGTCAAAAGCGGCTTTAAAGTCGACAAATAGGTGGTGAGTGTCGATCCTTTTCTCGCAGGTCTTTTCCAAGATTTGGCGTATTGTGAATACCTGGTCTATGGTGGACACGTTTAGTGGACAATAAAAATACAAAGAACTATGATAGCAAACTTAAAACAAGACATTACAGAACATTTTAATGAGCTTTATATCACATTTAAGTAAAAATAAGCCTATATTTTCTGTTGTGGTTTAATTGGAAGAAGTGTTACACAGGTTGTTCAATTCAGATAATTATATTTCATTTAATTTAAGTTGTATGAACGATGATTCTACAGAATGAATAATTATAAAAAGAATGAATAATGACAGCTCGATATATTTAACTGTGCTGCCAAGTATCAATATACATATACATATATACAGAGTTACCATATGACATGTAAAGTTACAATAGTTCTCCCCTGCTTAAGTATTACGTCGGTAGTCATTCAAGTATACTGGTGCCCGACGCTGCCGTTCGGATCTCCGGGGTGTTGTTGTTACCGGAGTGTTGTGTCCTTCGCTGTCAGATAACCTTGGACGATTCTCTGTATTCGTTGGAACCTGTACGAGGTCCTGTAAATTTGGGGAACAACTATCTGGTTCACAATCTTGTGATGACGTGTTAGTCGAACTCGCTGTTGGAGTATGTGATGGAACTCTTGTTGCGCGCAATTGATTTATGTGGCGCTTGAGAATATATCCATCGTCTAATTTGATCATGTAATGAAGGTGACCCAACTTTTTGATGATTGTACCGAATTTCCATGACTTTTTATTGTTGATGTAATAACGGGTTTGTACTCTCTCTCCCTCCTTTAATTGACGAACGTCATGTCTTTGAACGGTACGTTGGCTATCCACTTTAGGTGGTTTGAGTGTGTCAAATTGAATTCGTATCTGTCTTCCCAGATACAGTTCTGCTGGAGTATTTCCACACTTCACGGGCGTTGACCTGTAGCGGAAAAGTATTTCTCTTAACTTTTTTCGCATAGGACGAGGGTCGTCTGTCATACATTTAAGACGTTGTTTCAACGTTTGAATATTGCGTTCGGCTAGCCCGTTCGTAGCTGGATGGCCTGGTGCAATGAACTTTTGGAAGACGCCATGACTTGAGCAAAACAGCTTGAATTCGTCGCTAGTGAATATTGTGGTGTTGTCGGATACAATTACATCCGGATACCCATGTCTTGCATATACGTCACTTAGCATTTCAATTGTTATACTGGATGTTGGTGCTATATTTGTCAGCCCAATTTCAGCCCATTTAGACTTTGCGTCTATCACGACCAAATAATGATATCCTTGAAAAGGCCCTGCATAATCGATGTGGATCCTCTGCCAGTTTTGTTCTGGTTCCTCCCATGTGTGTAATTTGACTTTTGGAGGGCAGGCCCCAACCGTTGAACATGCGACACATTCTTTGACTAGTTGTTCGATGTCCTTATCAATTGATTTCCAATACACGTACCTGCGAGCTAGTTGTTTCATTTTTGAAATACCCATGTGTGTAAGGTGAAGCTCTTTTAGTACCAATCGTTGTAAGATTGCAGGTATTACGACGCGTTGACCCCTAAATATGATACCATTGTTGATTGTAAACATTGTATTTTCTATCCGCTTGTTTTTGAGATTTTGCAATAGTGCGGAGAGTTCGCTATCTTTTTCAGTTTCTAATTTGAGAGTATTATGATTTAGTTTTAGCGTTGAAATTTGTTGTATAGTCGATTCACAGAGTTGGTTGATTTCATTGTTGATAATGGTGTCCGCTAGATGTGGCGAACATACTGGAGCTCGAGACAGGCAGTCGGCGTTAGCGTTATCTATCCCTCGTTTGTAAACGACTCGATAGTCAAAACCGGAAAGAAAAACTGCATACCTTTGAAGGCGCGAAAAACTCATTTGTGGTAGTTCCGCATTTTGATTGAAAATTCGTACTAATGGTTGATTATCTGTAACAAGAATAAATTGCCTTCCAAACAAATATTGATAAAAATGATCGACTGAGAATACGATTGCTAATGCTTCTCGGTTGTGAGTAATTTTGCTCGGATTTTGTAAGAGATCTAGAAGCGAACGAAATTGGTCGTTCCTGACCGTCTATTATATGAGATAATACCCCTGCGACTCCAGTTGGACTGGCATCGCACGCTAATTGGAGCTGATGCGCTAGATTGTACGGTACGAGTACACGATCGCTTGCTATTTCCTTTTTGATAATATCGAACGCTTTATCGCATTGTCTCGACCAATTGAATTTTACACCCTTCTTGGTTAGACTACGCAGTGGAGATGTGATTGTTGAACAGTTTGGAATAAAACGCGCGTAGTAACCATTCCAAGAAATCGTCTGACGTCATTAACCGACTTTGGCTTAGGTAAATCTACGATTGCTGCTATTTTGTTTTTTGATTTTGAAATTTGATTATGCAAGAAACTCAATTTCTTCTTGAAAAAAACTACATTTGTCTTTGTTAAGGTGAAGGTCAAAACTCTGTAGTTGATGTATACACTTGTATAAGTTTTCTCTACATTCTAGTTTTGTTGCCCCGTGAACTATAATGTCGTCGAAGTATGCTTCTGTTTTTGGGACGTCGTGGAGTATTTGATTAAGTATTCGGTTGAACTCGGATGGTGCCGTCTTAATACCGAAGGATAAACGATTCACCTTGTATGTGCCGCGGTGTGTAGATATCGTTTGTACTATGCTCGAATCTTCATCGACTGGTATATGTAAATAAGCTTTGTATAGGTCTAGCCTACAAAAATACATTGAATCACGTAAGCAATTGAATATGTCTTCTGTTTTCCTTATCGGACTATGTGCGTCCACTAGACGTTCATTTACTCCTACTTTATAGTCGACACATAAGCGTACACCTCCGCCCACCTTTGGTATAACTACCAAGGGGGATCCCCAATCGATAATCTCAGTTTTTGAAATTATTCCCGCCATTTCTAACTCGTCAAGCTCTTGATTAACTTTCTGAATTAAGGCATATGGAACCTCACGGTCACGATTAAAAATAGGCTTTGCCCCATCCCTTAACTTAAGCGACACTGTGTATTGTTTGACGCAACCAACTTTGCTTTCAAAGATTGATTTAAATTGATCGCTCAATAATTTGATAATATCTATATCGCTTGAAGGATTTGTTAAATGTACAGAGTTGATTTCGTTCAAATTTATGTTGAGCTTCCTAATCCAATTACGCCCTAGGAGCGCTGTATACTCTTCTGGCACGATATATATTTCATCTGTTATCGCATTACCTTTATGCTCTCCTTGTACCAAAATTTTCCCTTTGGGAACGAAAACGTTTTTTGTGTATGATCGAAATGCTATGTTTGATGACAATAGCGGAACATTAATGTTTAGATTCGCAAATATGTCTCTGGGTAAAAATGTATAGCCAGACCCGGTATCGATTTCAAATTGTACAGGTCTGCCTTCGATACTAACTGTGACGAAAAATCTATCTGATATTCTTGAATTTGTTTGATAAATATCTTGGATCTTTGTAATCGATAGAATCCCATTGTGACACTTGTCAATTTGGTTTGCTGTTTCCCTACTTTGCTTATTATTCATACGTGCCTTTATGCAAGCTTTGGCCACATGGCCAGTTTTCCCACATTCAGAACATTTGAGGTTATTGCGTTTGCTAACGCAATTTTTTGCATAATGGTCATTTTTGCCGCACCTTAAGCACAGCCCATCAATACCCAATGATTTATAATCAATACTTTGTTTATTTTTGTTCGATTTGTTCTGATTTGATGACCGGTTAACGTTATTTTGATACCTGTGTTTTTCTTCCTTACCATTTACTTTGTTGATTTCGCCTGTTGTTGAATGATTCGGTTTTTGTGAGAGCTCTTTTGAATCGGTTTTAGCTGCTTCTAATGCACGTGCCTTTTCGACGATGTCTGTAAACGCGGTTACCTCTTTTTGGCTTTGTAATAGTTGCTCTCGAACTGGGCTCGAAGAAAAATATCTGCTACCGGTTTTTTGCATGAACATGTGAAGTCGCAATCTCCAATGTCCGTTCGTAAAGCTGCTACGTATTCAGCTATTGATTGACTTTCCGCTTGATATTTCGATAAAAATTTATGTTGCGCGACTAGAACGTTCTGTTGCGGTGATAAGTGCGCTTGTAGAAGTGTGACCAGTTCACTATATTCAAGTTCACTCGGACTTTTAGGACAAGCCAAGGTCATAGCAATGTTAAAACTTTTGGCGCCAATTGAGTTGAGTAGAAGGTTTGCACAATATTTGTTGTTCGTGTGCACGTTCTTCATTTTAGTGTAGTTTTCGAAACGTAGTCTGTAATTACGGAACGATTCCTTTGCGGCGTCAAATGGTTCGAAATTCGGCACTAGTGCTGTATTGGAACTAAGATTAAGGTTTGTAACCCCACCCGTTCCTGCTGCCGTGTTGGTGGACACTTTTTCCAGAATTTGCCGCTGGATCGCCATGAAGTCTGCGAACTGCTTTGCATCCATTTTATTTCCAGAATTGTTGTATGCCGATAGTTCACCTCGTCGCCAGAATTGTTGTGGTTTAATTGGAAGAAGTGTTACACAGGTTGTTCAATTCAGATAATTATATTTCATTTAATTTAAGTTGTATGAACGATGATTCTACAGAATGAATAATTATAAAAAGAATGAATAATGACAGCTCGATATATTTAACTGTGCTGCCAAGTATCAATATACATATACATATATACAGAGTTGTCATATGACATGTAAAGTTACAATATTTTCCAAGCTAGCAAAGAAATGAAAATGTGTATTTTTTTTTGTTTACACAAATACTTGCCAAATATACATATAAGTCAAAATTATAGAAGGCATGTATACTTCTCCCCATGATAAAATAATTTTTAGAAGGTAGTTTCACTTCTTATCCGCCATGTTAGCTATCTGACAGAAAACGTGTTTCGTATTTTTCAAGGCGAATTTATATAAGGTGGTGTTACTAGATCAGCTGATTTTGTGTATGTGTTTCGCCTCACGGCTTCTTATGTCAAATTGAAAAATTTTGTTTGAATTTCCACACACACTCTTACAGATTTTGACAGACTATGCCGCCAAAGCAAAAACAAAATACATGTAAGTTTTTGTTTTTGTACTCCTGCTATCACCTTATATAAATTCGCCTTGGTATTTTTTGTTGTACCAACTTTTCAAAAAAAAAAAAAATCCAGCTTTTGACGTTGGAAAAATAAAACAAAGAAAAGCCAAACATATAAGTAGAGAAATTTTCGAATATTTTGTAATAATTTTCTTCTTAAAAAATTAACTGGTGCTTTCGTGGATATTGCAACACACGGAATGGATGTAAGGACACAGCTATAAGAGCCACCGCACACCACAGATTTTAACGGCCGCCTATTTAAATGATAGGGCTCGCTTGAAATATGTACATGAAGATGTATGGAGGTGCGCACATTACATCAGCTTAATCGCTCTGACCAATAAGTTGTGGTGCAATGGAAAGACTAGCGACCGCACTTATTTCGGTACAATATGATCGTAATGTATTTTCAATTCGAAATCAAAGAATGTTTCCTTCAAACCGCATTGCTATTTTTTCTAACTTTTCCCTTTGTTTCCATTTGAACTATTTTCAATGAGCATTTTTTCATTTCCTACTGAATTTTGGGTACATTTTCTCATGATAAAAACATAACAAGGTAGAACCCATGGTGTAATAATAACAAGGTGTTGTCAGTAACTTAACCTCACTTTTTCGGCAGGTCTATTCCGGTCACGCATTTTTAAGTAGTAGAAAAGGTACTAATTATTTACTATTAATCCGTTTGTGCATACTATTTCAAATTAAATTAAGAAAAATGTTTAATTAAAGGCTTATAAGCCTGAATATATGTTTGTATCGGCAGCTCCACACAGGTTGGACATATATTGTAACTTATAAACAAGTAAAGACAGTAAAACAAGGCAATTTCCTATAAAGCAGGGATCACACGATTTGTACATTTGTACAGATTTGGCTATTTTCTCCGGTACAGAGTGGAGTTATTTGGAAAGCTTTTACTGAGCTGCTCTCATTCTCGATAAAAATTTCTAGACAACACCACTCTGTCACTGCCAAATGTACAAATGTACAAATCGTGTGATCCCTGCTTAAGACTAAATGATTTGTTAAATAAATTAAAACACATAAATATGGATAATATAAGCGAAATCGTAATTTAACCATACAGACGCTCTATTCTAGTGTATCAGTAGTCCATTTGGCTCGATATTATGACAATGCAGCAAAAGATATTTAATATATTCAACCAATTTTTTATTGAGCTTTTTTTTAATGAAAACTTATTGTGGAAAAGCAACAATAATTTGAAAAAATGGTAGAAGTGATAGCTATTTCGGAAATCACCACATTTTCTCATCAGACTTCTTTCAGTAGGATTCGAACCGACGATCCCACTGACTCAGCCAGTTGCC
>NW_023458555.1:59852447-59854392 GCF_013731165.1 Rhagoletis pomonella | reverse complement strand
ATATGTACATATCCTTACTAGACACGAATAAAGGCGCGCTAGTGTTTTGACGGCGTAAAAAAAAATCTGACGAAAGAAGACGCCTAAGAAAAACTTAGGCGATGAAAGACACGTAAACATAGACTTATACCTGGCCAAGGACTGTCACTTCAGCATCATTCCCCAAAAACTCTTTGGGAATGTACCTACTGTTCAGGGTTCGGAAATTCTCATTTATGATTATTCGTTTTCATTCTTTTATGAGATTTATCGCGATCGATAATATTCCAACTCTATTTTTGTATTCTTTTATCGCGAGTGAAAAATGCAAACAAATTTATCATCTTTCACAATCGGAATGCGATCGACAAAAAAAATTTCGCTGCTTTTCATTCGCGATCGAAAAAAGTAAAGAAATTTCCTCTCACTCGAATATGAGAAGTCCGAGCATTGCCGATGTCGCCTCTCATAAATGAGAAAAACGATGCAAGTAATCCATTCGCGATCACTCACAACAGCTTATCGCGAAAAATTTTCAACGACGTTTCATGGGAGATATTTTTCGCGTTTGGGTATGTATTTTGGTATGTATTTTGTTATGCATAGAGCATACATATGTACATATGTATACACGTATATGTAAGTAATGCCAGCAAATGCTTTTCGGTTGGAAGGAATGTAGGAATATGCACAAATATATGAATTATGGGGGTAATATATATGTATATACATATAAATTACATACATGCATATGTGTAGTTAAGGTATACTCCAAGTGTACACTTTTCAGTACAATGGTGTATCTGCATGTTATTTTATTATAATGTTTGCGTTTATTTATTATATCTAATAAATTAAACTAAGGGCCGGTTGTTCAATGTCTGGTTATCACTACCACTACACTATCGACGATTTCGACATCACGCATGTAACATGTGATCGATAATGCAGTAGTTGTGCTTAACCGGAGCTTCTACCTCCGATTTGCGCTAATCAGACATTGAACAACCGGCCCTTAGTGGGGATAAGATTGACTAATGAGAAAGGTGGGAGTCAGGTGAAGACTGAGAGTAAAGAAAAGCTGAAAAAATACATATACATTTTTTATTTATTTTAAATGTTTTGATTCGCCATTATAAGGATATTAATAAGAAACCAAAAATATGAACATGTAAATAGAATAAGAATATGTATGGATGTATGTATTACTAGAAGAAAACTCAATAAAACGAAGGTCTGCATTTCATATCCATGCACTCATATATATGTATGTAGATATGTGTGGATCTATGTATATGAATGTACTTATATAAGTGCATAGTTACCCAGCAAAAAAATCGGTAATCGCTTTTAGTGGTAACGTCTTCTAGAAGGCATAGCGTTATAATGCCTTCGAATTCTTCCGCTTCTTTTAGGCATTGCCGGTAATGCTAAGTAGAATGTCCAACAATATTTTATTTATTTCGCTTCTTTGTTTGATTTCGGGGAATGCAAAGTAGAATGTCCTATAATATTTCTTTCTAATTCGTTTCTTTGCTTCATTTCCGGAAATGCAAAGTAGAATGTCCTACAATATTTTATTTGTCTCGCTTCTTTGCTTCATTTCAGGGAATGCAAAGTAGAATGTCCTACAATATTTTTTTTATTTCGCTTCTTTGCTTCATTTCGGAGAATGCAAAGTAGAATGCTGCATCGTAGTCAGCTGAAAAATAGAATGAATACCCAAAAATTCTTTTTCTACCGTTACTTTCTGTGGAAATTTGTCTCGCATAAAAATCATGTTTTGCTTTGTTCAATTTGCCGCGAAGTTGAAGTCAGTCAATGAAGTGAAGTACAAGAGTGAGGAAGTATAATTTTAAGCTTAGTTAAATATGCATGTATGTACATACCGATTTTTAAGAAAATCTAAATACCTAAAAAAATACATATGTATGTATAAAAGCTGATTTATAAAAATTTTAATTAA
>NW_023458555.1:59844458-59852347 GCF_013731165.1 Rhagoletis pomonella | reverse complement strand
TGATAGAAATCCGAAAAAAACACGTAAAGCCAAACAGAATTAATTTTTTTTTTTGTTTTTGCAAAACGTGCAAAGATACACACATGAAATTTCTTATGTGCACCCTCCACACAGACCCCAATCACCCCTGAAAATTTCTTTGATATCGGGCAAGCCGTCTAGGAGGAGTATGCGAACAGGAAGTTTTGCCACTTAATTTTATATATATAGATTTTATATATATAGATTTCCGGGGTACATATGTATATTTGTAGGATGTATGTTGATATGTATGCCCATATACATACATACATACGTACTACAAATGCATGTAGCACAGTATACAGCAAGGTACATTGAACAGGTAGTATCAGTAGAGCAGCTGATTTGATTTATTTTCAAATTATTTGGTGTCGAAAATGTCAAATATTTTTAATTTTTTCTCACAAAAATTCTGAATTGTTAAAATCCATTTGCATGTGAAACCTTTTTCCATACAAAACAAGCGATTGAATAGCAGCTTTTGGAACGTTCGCCCAACTCAGCAGCACAACCGCTGATTACTGGCCCTTGTAAAGGATGGATCAATGCTTCGAGAAGCAAACAAATTTACTAGGAAAGAAAGTTGCAACAATTTTTATTTTTTCCAATTTCAATTTTTTATTTTTTATAATTTTTTGTATTTCACATGGCACGCTTTGATTTAGAAGAAAAAATTCAGAACAGTTTTTGACACTTTCGATACCAGAAGCAACAACAAAATACACGCAAATGTTGTTTTTGCTCTACTGATACTACCTGTTTAATGTGCCTTGGTATACACTAAACCAGCCATTGACAATATGCTTATTTGAAAATTAATACATGAAATATCGTGCATGTATAGGATTTTTTTATCATTAACCCATAGGCAACGACTGGTGCAAAAGTACCCACAAATGTTTGTTGATATATTTGTAATGTAAATTTGAACAGCAAAATTCGTAAAAAAATAATAAGCGAAAATATTGTTAATTACGTTAATTACGACATGGGAGCTTTCGCCAAAATTTAATACTAACCTAAATTATACCAAAGCCTCGGACTATGGTTAAAATATCTAAAATTGGAAAAATTTCTTTAATTCGGTCCAAATTTGAAAAAGATTAGGGTAGAGGACCTTTTTTAGGACCGCGGATGATTCTAATTAAAAAGTTATTAACTGTTAAAATTGCACAATTCACCATACAAATTTCATTGATTACATGCAATGAACACAGATGTTGGTGCTGTCAGATGATGAAAATAGTAAAAAAAAGTCTCAGGTTTTTTTGTTGAAAATTTTCATTTTATATTGAGATACTGTTTTACGTAATAAAGCGCTGCAGGCGCCGCAGGCTAAACTTTGTAATAAAAAATCACGCGATTTTTTATAAAAAATTTTCATTATTTATCGAAGTGTTAATTTTTATAAAAAAAAGCGCCGCAGGCGAAAATTATTAATAAAAAGTCGCGCAATTTTTTATGAAAAATTTTCATTATTCATCGAAGTATTGATTTTTATAAAAAAAAGCGGCGCAGGTTAAAATTTTTAATAAAAAATCGCGCGATTTTTAATTATTCATTATTCATTTATTCATTATTTATCGAAAACTCGATTTTTATGTAAAAGAAACGCCGCAGCCGAAAATTTTTAATAAAAACTCGTGCTATTTTCGCTCACTTTTCCAAAATTTAACATTTTAAGCAAAATACATGTATCCTCCTTACATAGAATAAAGCAAATTCGGGATTTTTTCACCACCTTAATCTCGAAAACTACTGAACGGATTTGTCAAAATTTTTTTAATAGAGGTATTATATTTAGGCCTGAGAATTTCTATATGGTTGTATTTTTTATATGAAACTTTGATAATGAAACTGCAAAGAATTTAACAACAAATTAGTTAAATACTAACACTAATAAAGTGAAAAGACAGATAAATAATGTAATTATATACGTTTCCTAACATCCCGCCAAGTTTCATGACAAAATTCGTGATAGTTTTGCGAAAACACCCAAAAACCGATGTAATGGAAAGCCAACCCGGCGATTTTCCAAAGTCAGCCCACTATTATTCACTCAAAGTTGTGTTCGGAACACGGTATGACTTATGTAGGTCATAATCGCTTACGCTTCACGCCTGATTTGCTTGGAATTTTGTTTTTCTCGTTATTTTATTTTATGTGACTTGAAAATATATTTCACCATAGAGAATATTTTAATTTGATTTCATTTGGGTTAACGAAAACGACAACTGTGAAAAAATATCAACCAATACATTCAAACGAATTGTCAAATAAGCATATTTACAATTTTTGTTTTGTCTATCTGGATTACTGTATACTGTGGCATCCCAGCAAACATTTGGAGTCATAAATGAGTCTTTAAGGAGTCCCATTTCGGTGCCTTTGTGCTCATAATGAGCTCATTTAAGAGTCCGAAATGAGGGTATTTCCCTTCCTGCGAAGGTCGACGTATATGAGCTTAAATTCATACATCAAATGAGCCTCAATATGAGTCATATTGGACTCTTATTGGCCTCATATACGGCTCATTTTGAACTCTTTTTGAAGCTCTTAAATGACTCTTATTGGCTTCATAAATGCCTACTTTCGGAGTCTCATTGTATGCTGTTCTGTGACTCTTATTGGCTTTATTCTTCAACTCCTACTTTAGAGCCATCTTACCAAGGAAATCATTTCAAATACTGTTGCATATTTATATACATACCTCTGCGCATACACATATATATGTACATATGTATATTGTTTATTTTTCCTTCCTAATTATTTTTCATATCTGTATAAACAAGTTTAGATATAAATTTCTAGTCGTTATTGTTTTTATACTGGCACAAAGTGCTGGCTCATAACTTGGATCATATATGACTCCTAAAAGATTCATATAAGAGTAAAAAAATTTTTGTTTTTGAAACTCATATTTCTTACCTACCTAGGACTCCTTTCCGACTCATATATTCTGAGCGCTCAGAATATGTTTGCGGGGATGTAGCATGTAGAGTATGTACATATACATAAGTATTAGTACCCTGTAGGGAAACCGCGGACTAGTGAATCAAATTTCTAGTTCCGTACTAGGTCTTCATCGCCAAAAACGAACTGATCCGATAGGAACTAGATCCCCACCAGTCCAAAATCGGCGAAAAGTGGTACTAATTTTCTTGAGTTTTTTTCACTAGAAATCTATATCTAAAGTGACGAATTTAGAAATAGTTCGGAACTTTCGAAAAAGGGATGCAGAACGACCTAGATCTTATTTGACGAATATGTGTTGGCGGCTTTTTCGTTCGAACACGCTTCTATTCTGTGCTTCGCAGATGCTTTTTCATAGCTTAGTAATACAAAACTAAAATTTGTGTTAACATTTCAACATCTTGGGACAGTCTGGAATCTAAGAAATAACAGCGAGCACCTCTGCAAACTCAACTACAGCTAAAGGTATGTAAACGTACATTTCTTACAATCATTCAAACAAATTTAATCTCAAATTGAAACACATTTCTTACAAAATAACTTAAAATCGCACACACGGAAGAACCAAAATGATTGAAAAATCGTGATACTTTTTTCTTTCGTATGTCGATTTTAGAACTGATTCGGAACTATAGAATTTAGGACTAGTTCGGAACTATCGAAAAAGGGATGCAGCGGGTGGCAATTGACACTTCCTAGGACGTCGCCATGTTAAATTCGCCAGTTGCTTGCATGCAAAAGAGATTTATCGCGAACCAGTACTGGGTCTAAATGTACTAGAAGCGCACCAGTTCAGAACTAGAGATTTTCCCCACAGGGTATATATGAATGTATGTATGTATGTGTGTACGTGCATTAGGCTGGTCCAAATTATTTGTTTTCCAGTCATCTCGAAGAACCGTATTTTGTATTTTGAGATCGGTTAGTATTTAACCGTGCCATCGAGGCTTTGAAATTCTTTGTATATTTCACAAAAATATTGCCCTTCAGAAATCTTCAATCAATAATATTATGATGCATATATAAAGCTGGAATCATACGATTGACCCAAATGCACCAATGTGGCATATTTTTATTGTGCTGAATTGGCGCACAATAAAGAAACTGTCCAAATCAAATCATGTGCAGGCACACGATTCCCTCATTTTATACAATTGTTGTTGCACCCGGTTTGTTTTTGATTGGCAACAATAAGCTCCTCCGAAAAAAAAGATTCAAACAAAAGTTGCGTATTTTTGTCCACAGAATCCGAATCTCAAGTAAAAACATACATGTGTAATTAAAAAAAATTACTTCCAGTCAGTTTCACTTCCGGTCGAAACCCACTCCTTGAAACAAAGCTTTGAATTAGCCTAACTATAAGCACTATATCTTTATACAAAATGCACCAGTGTGACGTCACACAAAAATTATTCTCAAAAATCTCTCTGATGGGCGCAATCTTGAGGTCCAATCCCGTATTCCTCGGACTAAAATTAGTCAAACTGTCAAAAATAAAAATTCGCTCATAGCGAGAGAGTAACGCTGAAAAGTATGCCGTACGCTCTAGAGTCTAGAAAAATATTAGTTGGTGAATTTTTTCGACACATTACCGGGTACACTATACGCCGAAGAAAAAAGATTTAGATTTCTACGCGGCGAACAGTAACCCATAACACAATATGTAGCGCCATCGTAGTCGTAAAGAAAACTATAAACCCATTAGGATTTCGTTTCAACAAAAAAATGTCGCCTTTTGATTGTTCATTTCTTTTTTGTGTTCGATTCTAAATTAAAGGCGAAGGGTGAGAAAATATTGTATTCGTTTTTTAAAATGCCACTCTCTTGTAAGGCAAAAATGGCACATTCTCTGCCCTGAGAAGCTTTGTCAGGGGAGATGGTTGCCCTGAAAATCAGATGGTTGTTTAAAACAAGAAGGCTAAAACATCCCCTTTTACAGGGTTGAGTGTAACATCAAACAAATTTTTGCAACAGGAATGGGCAACATTTTTTGGAAGAAACCAAATCACCATAAGAATTATGCCTCCAGTAATTCTGCATCATTAGCCCAAAAAATCTCGTTTTTGAGTTGTGACAGTCTTTAAATAATTAAGCGATATGTATGTACCTATATACAACAAGAAATACAAATATAACAATAAACAACCCTCAATTGGTACAAAACTGTATGCTTTTCGCCGTACAGCCACAATTGTTTTCCTACACATAGGGTAGTGTGTGTCGTATACTACTTATCGTGACCTCAATTCACAAAGGCCTTAACCAACAAATTTTTTATTTTACAGG
The DNA here is from genome assembly GCF_013731165.1 of Rhagoletis pomonella. NCBI lineage: Eukaryota > Metazoa > Arthropoda > Insecta > Diptera > Tephritidae > Rhagoletis > Rhagoletis pomonella. The sequence goes on along the minus strand of NW_023458555.1, from coordinate 59,847,067 downwards.
AGAAACAAAAAACAACATAAAAATCAAATCATGTATAAGTATAGGACGTTTTAAAAAGTGGCATAACTCCGTTGTTTTTGGTACTAACACTTTAAAATTTTTAGTGAAGGTGTATTTTAAAATATCCTTGGAAAATCTGTGACAAACGCAGTTTCGAAAAAAGTATTGGTTAGGGCCTTTGTGAATTAACGAATACCAAAACCAAACGATAAAGAATTGAAAAAATCTTCGATCGAACCGATAGAAGTATACGTACATTTGTATATGTATGTGTATATCGAAAAATTACGTGGATTGTCAATCGATATGCACGCAAACTCAAATTCACACAAATATTTATATACATATGTAAATACGTACGTATACATATATATATTTTTGTACTTACGCACCTACATATGAAAATTATTTACTCTTAACAGAGAGCTGTTAATGCAACCTACATATGTATACAGAAAGATAGCATTTATTTGCTTACGTGTATGTAAACTTAACAAGAAGTAATTTTTTATTTCATCAAAAAGGACTTAAATATGTATAGTATATATTAGAATATGTCAAATTTAACCACTTTAAAAAAAGCCATTATTATACTTAGTTTAGTGAAAATATCATGAGTTTTAAGAATATTAGCTTTATAATAAGAGAACCATTTTGAAATATGAGCGTTTTTAATCTCTAGAAAATAATTTACATAAACTGGTTGGCATTTTTCTTTTAATTTTCTTATAGACAAAAAACTTACAATTAAACATTTTTTTTAGTATAAGGGAGGTTTAATGCAGTAATGAGAAAAATTTGAGGAAAATTGAACTCTAATTAATGGCGGTATACTTTCCCTCGCAATTTATGTTCGGGTGTTACTTAAAACGTAAACGATTTTGATATGACCAAAATGACTATAATCCTTACTCCACGTCTTCACCTTCCAGCGGTGTTACGACAGAAATGTCAGGTGGAGACCACAAATTTCCACTGTAGAACGATATCTGTCTTGCCGAATTTCGCTTTCTTACCATCAAGTGTCATTTCGTAGTATGACAGCTGAATTTTCATTTTACCGCGCCATTTACACTAGATAGGTCGATCTGATTGACTTGGAACACTTTTGAAAATGAAATGTTAAAGACAACAAGTTGCCCACATGAGAAAATGGGACAAAGTTAAAACAGAAATTTGACAGATGTTAAAATACATGTATTAGAAGGTGGAGACGTGGGGTAAGATATTTTTCTTTCTGTCGACGTTTGCGTTAATCATATACATAAAACTATTGTCTAAGAAGACCCTTAATAAAATTTCACGAATTATAATTTCTGCGACGGCCACTGAAATGCTTTTTTTTATAGTATCTCAAAAAGAAAATCTGCCTCGGAAAATTTTACTACATTTTTTTTCCGAACAAACTATTTTGTGCAGACGTCACCTTTTTAATTTTTAAGTCTTTCAAAAACTAAAAAAAAAAACATTTTTCGTCCAGAAAATCTAAAAATCTTTGAAAAGGTGGAGGAGGACGTGGTTTCACTTGGCGTTTTCAATTGACGTCAGTTGGCACAGTAGAGAGACGACTGGCGTGCTGTTTTAGACTCGGGCAAAATCGCTTAAATAGGCGGTTACAGCGCCCATAAAAAGAGGAATTCTACATTTACTAGCCATAAACGAAAATTTGTTTGTGTATACATATATTCATTTGTCGGTGCTGTCAATCGAAATTTCCTCAACTAAATAGGAAAAAAAACAACAATTGAGCCAGATTTCTATCCGTATCACATCCATGGTGGAATAATAACAAGGTGTTGTCAGTAGCGACGTGTTTGTTGTAATTTTGACAACATCGGCATGCTTATTTTCAGTGCTGCGGATCTTAATTTTTATAATACTATTAGTTGGGAAATAGTATCTAAAATACTCCATTTTAGTATTTGGTTTTATCGCAATTTTTAAAGAACATGGTGTTTTCAGAAAGATTTTAATATTTAAATTTGCTGGATTTGTATAATTTTTGTCCTCAAAATATAAAATATAAAAGATATCATGGTTATCAATGGAAAGAGACGTACACAAAAATCGTATGGAAAGGCGATTTTTTTATATTAAATATCTGTTTTGTTATTTTATGGCCTTATAACAATTATATTCAACAATTTTTTTATTGAGCTTGAAGCCGTTTTTTTTTTTTTTAATGAAAACTTATTGTGGAAAAGCAACAATAATTTGAAAAAATGTTAGAAGTGATAGCTATTTCGGAAATCACGATATTCCCTCATCAGACTTGTTTCAGTAGGATTGGAACCGACGATCCCACTGACTCAGCCAGTTGCCTACGCACTATGCTAAGTTCGCCTTTTTAATTCTTGTCGCTTATTTCCACTATTTCACTTGTTTAGCCAACTAATCACAATCAAGCGCAGCTATTCCGCTGCAATTCACTTGATCATGTGGTTGTTGGTTTTGTTGCTTTTTGTTAATATTTCTATTATTAGAATGTTTAACTTTTAGGTGTGCTCGTCCTTAAGTTATTCGTTTTTGTTATTTTATGGCCTTATAACAATTATATTCAAAAATTTTTTTTTATTGAGCTTGAGGCCGTTTTTGTTTTTTTAATGAAA
>NW_023458555.1:59833810-59844358 GCF_013731165.1 Rhagoletis pomonella | reverse complement strand
ACTAATAATTTTATTTCGTATAGCAGCATTGCTTAAGTTATTGTTTTTGACAACTTATTTGTTGGTTAATGACTGCAAATAGTTTTGTAGAAAATGAGAGACGAGAAATAATACTTTCATAAAAATTTAAGTACATACATAAATTTAAAAGGCTGCGTGAATACAAAAGTTTTATGAAAATGTCACATTAAACAACTGTCTAAATCTACGTTATTTTTTATAAATAAGGCCGTAAACATTTCCTTACATCGTCAATTTCCATATTCTATTTTTACTCTTTCAATTTCACTGACCAGCGCTGCAAACGATATCAACTAGTAGGCTAACAACCGGAATTGAAATTTAATACGCAAGTACTTACCGTACTACAAGTATACAGAGAGTAGATTTGCTACTCCCTTTTGGTCACAGCAAATATCTCTCGTACGCGATGAGAGAAAGTAGAGCACGTACTGAAGAATGATAGAATACAAGATTGCGCCAATGAGAGAGGATTTTTGAGCGTAATTTTTGCGTGACGTCATCTTGGTGCAATTGCGAGAGAGAAATGCCAAAACATATATAAAAATATGTAAATAATGCAGAAAAATGTGTTAATTTTAATATTACATGGCCCAATTTTGCAGGAATCAATAAATATACAAAGATTGATTAATTAGGAACACGTAGCAATAATTTTGGACATGTAGCCCTTTAGGTAAGTACGATTTTTAGCACATGAAAAAATTTATGTATTAACAGTGTTTGCAATTTCATGTAGACCAAAAGAAAGGTGTGCAGCAAGGTGAATTTTTGGACTCGAGATTGTAAAAGGCCATGCAGGGTGCATATTTATATTTGTGGACGGTAGCCAACCACCATAAACTCCACAGCTTTTATTTGATGACTTTCGTTCCATTTCCGAGAGGTGAGTGTGGCTTCTTTGGAAACAAATATTCTATGTGAGTAAAACATAATTTAAGCTGAACTTTTAAATGTATAATAATTTGGGCACTGTTTTGTATTAGGTACGTAACAGCGCGGTAAGATGCCGCTTGACTTAGCGCCTGGCGACCTTATCCACTGGTGCATTACCTCATACCAGCACTAAAAAGAATAAGGTACTAACAAAAATAAGTAGGTAGTGAAGTTCATGTAACTATTTACTGTAGAAACTGCTTTTGTATGTATGCCATTGCCAGCAAACTAAACCAACAACTGTCAACTTTCACTATGGAAATATACCTAATACAATTCACCAAGGAAAGGCCAACACTGTTCCATGTAGAAGCTCATAGCTCACACACATAGCACAAAGCTCGATTTGGTGTTTAATACATCTCCTTGCCGACAGAACTGCTTCCACTTTTTCGCCAGGCTTGCGTCCGTAGGAAACAAAAAAAAAACTTATATTGCCGCTTTCCTTTTGTTTTCACTATTACACTTTGATACTGCACTCTTCATTTTGCTTTGTAATGTCTTAATAATTGTTTAAAACCACGCAGAAATATTAACGCACAAATATTTAAATTGTTATTTGGTTTTTTCGTATGCTCACAATCAACAATTGCACCAAGATGACATCACGCACACAGCTGATTCTGTCAAAATCACAAAGAGCGGATTAGCGGTACCGCGATTGGCGCAATCTCTATTTCTCTCAATCGTGGTACGTACTTTGGTGGAGTAATAGCAAGTACGTCAAGTATTTACTCTCTCAACGCCAAGTAGTGTATGTATGCGGAAGAAGAGTAACAATGTGTTGGGAGTAGAGTACAATGCAAGGAGTACTTATTGAACGAAATGCGGCAAATACACTTGCGCTGGACTCTAATGCAGATAAGTCAATAACGTAAACCATATAAATCAAAGATTTAAACTTTGTACGAAACTCGCGAAAATTTTGCAGATTTCAAAAAGTCGTAATTGAAATCCCTAACTTTTTAATAAGAATTTTTAGAAAACTTTAGGGGATGCAGTTTTATAGCTTAATTTAATGATTTTTTTGTACTTATGGGAATGCAGACACCTTCAACCAAAAAAATGCCCAAAAATCAACGCGAATTTTAGGCGACTTCAAACATGTGATTGCCATTTTTATAAGATCACTGCATTACTCTTCTTATGGCAGACGAGCTCCAAATATATGAGTCGTGCCGTGCCCCCGGAAACCTGGCATTCATGTTCAAAATTTTCAAATTGGGATCACAAATCTATAGCAAATATAGCAATAACAAGTATAACCGCATATTAATTTTTTTCATTCCTAAAAACTTCGCTTACCATTTGAACGTTTATTGAGTGGTAGCCATGATGGTTCACGTTTGCCCCTATAGCGCATCTTTCACCAGGTGTACGCAACGGCTTACTGACGATTGGCTCATTGAAATTCCCCACTGCTCGCCTACAGGGCGAAATTCCCCACTGCTCTCCTACAGGGCGTTGGTAACAACCAGTAGCGTAAAAGTGTAATATTATATTTACATTGAACCCAAATGCGTAATTTGGGGTAGAAATCATAAATGCGAAGCCAAATCACGCATTTTCCCATACAAATTCGCTTTTCCAAAATTACGTATTCGAACGCATTTAAACAAAATCACGAATCAAATGCGTTCCAGTTGCCGTACTTTTTATTGAACTCACTCAGAAACAAAAGCTTTTGCATGGTGGAATAATAACAAGGTGTTGTCAGTGACGTGTTTGTTGTAATTTTGACAACATCGGCATGCTTATTTTCAGTGCTGCCGATCTTATTTTTTATAATACTATTAGTTGGGAAATAGTATCTAAAATACTCCATTTTAGTATTTGGTTTTATCGCGATTTTTAAAGAACTTGGTGTTTTCAGAAAGATTCTAATATTCAAATTTGCTGGATTTGTGTAATTTTTGTCCTCAAAATATAAAATATAAAAGATATCATGGTTATCAATGGAAAAAGACGTACACAAAAATCGTATGGAAAGGCGATTTTTTTATATTAAATATCTGTTTTTGTTATTTTATGGCCTTATAACAATTATATTCAACAATTTTTTTATTGAGCTTGAGGCCGTTTTTTGTTTTTTTTTAATGAAAACTTATTGTGGAAAAGCAACAATAATTTGAAAAAATGGTAGAAGTGATAGCTATTTCGGAAATCACGGCATTCCCTCATGAGACTTCTTTCAGTGGGATTCGAACCGATGATCCCACTGACTCAGCCAGTTGCCTACGCACTATGCTAAGTTCGCCTTTTTAATTCTTGTCGCTTATTTCCACTATTTCACTTGTTCAGCCAACTACAATCAAGCGCAGCTATTCCGCTGCAATTCACTTGATCATGTGGTTGTTGGTTTTGTTGCTTTTTGTTAATATTTCTATTATTAGAATGTTTAACTTTTAGGTGTGCTCGTCCTTAAGTCATTCGTTTTTGTTATTTTATGGCCTTGTAACAATTATATTCAGCAATGTTTTTTTTTTATTGAGCTTGAGGCCGTTATTGTTTTTTTAATGAAAACATATTGTGGATCAAGTGAATTGCAGCGGAATAGCTGCGCTTGATTGTAGTTGGCTTAACAAGTGAAATAGTGGAGATAAGCAACAAGAATTAACAAGGCGAACTTAGCACAGTGCGTAGGCAACTGGCTGAGTCAATGAATCCTACTGAAAGAAGTCTGATGAGGAAATGTGGTGATTTCCGAAATAGCTATCACTTCTACCATTTTTTCAAATTATTGTTGCTTTTCCACAATAAATTTTCATTAAAAAAAAAAAGCTCAATAAAAACATTGTTGAATATATTAAATATCTTTTGCTGCATTGTCATAATATCGAGCCAAATGGACTACTGATACACTAGAATAGAGCGCCTGTATGGTTAAATTACGATTTCGCTTATATTATCCTTATTTATGTGTTTTAATTTATTTAAAAAATCATTTACAGTCTTAAGCAGGGATCACACGATTTGTACATTTGTACATTTGGCAGTGACAGAGTGGTGTTGTCTAGAAATTTTTATCGAGAATGAGAGCAGCTCAGTAAAAGCTTTCCAAATAACTCCACTCTGTAACGGAGAAAATAGCCAAATCTGTACAAATGTACAAATCGTGTGATCCCTGCTTTATAGGAAATTGCCTTATTTTACTGCCTTTACTTTTTTATAAGTTACAATATATGTCCAACCTGTGTGGAGCTGCCGATACAAACATATATTCAGGCTTATAAGCCTTTAATTAAACATTTTTCTTCATTTAATTTGAAATAGTATGCACAAACGGATTAATAGTAAATAATTAGTACCTTTTCTACTACTTAAAAATGCGTGACCGGAATAGACCTGCCGAAAAAGTGAGGTTAAGTTACTGACAACACCTTGTTATTATTACACCATGAGCTTTTGTTTGTCTTTGACATTTGGAATTTTTCAAAATCAAAACAAAGACAACGAACTGAATAAGTTTTTGAAATTTGTATATAAAAATTGTTAATTTATACATAACCTTTGCACATTTTTAGTTTAGTCAAAGAATAATTGCCTTTTTGTGTCCAAAATGTGTTAAAAAATATGGCCTGCAGTGTTTGTTTACATTTTTGTTGTTTTTGTTCTCCCTTTTCAATTGATGAGAAGTCAAGGGAAATGCGAATTAAGTAGTGTAAACACCTTCAAATGGCTGATTTCAAATCACGCATTTGGGTCCAATGTAAATGTAATATAAAGCAGACAGAACCTACCAAAATTAAAAGTAGTTTCTTCTTCTTAATTGGCGCTGTAACCGCCTAAGCGATTTTGGCCGAGTCCAAAACAGCACGCCAGTCATTTCTCTTCTGTGCTAACTGACGCCAATTGAAAATGCCAAGTGAAGCCAAGTCTTTCTCCACCTGGTCTTTCCAACGCAGAGGAGGCCTTCCTCTTCCTCTGTTACCAGCATCGCGGCCCGCGTTGAATATTTTCAGAGCAGGAGCGTTTCTGTCCATCCGAACGACATGGCCAAGCCAGCGGAGCCGCTGAATTTTAATTCGCTGCACTATGTCTATATCGTTGTAAAGCTCATACAGCTCATCGTTAAATCGTCTGCGATATTCGCCATCACCAACGCGTAAAGGTCCGTAAATCTTTCGCAGAATCTTTCTCTCGAAAACTCCAAGAGCCGCCTCATCAGATGCTTTCATTGTCCATGCCTCCGCGCCATACACCAGCACAGGCATGATGAGTGACTTATAGAGTGTGATCTTTGCACGACGAAAGAGGACTTTACTTCTCAATTGCCTACTCAGCACAAAGTAGCACTTGTTGGCAAGAGTGATTCTCCGTTGGATTTCAAGGCTGACATTATTATTGGTGTTAATGCTGGTTCCCAAATAAACGAAGTCGTCTACTTTTTCAAACTTGTAACTGTCAACAGTGACGTGGGTGCCAAGACGCGTATGCTCTGACGGTTTGTGTGATGACAGGAGATACTTCGTTTTGTCCTCGTTCACCACCAGACCCATTCGCTTTGCTTCTCTATCCAATCCCGAGAAGGCAGAACAGACGTAGCCCTTGTTTTTACCGATAATATCGATGTCGTCGGCATACGCCAGCAATTGTACGCTCTTATAAAGTATTGTGCCTGAGCGGTTCAGTTCTGCGGCTCTTATTATCTTCTCCAACATAAGATCATCATTTTACACAGCCGTATTAGTTTCGCGGGGATACCAAATTCAGACATTTTTATTTATTTATTTATTTATTTAGTCTACAGAAAAATGTTTTCTTACAGACAGTTGAGATAGAAAGATTTAGAATATTTAAGTATGTGTGATACATTACAGAGTGAAATAATTATAAATATTAACTTGTAAAGATAACAATGATATTCAATAGCAATTTGGGTAGCTGGCGAGGCCTTGTCTCCAGTCTACTTTTGTGTGCGGCGGGCGGAAAGACCTAGTTTCCGCTCCGCCCTGTTTACAGGCCGTTGATCATGGTCGGAAAGGCCGAGCTTCCGATCCATGTTCCCGTAGTCGTTACTTTGTAAGTGAGGCAGGCGGAAAGTCCTAGTTTCCGCTCCACGCTATAGACGAACTGTTGGGCGAGGTCGGAAAGGCCGAGTTTCCGATCCCTGCTCCTATTGTCCTACGCGGTCGCGGAAATATACGAAGCCGTTACAATTGTACTAAGCAGTCATAGATATTGTGTAATTTTTTCGTTCACGGTTGCAGATATTAGTTTATTTAGTTAACTTGTTGAGCAATGTTTTCTTTATTACAAAAAGCGATTCAGATATGTCGATGCAATCATAATGCTTGTTAAAATCTTGGCATAAACACCGAAAAGCATCATGCATTTCAAAGTTTGATTTACAAATACTCAACACAATAGGTTTAAAATGTCTCGTGGGTCTTGTAGGAATACAAAAATTTATCTCACTCAGTAAAAAGGGACTACTGACCATCCCGTTCATTAATTTAATTAAAAAAAGAACACCAAGCATCTCTCTACGACTCTGAAGCGTCGGCAAATCTATAAGCTTCAGGCGATCCTTGTAGGGTGGGAGATTTTTAGACGAGTCCCAACATAAATTTTTGAGGGCAAATAACAGGAACTGTTTCTGCACTGATTCGAGCCTGTCACTATGAATTTGATAGCTAGGATTCCATACTATAGATGCATACTCCAAAATCGGTCTAACTAGAGAGGTAAAGAGAACTTTAGTGACATAAGGATCGTTGAACTCCTTGGCCCAGCGCTTAAGAAAAGCCAACAATCCTCTAGCCCTAATCACGCAGGAGTTTATGTGAGACTTGAATTCTAGTTTCGGATCCATAGTTACACCTAGGTCAATGAAATTGGTCACTTGCTCAACATTGTGGTCAGATATCATATACGAATTTGGATAGAACGATTTTCTAGAGAAGGTCATGAATTTACACTTTTTCAAATTTAGTGACATGGAATTTGCTTCACACCATTCGAAAATGCAGGTTAGGTCAGCTTGCAAATGCTCCCTATCTTCTGCAGTACTAATGTACTTAAAGAGCTTAACATCATCAGCGTACATTAAGCATTTCGAGTAATTCAACACCTTAGGAAGGTCATTTATAAATAAAATAAACAAGACGGGACCAATATGGCTGCCCTGAGGTACGCCGGATGTGACATGTATTGGCCGGGAGGTACAATTTTTAAAAATTACTCTTTGTTTCCTATCCACTAAGTAAGAAGAAAGCCAGCTGAGAAGAATAGGAGGGAAGCCAATTCGATCAAGTTTATATATAAGGGTTGAATGAGATACCTTGTCAAATGCCTTGCTGAAATCAGTGTAAATCACGTCCGTTCGAAGATTGTTTTTAAACCCATTAGACACATAAGTAGTGAATTCAAGAAGATTGGATACAGTTGATTTACCTTTGCAAAAACCGTGTTGCGATAGATCAATAGCAGAAGTAATAGAGTGAGATAGTTCTTCCGTAACGATTGCCTCAAAAACTTTAGCAATAGCACAAAGCTTCGCAATTCCTCTATAGTTTACGATGTTAGTCCTACTTCCATTTTTATAAAGTGGCAAGATAAACGAATCCTTCCAGGAAGATGGGAAGACACCCTGTTTTAGGGAAGCATTAAAAAATATTTGCCAGAGGCTTATACAAATACTCTGCACAACTTTTAAGAACACTTGTGGGTATACCGTCTGGGCCAGCTGTATATGAAATTTTCAAACAATTCAAATGAATGAGGACGTCCGCAGCAGATATCGATGGAATTCGGATACAATCAAATGATGGCAGATCGAATGGGTAGCTAGATAGATTCGAATTCAGTTGGGAAGATGTAGAACTGGCAGAGTAGTTTGACTCGAAGAAACCAGCAAACATATCGGCAATAATATTTTCGTCACTGGAAACTAAGTCATTTAACTTCAATGTTGAGGGATAACCATTAGTCTTACGCTTTGTGTTCACAAATGCGTAAAACGATTTGGGATTAGAAACTATATTGAGTCGAACCCTGTTAATATAATTATTGTAACACTTTTTGTTCAATACATTGTATTTATGCCTAAGAATGGAGTACGCGGAGTAGTGAGAAGACAAGCCAGATTTTTTAAAAAGCTTAAATGCTTTGGATTTTTGATTTTTTAAGCGTTTCAATTCGCCAGTAAACCACTGAGCGTTAGACGTTACGTTAGCTTCCTTAACAAGAGGAATGATTTTACTGAAAATGTGGCGTAAGGAATTGCTAAAATGTAAGGCACTATCTTCAGCATTCCCATCATACTGGGGCCAAGTTATCTTCGATATCTCTAACCTAAGTTTATTATAATCTGCTGTTTTAAATGAGTAACGCTCCGCTCTTGATTTTTTACTGATAAAGCAACATGAGTTGCGTGAATTTATCAAGGACAATTCTAGTGGTGGGTGGTGAGAATCAACAGGGGTAATCAAAGCATAGCTAGGGGCTATTGTGACGTTGGAAACATCGTCCACAAAAACTAAATCCAGACATTTACCTAAGTTATTACTAACAGAGTTGATCTGGTAAAGACTAAGATCTGACAGATCGTTCAAAAATTGATTGAAGAGATCACGAGAGGAATTTGGTACAAGAATACCATCTATTAGATCCCAAGAAACACCCGCAAGATTGAAGTCACCCAGGACAATAACAGTATCGGAGGGCTTCACCATGGCATGTAGAGAGAGCAGTAAGGAGGAGTGTTTTAAATAAACAGAAAGGCTCGAGTTAGGTGGTATATAAGCAGCAACAAGATAAACGCTAATAGAATGATATCTTATTCGAACGCAGAGGAATTCAACTTCATCGGTGTCAGTGAACTCAATTTCTTCAGAAGAAAGGTCAGTCTGGACAGCGATTAAGACGCCTCCACCTTTTTTATTTAAACGGTCGTTTCGAAACACTTCATACTTAGGACACAAAATTTCCGAGTTGAACACATTCGGCTTGAGCCAGGTTTCAGTAAACACCAGTACTTTGAAGTCAAAATCATAGGACTGCAAGTGTAACCTTGATAGCTTTGTGTTCAAACCTCTCACATTTTGGTAGTAAATGCTAATGGTGAGGTTACTTATTAGTTTTTTGATGCCGAGGTGGAAAGCGGAAGTTGAGCCAAATTTTGCCCTTGCGGTCTAGATCTAAATTCAAATTCGCGAATGAAGGCACCGCTTGGCCAAAAAGATGGGCTCATTACTCTATCAAAGCAGTCTTCGGATATGTCTATTTTAAAAGAAGAAATGCTTCTTTCATACGAGAATCTGAACTTGCGTACATGCAACTCATTTGCTATCAGCCTGGAAGTTAAATACCCCTTCACATCATCGACAGTGGTATCTTTTGAAAACCTAGATATAAAGACCGATTTTTTGGAAGGGACAACGATTAAATCCCTCGGGACGGGGTTAACGCAATCGGAAACGGTTTCAGATGTGGTAGGGGGTTGCGGAACAGGGGGTTGCGGAACAGCTGTCAACTTTTTGGAAGGAGCAACGATGGCTTCGGATGTGGTAGGGGGTTGAGATGTAGTTGTGGAGTTTTTGGAAGGAGCAACGACTACTTGCATTGGAACGGTGTTGACGCAATCGGAGATGGCTTCAGATGTGGTGGAGGGTTGAGATGAAGCTGTTGAACAGGAATTTAGTGAGGCTCCAGTAGAAGAAGGACGTGGTTGGGGAGATTCAGTCCGCCGAGGAATCGGTGTGTTAAAGCTTATGAGTTCTTTGTTCATAGCTGGAGTCAAAAGTGGGTGGTTCTGCGGAAGATCCAGGTCCACAGTGATGGGATTCAACACAATATTTTCCACGCCTCTCCTACGTCTCTTAAGACCTTTTCCAGGAGAAGGAGAGGAGAAGGAAGTATCTAATAATTTAAATTCTTTGAATTCATCCTCATACTTCTTGAACTTCTCGTTGAGCAGTTTTAGCTCTTTGCTTATCTCCGAAAATCCATTTCTAGCGGTTCTAAATAGTTTACAGAGATCCACAACAGTTTTTTTACACTTTGGACATGACCAGCGAAGTCCATTGTCTCCAATAATCATATCCAGAACTCTCCCATTAATACCAGCACACTTTAAATGAGACAGTTCATCGCAAAGCCAGCACGCCACAAAACGGTCCGAACCGGCTTTTACATTACATTTTTCGAACAGACAGGACATTTTTAGCGAATTTTATTAAAAAAGAATAAAAATAGCGAAATTAGGAATGTATTGTACGAAAACGTTTCAAGCTCACAGTAATTGGCAGTTTAATAGCTAGTGGTCTTATTTAGTGAAGTTCAATGGTTAGAAACCGTGCTGAACTTAACAGTTTTAAAGCCACTGAGTTAACAAAATCAGCTGTCACCAAGAAAGCGACTGTCGATGATAAACAAAGGTGTGTGTAAAGCGCGAAAGAAAGCAAAATGAACAAACAAATGCGATATTCCTTACACTCTCACGCAAAAGCAACAATAATGCACCAAAACAGGCAAATATGCACGAAGGCCGACTAAATAAAACTTTTCAATCAACGCACTTTATGACTAAATCAAGTCAATTTATTGGAATTTGGCTTCAGTAAACTTTTTACGGTGTGAATAACACAA
>NW_023458555.1:59817695-59833710 GCF_013731165.1 Rhagoletis pomonella | reverse complement strand
ACGCATGCCCGACGACTGGAATTTAAGTGTGCTCTGTCCAATCCACAAGAAAGGTGACCCCGCCATTCGCGCCAACTACCGCTGGATCGGCCTTCTAAGCATAGGTTACAAGGTCTTATCGAGCGTATCAATGAACTGATTGGGCCTTATCAGTGTGGCTTTAGACCTGGCAAATCCACCATAGAGCAGGTATTCACAATACGCCAAATCTTGGAAAAGACCCGCGGGAAAAGGATCGACACTCACCACCTATTTGTCGACTGTAAAGCCGCTTTTGACAGCAATAAAAGGGGTTGCTTATACGCCGCTATGTCTGAACTTGGCATCCCCTCAAAACTCATACGGCTGTGTAAAATGACGTTGAGCAATACCACCAGCTCCGTCAGAATTGGAAAAGACCTCTCCGAGCCGTTCGCCACAAAACGGGGATTCAGACAGGGCGACTCCCTTTCATGTGACTTCTTTAATACGATGTTGGAGAAGATAATAAGAGCTGCAGAACTGAACCGCTCAGGAACAATTTACTACAAGAGCGTGCAATTGCTGGCTTATGCCGATGACAGCGACATCATCGGTAAAAAAACCGCGAAGTCTGTTCTGCCTTTTCCAAATTGGATAGGGAAGCAAAGCGAATGGGTCTGGTGGTAAACGAGGACAAGACGAAGTATCTCCTGCCATCAAACAAACAGTAAGCACATTCGCGCCTTGGCACCCACGTCACTGTTGACAGTTACAATTTCGAGAAAGTAGAGAATTTCGTTTACTTGGGAACCAGCATTAACACCGATAATAATGTCAGCATGGAAATCCAACGTAGAACCACTCTTGCCAACAAGTGCTACTTTGGACTGAGTAGGCAATTCAGGAGGAAAGTCCTCGACGTACGAAAACCACGCTCTATAAGTCACTCATCATGGCCGTGCAGGTATATGGCGCAGAAGCATGGACAATGACAACATCCGATGAGGCGGCTCTTGGAGTGTTTGAGAGAAAGATTTACGGGCCTTTACGCGTTGGCGACGGCGAGTACCGCAGACGATGGAACGATGAGCTGTATGAGCTTTACAACGATATAGACATAGTGCAGTGAATTAAAATACAGCGGCTCCGCTGACTTGGTCATGTCGTTCGCATGGACACCGACGCTCCAGCTGTGAAAGTATTCAACTCGGAACCCGCTGGTGGTAGCAGAGGAAGAGGGAGGCCCCCACTGCGATGGAAAGATCAGGTGGAGAAGGACTTGGCTTCACTTGGCGTTTCCAACTGGCGTCAGTTGGCACAGAGGAGAAACGACTGGCGTGCTTTGCTGAACTCGGCCAAAATCGCTTAGGCGGTTACAGCGCCAAAAAAGAAGAAGAAGAATGATAAAACGTATATCTGGCCAGTCACAGAAGAGAAGATCAAAAATGAATTACAAGAACTAAAATCGAAAAACGCTGTTGACGTTACTGGTTCTCCACATTCAGAAACAACCAAAAGAATGAGAATGAAGAATTCTTTGGAAAACAACGGTGTTTAAACAACGATCTTGCCATGATACTAGATTGTGAAGATGAAAGTCAGGAGGATACATACGACATTTACAAACCGATGCAATTCCCAAAAGAATTATTGCACCGCAATAAAAAATAAGTAAATATAACTGAAAGTCCTCTCGACGGGTGCAGCGTCAATCGAGAAGAATTTACAATTTTGTCAAGTTTCAAGTTTTTCGCAGCGAGCGAGTAGTTATTTAGTGGCGCAGGTTTGATTTACGACCCTTGAAAACATTTTATTGAATACAATGTTCCAATTTTTTAATTCAAGTTCTAAAAAAAATCTATTAAAAATTACTAACCTTTCCATTTTTTATTCAACTAAATCACCAAATCTACTCACCTAAATTATTTCTTAACATAAACCGAACATTAAATACCCGGCGCAAGTATTCAATATAGTTTTTTCACCTTTCCGAAAACTACCGCTACATGGTAAGCAGTGGTGGTTTTACGTCTATTTCAAAGATCTTCGATAGAACGTTCAGTTAGACATAATGAGATAAACTTATATAAATATATGTGGGCGGCATCACACCCATTTTCCAAAATTCCATAATAATGTTACTTCTTTTCAAGGGATTGTGGTTAGTATCAATTTTGGGTAAAATTAGCGTTAAAAAATGTGGTCGTAATTTTAGTCAGATTTCAATAACTTTCAACGTTTTGCCTTTATGGGACAACACAATAATCATACCGAGTTTGGTACACATTGATCGAACGGTTACCGAGATACACATATGTGGTCTTAAGTGGGCGGGGTCACGCCCATTTTCCAACATTTTATTATACGCGTACTTTTTGCTAAATAATTATTGCAAACATTAATTTTTAATAAATAAGCTTCAGTATTTACTGATTTATCGAAGCTTTCGTATTTCTCTAAATTACCGTTATGTGGGATGTGGGCGTGGTTTTTATCCGATTTTTTTTTTAATTTTCAGCCGTTTGGTATGTTTGGTGAAGGCCAACAACTGTGGCAAGTTTGGGAGAAATTGGTGGAGCGGTTCCCAAGATATACACATGTAATCATAAGTGAGCGCGCCTACGCCAAATTTCCAAATATTTATAATATTCTTATTTTTCGTTTAAAAATGATTGCTTATATCAATTTTGAGTGAGTAAGCTTCAGTAGTTACTAAAATATCGCAGTTTTCGTATTTCTGAAAACTACCGTTATATGGGAGGTAGGCGTGGTTATCGTCCGTGCCCATTTTCAACACCATCTGCCCTACGCTCAAAAGAAGTACACATACCAAGTTTCATTAAGATATCTCAATTTTTACTCGAGTTATCGTGTGCACATATGTAAACAGATTATAACGCCTTTGCGTACAAGTGTGCTTGGGTATAAAAATACTTGACATCCGCATTCGCATCCGCATCCGCGGATGTTAGCGTTTAAACATCCGCATCCGCGGATGTCTAAAATTCGACATTCGCAACGTCCCTGGTATAGAGTACCAATCGAGCTTGCGATCAGATCGCACTATGTAAATTTTTGCATTTTCTGCTTTGCTATCATTCACGGTGACCCAAATGTAACCAAGGCAATCTAGCTTAGTTTTGCAGTAACTGTATAACTCGATGTCCGTAGTTTTTACACGTTCGTTTGAGAAGTATTTCTTGGCGTCATCTACGTTTATGAGTGTTACAGGTGATCCCGTGTCGATTTCGGACTCAATATTTTTGTTGTTCACATTAAGTTTGCAAACACTTTATCACGTGAACCTTTTGCTTTGGGAAGGTCCAATTGAAACAAATCTTCCACCGTGCATTCCTGTTTTGCATTGTCGTCCGCACTTATCATATTTAATGATTTCTTTTTACGTTGTAAACATATCTTCTGTAAATGGCCCTTCTTTTTTGCAAAAATGTCAAGTCACTTCTTTGTATTGACATTTATCGGCCATATGACCAGCGTTACCACATCGATAACAATTTTTCTTTGAAATGGTAGAGGTTTCTTTTTTTGTATCGCTTTGAGGTTTTTTGTGTTTGCTTTTTCTGTATTGGATTTTATTAACTGTTTCCCCACCTCCGTTGTTTTTATGTAATTCGCCTCCTTCTTTCTCTAAAGTTTCTGGCTGCGTAAGCCAAAAACGCATTGATTACGTAAAGCTTTGTCTAAAATCGCACCAAATCCACATCCCGCAGACAATCTTCGTAATGCAACCAAGTAATCAGTACATGATTCATCTTCCTTTTGTTTTCGAAGGTGAAAACGGTAGCTTTCCAATATTTCATTGCCTTTAGGATTGAAATATTCTTCCAACACAGCAACAATTTCCGTGTACGGCATATCTTCCAGGGCTTTAGGTAGTACTTTATCACAAAGTATATCGTACGTAGAAGCTCCCATAAAATGAAGAAGTAAAGGTTTTCGGTTCGTTAAATCAGCATTGTAAATTTTCAACGCGGTTTCAAACCGTTTAACCCATCGGCTCCATGTTATGGTTTTCCGATCAAATGCGTCGAATGTAAATGCGGACATTGTATTGCCAGCAGTATTTCTATTTTTCTGTGAGTCAGGCATTTTGCGAAATGCAATTTTAAACAGAGCTATCGTATAATTCAGAAACCGATCCTCGTCGCCAGAACTGTTAGGAAAAAGGCTCTTTCAAGCGAAATGAATATGCACGCGTTTATTTGCTGACTGACTTCTAGTCGTTGTTTCTTTTTATTTTGTGCTTATTACTAGTACGCTACAATACGTCGTATGCTACAATTACATACTTAAATATTGATTAAGTATACAGTATATAACACCATACTTGGGACCCTTCGTCAATCATAGATATTATCGCTTTTCAGGAATTCTGACCTTGTGGGGCTTATCAAAAGATAATTTCGGTAGCATGATATCTGTGAGCTTGATAGCGTGATCATCCAGAAAAGGCTTGAGAACGTCCAAGTGTCCCCAAAGATCTCCACTATTCATACTGATTACATTGGGCAGCCGTATGGAGCTCCAGCAGGCCTCCTTTTCTATCAGAATAGATAGGAGAGGAGGTCGTGAAACCTGTTGTCACATATGCGGCACTGGCCTGGTGGCCAAAAGCAAAGAAAGCTAGTGCGGGTGCCACCTTGAGCAAGCTACACAGCTTGATCTGTGTGGCCATCACAGGAGCTATGCGCACCTGTCCAACGGATGCCCTCAGTATAATTACAGGCATCCGTTGGACAGGTGCGCATAGCTCCTGTGATGGCCACACAGATCAAGCTGTGTAGCTTGCTCAAGGTGGCACCCGCACTAGCTTTCTTTGCTTTTGGCCACCAGGCCAGTGCCGTATATGTGACAACACGTTTCACGACCGTATTTAAAGACCAATACGTTAGTTTGGCTGATATTCCCAAAGTTTTACCATGGGGTCTCTGGCAGGCATAAAACGCCCTTGTAGCCTTGTTGGTAATGTTTGGGAGATGTGAGTTCCAATTGAGCCTTTTGTCCAGGGTTACCCCTAGATACTTCGCCTCTTCTGAGAACTCAATTTCTGTCCCTGCCAAGGTGGGTTTAGTCAAGTTGACTTTCCTTCTTTTGGTAAATGGGACAACGGTGGACTTCTGCGGGTTTATTGACAATCCCTTTGAAGCACACCCGTCTTCCGTTAAACTGCGCGCAGCTTGCAATCTGGAACAAATTGTGTCCTCATGCCAGCCGACAACGTAGATGACTAGGTCATCTGCATATCCATATGCCTTGAACCCATTGCCATTTAGCTTTTCGAGAAGTTCGTCAACAACCAGTGTCCAAAGGAGGGGCGATAAGACCCCCTTGAGGACAGCCACGGGTGGAAGTTACTGCTTGCCTATTGTCTCCTAGTTCCGCTATTATAGTTCTGGATTTCAACATGCTTATGATCCAATCCGTTAGAAGGCCAGGAATATCCTTTCGTATCATAGCTGTCGATATTGCTTCATAAGACGTATTGTCGAAAGCACCTGATATGTCCAGGAATGCACACAAAGCTATCTGTTTATACCGCAATGCCTTTTCAATGACTTGAGTTAGGCTATGTATTGCAGTAATAGTAGATTTGCCTGCCTGGTATGCGTGCTGACTCTGACACAGAGGCTTATTCCTGTGAAAGTTATCCCTTATGTGAAAGTCAATAAGTTTTTCTAACGTCTTTACTAGAAAGGAACTGAGGCTAATTGGCCTATACGCCTTTGGGAGTTGTGCTGAGTTTTTCCCCACTTTAGGTATGAAGATCACTTTGACTTCACTCCATGTTGTTGGTATGTGAGCAAGTAAGAGACTTGGTCTCAGCAATCTAACTAGTGGCCCAGATATTAAGCCCAAGCTCTGCTGCAGCAGGCAAGGGTAGATACCATCTGGACCAGGAGATTTATATGCACTAAAGGTTGAAATGGCCCACGATATCTTTTCCACACTGACGATTCTTCCTGCTAGGCCTCTTGTCCTCCTGTTTGCGCACACAGCGTTTGCCGTGTTTATTGAAAGACATGTGCCTTGGGGAATACATCCCGGGAAGTGGGTTTCTAACAGAAGCCTGTTGGTTTCTTCCGGGGTGCCAGTGTAGGTACCATCTGGTCTTTTCAAAGTGCATAGGACTTTCAGATGATCTAGTTTAAGGGCCTTCTGAAGGCGATGCACCTCTGGAAGAGAGGAAATACTTCCGCAGTGCTCACGAAACGTAGCCCTTTTAGACCTTCTGAGCTCACAGTTGTAAGCGGTTAGGGCTCACTTGTAAGCGGTCCAGTCACCTGTTGACTTTGCCCTATTGAAAAGTATCCTGGCTCTTTTCCTAAGTTTTCCGAGAGAATCGTTCCACCAAGGGACATCCCTTTGAGACTTCTTGGTTCTCAGTGGGCAGCTCTCTTCAAAACCTTGTTTGAGGACATCTTGGAAATCTCTCGCCTGGTCCTCAAGTTCATAATAATAATAATAATAATAGATTGGCGCTTACACATATGTTAGTGTTTGGTCGAGCTTCTCCTCCGATTTGTGGCGTGCGCCTTGATGTTGTCACACAGAGCGGAGGGACCTACAGTTTTACGCCGACTCCGAACGGCGATTGTATTTTTATGAGAAGCTGTTTTTCATGGCAGAAATACACTCGGAGATTTGCCATTGCCTGCTATTGTAACTTTACATGTCATATGGCAACTCCGTATATATGTATATGTATATTGATACTTGGCAGCACAGTTAAATATATCGAGCTGTCATTATTCATTCTTTTTATAATTATTCATTCTGTAGAATCATCGTTCATACAACTTAAATTAAATGAAATATAATTATCTGAATTGAACAACCTGTGTAACACTTCTTCCAATTAAACCACAACACCTGCCGAGGGACGACCGCTGTTAAGAAAAAACCTTTTTTCTATATTTTTGCGATGTTGCTTTGACCAGGATTTGAACCCAGGCGTTGCGGAGTGGAAGCGCGCACTGCTTACCACTACACCACAGCGGCCTCAAGTTCATAGACGGATGAAATTGGTCCCGTAGAACCATTCACTTCTCGCTCTATGTGGAGGCGAAAGAGTTCCCAGTTTGTTTTTCTGGGATTTCTGTAAACATGGTTTGTCGCTCTTTGGGCTTCTATATCGAATCGAATATGCCGGTGGTCCGACATAGTTACCTCATTTGAGACATGCCAGTTTGAGATAAAGGTCGACAAGTTAGTTGAGGAAATTTTCAAGTCTAGAACCTCCCCTATTATAGCATTGACAAAGGTCGGCTCATTACCCCGGTTAAGAATAAATAAATTGTTCTTAGTGATAAATTCAAGAAATGACTCCCCTCTAGAATTGGTGTCCAAGCTACCCCATACACAGTGATGGGTATTGGCGTTGCAGCTCATTACTAGTTTCAGCTTTCTCCTTCTGCAGTACTCCTCTAGGGCTATTACTTCCCTTGCGGGCATCTCGCAGCTGTCACCTGGGAGGTAAGCTGAAGCGAGAACGACCTCTTGTTCTCCCATTTGAGTGGACACTTTAGTCCATACAGCAGCTAAGTCCTGTTGAGTCAACTCTGAAATGGGAACAAAAGTCATGCTATTATGTAGTAATATGGCCGCTCTGGGCCTGCAGTGTGTGGTATCGTAAATTATCTTTCCAGTCACAGTTTAGGCCTTTAATAGCCCCGGCGAAAACCCACGATTCTTGGATGAATGCGACATCCAAGAATTCTGTTTTGAATCTCCAGCATAAGACGTCAGAGGCCGCCTTTGCATGATGGAGGTTCACTTGCAGGCACTTGATGTGCCTAGGCCTATCTTTTTTCCCCTATTGGTGACCATCAAAGTCTTCTCCATCGAAATCTCCCCTCGACCATGTCTTCGATTCGCATTTAGCGGAGGACGGAAGGGATTTTGGGCGAAAGGGGCCTTTGATTTCTCTGGGCTGGAAGGTTCCCTCTTTTCCGTGCCAGGAGTGTCTTCTGAGCAGCAGGGCCGCTCTATGGACTCCTGAACAGGTGTTTTTTCCTTCTCCGCTGCCCCTGACTGCTCTGAAGGTAACCTTTGCAGTCCCTTGGGTACGTCCTTGGAACCGCAAGGTCCCTCTTCGATGCAAGCACTTTGTGCAGTGGAGGAGGAACTGGCTTTAGAGGGCTGTGTACCCTTCGGGTCTGACGACTCAGTCGTCTTCCCTTTTTTTTATGGATGCGCACCCTGCCTATCCATAATTGACTAGGTATCCCAGCCTGTCGAGTGTCTCCGCTGAGTGCGGGTCCAACCGCTAGAGTGAGCTCAGTGGTGGGTCCTTTCTGTACCCTGTTGAGCACCCTCCAGCTACCTACCCGCAGCCCTTCGTTCTGACCCTCGACAAGGCCAAGGATACTGTCCACTGGAGTGGTTGATGGCTCCGGAAAGTACCCAACGTAGACACTGGGTTTGGGTACGTCAATGGCATTCATTGCCAAAATTTCCGCGCCCTTCCACGGTTTCAGGGTTTGGGATACCTTGCGCAGCCACTCCAGCGTTTCAGCGCCTCCGCAGCCAATTGACATCCATCCCGGACGGAAGGTGCAACCGCTAAACTTGGGCTTCACAGAGCCCTTTCGCTGTCGCCTCACCTCCTCCAGGATGGCCGCCTGAATGGCAGGTAGTTGGTCTAAGGACCAAAGTGCTTTAGGGTACCCTTTAGGGAGTAACCCTAACCTAACCCCATTACCAAGGTCCGCCTGACAGGTCGGCGCCTTTGTGACATCGGCAAAAGTTGCTTTGACCCTAGGTTCCTTTGGTCCCGTATGTGCCCTTTTGTCAGCTGGACCTGGTTTCCGTTTAGGAGAGTTCTCCACCGGGGAAGATGTAAGGTTAACCGATCGGTTCCTCTTAAGCTTTGTGCCAGCCAGCAAAGCCAGTTCGGCCTTTCCTTTTGCCATCGGAATAATGGCTAGCCGTTTGGCATCGCTTTCGCTGACACCTCTGGAGAGGTAGAATTTGTAGCGCTTTTTACCTGCTCCAGAGAGTTTTCTTTTAGGAGTACTAGCTTCCTCCTGCTTTAACGATAAGAGGGCCTCCTCCTCGTCTGTGGGTATTTGGATGTCGTTGCCATTTGAACCAGAGCCCATGTTGGCAATATCGACATCCATGGCCACCGGGTTGCTGAGAACGCCGTTTGGATCAAAGTCCATTTCGTCCATTACAGCGTCCCGAGAGGGTTGAGCGCCTTGGCCGTTTGGATTTGCGTCGTTGGTTTGCGTTCGTCCGCTGCGCTCGCCATTTGTTAAGCAATCTCGTTGGGCATCGCGTGCACCTCTTAAGGCTGCTGACTGTTGCCGACTGTTAGAGGGCACGGAGATTTTCTTGTTTTTTTTTATTTATTTGTGTTTTTTCCATAGAATCCCACGAGTAAGGGGGAAGAGAGAGGTCATCCGAGGCAGAGCCCCGGTACCCCGGAAAGACTACATAAAACCAGACGGCGCCACGTGACTGGAGTACACCGTAAAAAGACACACTAACGTAGTGCCATTCAGTCCTCAGGCATGGTCCGATTAACACCTGGACTGACGGATTTTATCGAGTTCTCTCTAGATCCGCCATATTCAGTAAAAACAGGGGCACCTCTCGCAGGGTGTGACTCTTCGCCACGTATGGTCGGTCTTGAGCCATCGACAGCCCCTGATCCATAGCACTGCAGCACGTGAGATAACAGCACCAAGAACCTTGACCCCCCCAATATACATGATAAGGCTGATAATGTTTTTTTGTTTAGCGACATACGACCAGACTATCTGCTTTTTCGATCTGAACTATCCAATG
The DNA here is from genome assembly GCF_013731165.1 of Rhagoletis pomonella. Taxonomy (NCBI): domain Eukaryota; kingdom Metazoa; phylum Arthropoda; class Insecta; order Diptera; family Tephritidae; genus Rhagoletis; species Rhagoletis pomonella. The sequence goes on along the minus strand of NW_023458555.1, from coordinate 59,823,936 downwards.
TTATAAAATGATCCTGTATTAAGAATATAACTTTTCCGTCTCCTACCCTAATTTAGAGATTACACAGGCCTGCGAAATTTATTTTTTTTTTTCCACCAATATTTTTTTTTTTTAATATTTCGGTACGATAAATTAAAATACATCTTTGGTTTTTTTCTAGCACGTCGAGATTTTTTATGGCGACATATATATTATAGAATTTTTAGCAACTTGCATGAAAAGCCAAAAACTAATTCATTTATAATTGAATTTTTACTTATTTATGGGTATTTTTAACTAACGCGGTTGGTTTTTAAGTAAAAATTCAGTTCTAAATTAATTAATTTTTGGCTTGTGTGTCATCAATAAAAAACATCCCGCCATACTAGAAAAAAAATAACACGATTATTGGAGGGGGGAAACAAAATTTAAATTTCGCAGGCCTGTGTTATGTATGGTAAATAGAGGAGAAACGTCAAAGACAAAATATGAAAAACAATGGACTCCGCTAAGCTAAAACGCGTGGTTGATGTATTTTTGTTAAAAAATTTGATAAAAATCGTACTATTATGCATGCTTATACTACCCTGCCATCAATAAAGCTAAAAACTCCTAAACTAAAAAAGGGAGCTCCAGGATATTTGGCAATGCTTTGAGGAAATCGCCAACGGCTCTGATGCTGATTCCAGTTTTTGTAGTGATGTGGATAGCAAACGTTGGGTACACAAGGCAGCGACCGTACAAGAAAAAAAGCAGCGATTTATAAATGGAGAAATATTTACAGCTACCCCTTATACCCGGACAAGAAGATCCTTTAATTTGGTAGAAGCATAGATAGTCGCAGAGATTTTCCAAATCTGTTTACACTGGCAACGAAGTATCTCTGTGCGACACCTTTCTCAGTCAACTCGGAAGGAGTGTTTAGTGTATCGGGTAGCGTGTATGTTGAAAATAGAAATAGGTTGTTCGCCGATAATTGGGAAATGCTTCTTTTCATAATGACAAATATAAACATTTTAACTTTAATTACTAAATAAATACTATTAAATTTGATCATGAAAATAGAAAAAAAATGTTTGAACTACATTTTTAAATTGAATCTTTTATAATCGAAATCCGGAAATCCGGCTGGATGTTAGTCAGTATCCGGTCGGATAGTCGGATACCAGAAAAACGGCCGGATAAGCCGGATTCCGGATATCTACCGGATACCCGGCACATTCCTATACTCAACCATACCTACAACCTACACTAGGTTGCGTTTCGGGTGTATTTCATGATTTTTTTTTTGTTTAGCACCGTGTTATTATTCAAATTTTTGTAAAACCGTTTATTGAAGGAACTATAGCAATAACATGAATTTAACTAAATTTGTTGCGTTTGTTTTGCACAATATTTATTTTAATAAATGTCAACTAAAGTATTAACAGTGAAATTTATGCTTTAATATGATGCCTAGTGTATATTAGAGATAGATGCGAATAGAGATAAAATCAACCGATCGCTGCTGCGTCCGACCCCGTCGAAACAGCTCGTTTCTTAGGTCTACCGTTAGTTGAGGATGACGGCAAAGGTTGCTAGACACACCGACCCAGGCGGGGCTTAGTAGTGCCGTTACATCAACACCAACATCTGACCAACATTGAAATTACATTGTACTTTTATTGTACGTAATTTTTAAAGCATACATTGTTCGTAACGGTTTCTATGTCTAGATTTATCCAAAAACTATCAGGTAGTTAACAATCTGTAAATACTTCTGAAAAAAAGTGAGCCAATGCGTTTCTATATTAAGACAACGATATGAGTATTGAACAAAAACTACTTAGGAGAATTGTTAAATTTTTACGAATTTTTTCATCGGAAGCTTTGGGAAGCTTGGGAAAGTTATAAGATTAATGGCATGAATCGGCCGTCTTATTTAAAAAGTCTAAAAGGTGACGTTACACAATTTTCATCATTGGATATTCAAAGAATTGAATTAATAGTGTAATTTATTGTACTCCATTTCATGTTTTAGTTTAATACTTAACTCCTCAAGATAACATTTTTCGTAATGAAAAATCTTGTTTTTGGATAAAAAAAAAACGTCCAGACGAGCAGCAAAGATCTGAAGGTTCGGTGATTTTGAATCTAGAAGTGATGCTTAAAGAATGGTCCAAACAATTTTTTTGGCCACGTAGAAAAGCTTTATTTAGGTTCAAGATCACCGTGTTTGAGCAGCATAGGGGTATAGTGAACTAATGATTTTTTTTCTGACGTTTGCAAGCATATTAAAATCATATGAAATTGAAAAAAAAAAAAAATGAAATTGTTACAATTGTGTGTGTGAGTTTGAGTTTTGAATTTTTAAATTATATTGCCAACAAACGTCAGACTACTACCTTTCAATGGTTTTACCTTCCCTGCAAACCAAAGTTCCCGAAATCTTAACGAAATATTTATGAGTATATAATTTCTGTAACGATTTTTTTACCAAGCTTCAATGAAAATATGAAGTGGTTGACATGAACTCGTGAAGAAATTCCTGTGCGAAAAATAAAGAAAATTTTGCAAGATAATCTTCACATAGCAGCATCATTTTCATTGCTTTACTGATTTTTTCCGAAATTTCGTAAAAGAATCGAAGTGTGCACAGTTTTACGAATCCTTAAAATCTGGTTTGCAGGGTTATGTTTTTATCATGCGACCAAGTATGCATACATGTCTGATTGTCTTATGTTCTACTTTACCTTAATAAATGAAAAACCAATTGTTTGAAATGTCAGTTTATTATTACAATATTTTAATTTTAGACGGATTTGAACAATCAACTCAAAGAAGCTGGTACTAAGTTAGTTGTAATTGACTTTTTTGCAACATGGTGTGGTCCCTGCAAATTAATTGCTCCCAGGCTTGAGGAGTTGGCAAAAGAGTACGAAGGAAAAGTTTTAATACTAAAGGTGAGTTTATAATAATTTTTTTCTTCTCCAAAAGACGGTTTATTTCGAGAGGTCGTTCTGCATGCATTTAGCAGAACAAAAACACGTGCAATACAATGCATTGAAATGAACATTCAACGAACCTTTTATTTGCCTCAGCTCTGTTAAAACATTGGCAAGCCTTGATGTATGTCTGCGAATGCGGAACTTTGGTTGAACCTAACCCTGCCCTAATCGACGATAACCGTGGGGTATCGGTATTAAGCAAAATACTTTAAATCAGCCTCATTGCGTAAGTCGTAAATTAGGCTACAGTAGCATTGTCTATTGTCGTACTGAAAAATGTAAACGACCAAAATCGTCGAAAACTATACAGTGCTGCTAAGATTTTCCGTTTTAATACTCTGTGGAAATTTTAGGCAATGACGTGCAATTTTCGATACGATTCGACTCTCGAAAAACGACTTGCATTCGACACGACTCTCGCAATGAGGGTGAATATAAATTCAAAACAGTAACACGTTCAACTCTTAGTGTTTTTAATTTAGTTAAAAGAATATAACGCATATGTAAAGGTAGTTATTTAAATTCCAGATTTTAGTATATTTTTGCAGTTATGTTTCATTTCTACTACAAACATACATTAACATTTTTTCAAACCGTGTTGAAAAGTCAACTCGCTTGGAATGTACACATTTTTTCTACATCGCACAGTGCGGCCGAATTCCAAAGGTGCGGCACAAATTCGAGAAAATAAAGTTTCTAGATAGGCCTTTTTTGACATTGAGTTGGCTAAAGAGAACACCTAAGAAGCGAAAATTGTTCACTGTAATTTCCTGTACCCTAAATCCTCTCTTTGTAGTGTGACCTCCTCTCAATCACAACATTATTGTAATAAAAAGCGAAAAGTTGTTAACGTATAAAAGTAGTTAGAGAATAGGAAATCAAACAAAACCAAATGGAGTCTACGTCTGAATGTTAGTAAAATACGTTAAACAATTTGTGAAAACTAATATTGTAACAGAAATTTTTATGAAATAAAAATGTAAAGGTATTTTTTCGTTTCTTTAAAAAAAAAACTTGAGTTGCTAAATGCAACAGTCACAACACGCTATTGGATTTTACGTAGAAAAGTATTAGCTACAGAATAAAACAAAACTCGGATGGCCGCACTTTTGGATTTCGGCCGCACTGTGCATCGGTAGATATAGTAAAAAGTCACGATATAAACGATTTTGTGTTATTTAGAGGGAAAAATAACGAGTATGAGGGTGTAAATTACTTATGGTGTCTTCGTTTCTACCAGAAAATGTCGCCTTATGATTTCCCTTTCTCTTTTCGTGTGCGATTCTAAAATAAGAGCAAACAGCGCTAAAATTTTGTGTTCGTTTCTTAAAACGTCACACTCTTGTAAGGCAAAATAGGCACATTCTTTTCCTTTGAAGCTTCGCCAGGGGAGAAGGTTGCCCTAAAATTCAGATGTTTGCTTAAAACGAAAATATTATGAAGTGCGTAAGCTGGACAAGGACAAGAGGAAACATGCCCTCTTACAGGGTTGAGTGTAACATAAAACAAATTTTGCATCGTGGAATGGCAACAGTTTTTGTTATTATTGAACGAAAAATTCTTCATCCATCTGTCCGCATTTTTTCTGCTGAGGAGCTAGTATTTTTGTTATGCTAAATCCGAATATGCCATACAATTTTTAGTTTGACAGTCAAAGACTGTCAAATCAACTGCCAATTTCTCTAGAAATAAGAAAATCTTTTTAAAATGCCACTGACTAGGTTTTTAGGCACGCTAGTCACGAACTTGATGTAAAATTAATACTTTGGCAGTTGTCAGCCGTCAAATAGACTGAATTTTCTTAAAAATGGGGGAATCTTTTTAAAAATGCCCCTATTAAGTTTTTAGACATGCTCATCACGAATTCCATGTCAAATTAAAGCTTTGAGAGTTGACAGCTGTAAAATGGACTGTTAATATTTCTAAAAGTAAGAAAACATTTTTTAAAACGCTACTGCTAAAGGGTTTAGACACGCTAGTCACGAATTTTACGTCAAATTAAAAGATTGAGAGTTGACAGCTGTCGAATGGTCTGCCAATTTATCTAGAAATGAGGAAAGTTTCCCAAGAATTAAACGTACTGATTTTAAGGCTCACTGATCTCGGGTTCTATATCACATTCAAATTTATGCAGTTGACAACTGCCAAATGAACTGTTATTTTCAGTAGAGTAACACAATATATTTGTTTAGCCAAATTAATGATTTATTGTATTCGAGGGAGCATATTTAAAATGAATTTATGATCAAATTATGAAATAATAACAGTAATTTTATTTATAAATAGGGGATAGTTGCTTTATGTTGAGCCCAAACAATTTGACATAGGCCCCCTAGTTCTTTTAAGATTTTTTTTCATATGATATGATATGGGTGTTTCCTGTGTTACGGACGTTCCGTTTGTAGGCACTTTTTTCATCATAAAAACTATAGTAGGCTCTGAATGAACACAAATTTTTTGTTATGAGTAGTCATCATCAATACCTATCTGAAACCAATATAAATATTTTCCGCAAATGTTATATGGTAAGTGCATAGCGATTAAAAGAACCCGTTCGGACGTTCCCAAAATGGAACTCGTATCGAAGATACTGATGATTCTTGCAAAAATCTGCGAATCTGTTAACAATACAAAAATATTATGTATGAATGGTTATTAGAATAATGAGCAGCCATAACCACTGCGTCGACTTAAGCTTCCTAACGATGTTTAATAGCCGTCAAAAACTGTGCAAAGTTGTTCGGACGTTCCGATTTTTTCCAATGAGATAAAATTTTTTGTTTAAGAATTTAAACACACTCGTTTTTAATGCAAATATGAGGTTTTATTGTAAATAATACAAAGCACTTAAGGCCTGAGTGGCTAGTGGGTGACAGGTAACAAGATCAACGGAAATAAGGTCAATTAACACTATTTCGCACACTGATGCGCACTAAAGTCCATTGACATTATTTGCTTTCCAAAAGAGAAATAAAGTCAAAGAAAATTTGGCGCGACCGTGGCGCAGCAAGAATGTCGATGGATTTTATTTCGCTTTTGAAAAGGTAATAATGACAATTGCCTTTATTTCGCACCAGTATGCGAAATAGTGTCAATTGATGACCTTACTGCTGTTGATATTGGTCTGCTCGCTAATGATCTTGGTTTGCTAATGTCAAAATCCTTGAATTCCCTTTTTTGTCAAAATCCTTGAATTCCTTTTTGTCAAAATCCTTGAATTCCCTTTTAAAATGCTGATATGCTTCTTTTACTGTCAAAACCATGTAGCGCTTTGG
>NW_023458555.1:59816562-59817595 GCF_013731165.1 Rhagoletis pomonella | reverse complement strand
CATTTTAGCTTTCTATGGTTATTCCCTTTTCGATTATTTAATGTTTATTACTTTTTATGAAAGTGTGGCTCGTTCTCTAAGAAAGACCATGTAAGTCAAAATTTCAGGCCGAATTCACAGTACGTAGTTAAACCATTGTTAACTTAACCACCAACAAGAGTTTAACTATGACATAGTTAACTATTAAAATTCATGTCGACTTAAAATATACAAATTCTAAAAACAATATTCTTCTATACAAATTTGTTAAAAAAAATTAAATTTTACAAGAGTTTAACTATGGGGGGCATGCTGGTTTAAACTTTTGTTAACTGAGCATTGTGAACATTAAAATCGATAGTTAAACTTTGTCAGTGCACTATGGGGTTTTTTAATTTTTTTTTTCAGAAATTTCAAATTTAAAGACTGACTTAAAGTTTTGCAAATATATTATTTAGATTAAAGTAGAATTTTAATTTTTGTTAAAATTTTAATTTGACCACGCCTACACCCCCGCCCCGTTAATGGCCTTTAAAATAAATTGGAAAATTCACAGTAAATTCTTTTTTACATAGATTTGTATTATTTTGTGGATTCGTACGTTCTTAAACAATTAGTCTTAACTACGAACATTTAAAATTAATTAAATTATTATTACACTGGATCACAAATTTTAATTTTGATTTTGTTCTCCAGACGCCACTATCCAATTTGTATGTAGAATCGCTCGCTGATTCCGAAAATCGAGTTAATTTATTTTTGTATGGGTACGTTATCGAGATATTTGCAACTTACCATTATTCTGCTTTAAAAAAATGGTTCCACCTAATCAAGTATATCTTATGAACCAATTAACTAATCGTAATGTAGATGAAAGAAAATAAAATTCTCTATAAACCGTATATACCCCACTTTTCGAGAGCCCTGATAGTTTCTCAGAAATTAAATAATCATTCCAGTTTTTTGGTTTTTGGTTCCCTTTTGTCAAAATCCTTGAATTCCCTTTTAAATGCTGATATGCTTCTTTTACTGTCAAAACCATGTAGCGCTTTGG
>NW_023458555.1:59812034-59816462 GCF_013731165.1 Rhagoletis pomonella | reverse complement strand
ACAAACAAAAATTTTACGGTCTCATGTTTCCTTCATACCGCAGTTAATGCAAACTAATTTGGTTCAAAATTAAATTTTGATGCATAAACTCTCTTAGACTGTGTTTGCACCTGTGTAGAGTTGACTTGACAACTTGAAGAACGCATGGAAAGGGCCATAATTCGAAATTTTTTACAGCGAATATGATCTGTATTTACCGCTAAAAGTGTAAATAAATTCTCGACATACACCCTAAGAACCAGATGATAATGAACAAAATAAAAGAAGCCTCGGAACCCTGCACGGGTAGTGCCGCCGCTGGACACGGCGAAGTTAAGTCCAATAAACCTACCATCTCGGGAACCGCATCGACGGCGCCGAAGACAGGGCCTACACGGCCCAAACAGATTCGGCCCTAAGCCCCCAGAGGGAAAGCATACTTCCAGCGATACCGGCAAAACTATACCCCTCGAGGGAAAGTCGAGGCCGGTGGGCCCCTCTCTCCACGCCCATCCCGGGCACATCCAACTCACAGGGGGTAGTACTCCTGTGAGTAAAACAACAACCGGGGCAAACGACCTGGATCGGCGCCCCAGCTGCTCCAAAGCAGCGAAAATAATTCCGCCCTCCGTCAGGGCTCAGCGCGACCGAAGGGCAGCCCCTAAGGTTATTAAAAGACTGGGCGTCATTCCACACGACCAGCTGACGGAGGAGCAAAAGGCCTCCCTCAAGTGGGCAATGGAAGTCTTCGCCGCCAGCGATAAGCGATCCTCCGGGAAGGGCGGTAAGGACATACCATCCACTAAGGGGAACCCACGGAAGGACCTAGGCCAAAAGAGACAACGATCTCTGGACGACACCGCGAGTGGATCCAAAAGGCATAGGACTTCCTCTCCCTCTGTCCGTCCGTCCATGGCCGTGTCCACCACGAAGCCATTCAGCGAGGCCGCCAAAGAGCACCTCACGCTGGCGGTGTTGGACAAGGGACATCCGGACGGCCACATCAGCACGGACAATTGGAAGTCCGTACTGATGGGTCTATGCAGGGTGTATAAGGGGATACTCCAGAAGTATCCCGGCCCTGCACCAGTTGTTCGTGATGCTGGGTGGCATCAGGGGCGGGTAAAGCTGGTGGCGTGTGCAGAGGAACGCGCGGTCCGGCTTTACAAGGAAGCGATCTCCACGGTTGGACAGCTGTGGCCCGGGGCAGACTTAGTTGCTGTTCACAGGGATGAAATCCCTAACAGGCCGCGAGCCTGGGCCTGGGTCCCAGCTGAACCATCAAAGCCAGAGGAGATTCTTGAGTTTATCCGACTGGGCAAAGAAGGACTGCCCACAAGTGATTGGAGGATAGTCCGAGTTGGCGAGACCAAGGGGAAGCAGCGTTTTGTTGGCTTTGTCATCAACGATGCTTCCGTCCCAGTTCTCGAGGATTGTGGTGGGGTAATAAGCTACGGCTTTTACTCCATCACGGTGAAAATCCACCGGAAAACGGACCAACAAGGGGAGGAGGCGGGCAACGCCTCGAGCGGACCCACTCCTCCCGATAACTCTACCGACGAAGGGGCCAACAACACAGGCAACGACTCGAGCGGACCTGGCGCCTCCGAGTCGGCATCGGTGGCAGACAGCGCGGGGTCCACAGGAAACACCACGAGTGGACCTGGGGACCTACCAACGGGTGTACCCGAAACCGCGTCAGATACTGAGAGCGACACGAGCTCAGTATCTGCTTACGTAGGGTCGGTATACAGCCGGTGGGCAATGCTGAACGAGGACCAGCTTCTGGACTCCGAACCGGAGGAGGAGGTTAATGACATCACAGTCATTGCCGCCGCCGAACGGGAGGAGCTAGAAGCGATGGACATAACCGACTCTGAGGATGGTGCAGATCCTACAAATTAATCTGCACCATTCCAAGGCAGCCTCGGCTGTCCTTCTTCTTCGCCTCAGCAATAAAGCTGAGGACTTGATTCTAGTCCAAGAGCCTTGGATCGTTAGAAACAAGGTTTGCGGACTGAACTCTGATGCCTACCAGGTTGTAACAGCTCCAGTAGCAGGTAGGATCAGAGCTTGTATTCTGATTAAAAAAGTATATTCTTATTTTTTACTCTCCCAATACAGCGACGAGGACACTGTCTGCATTAGCGTCCAGCTGAAGGAGAGCGTGATCTGGCTGGCAACATCCTACATGGCCCACGACAGCCATGTTTTTCCACCCTACAGACTGGAAGAAGCTGTGAAGGAAGCAAATCGCAGGAAACTCCCGGTCATAATAGGGGCAGACTCTAACTCGCATAACACGATCTGGGGCTCAAGCGACACCAACTCTCGAGGTGAGTGTTTACTTGACTTTGTTCTTTTATATAATCTCACTGTATGTAACCGCGGGCGCGACCCCACTTTTGTGACCTCTGTTAGAAGCGAAGTGCTGAACATCACCCTTGTTTCGAGCGGTTTATCTGATCAGATAAGGGACTGGCAGGTGTCCAAAGAACACTCTTTCTCTGACCATCTCTACATTAGCTTTAAGCTCAATTTTGATCCTGCTCCTTTAACAGCATACAGGAACAAGAAGCGAACCGACTGGGCAAAGTATAAAAATACGCTGTCGGTCTCTCTACACAGATACGCTTCTCACGATAAGTCCTGCTTATCGTTAAGATCTGATGAAGCGAGTCTCTCGAATACGAAGGTTGTTTCTCTCGGTGAGCTGGACTCATCGTCAAAAATTGATGAAGCAGTGAACTTTGTGACAAATGCCTGTAATGCTGCTTTCAAAGCCTCCTGCCCAAGCACCCTCCCGAAGGGCAAAAAGAAACCCCAGTGGTGGAATCCTGAGATTTCAGCACTGAGGAAGAACAGCAGGAGGCTTTTCAATCAAGCTAAACGAACAGGTCTTTGGCAACCATACAAAGACGCACTCAAAGTTTTCAAGAAGGCCATAAAGAGGGCGAAACGCGAATCTTGGCAAAACTTCTGCGACAACATAGAAGAGAACTCTGAAGCCAACAGGCTGAGGAAAGTTCTCTCAAAATCTTCTTCAAGTATGAACTCTATCCAGAAGCCTAACGGTGACTGGACGACATCATGTAGCGAAATGCTGGAGGTCCTTATGAGCACTCACTTCCCGGGCTGCTCAGATGACACCCCCGATTTTTCGCCCGGTCCTAGGACCTACTTGTCTCTGGGTGATACCGTTGGGGACATCGTAAGTGAGGAGAGGGTGGAATGGGCTTTAATGTCCTTTCAGCCCTACAAATCTCCTGGCCTTGACGGAATCTTTCCCGCTCAACTACAGGAAGCTAAAGACATACTGTGTCCCATGCTTTCTCAGATTTTTACAGCCTGCCTAACTCTGACTCACATACCACACGAGTGGACAAAGGCAAAGGTTGTATTCATACCAAAAGGAGGCAAGGCCGCTCATGTGAAACCGAAGGATTTCAGGCCTATAAGCCTCACCTCGTTCTTCCTCAAAACTCTAGAGAGGCTCATCGACGAATATATTCGACGGAATATTAAAGCTGACAACCTCTCCTCGAATCAGCATGCATATTCCAAGGGGAAATCCGTGGAGACTGCACTCCATGAAATCGTAGCTACGATCGAAAAAGGATTGGCCTTAAAGGAATACACGCTTGAAGTTTTTCTCGATATCGAGGGTGCTTTCAACAACGTCTACCCGAAGTCTGTTGTTAACTCCCTTCTTAGGGCGGGGGTGCAGCGAGGTCTGGTGGATTTTGTTGAGCTCCTTCTAGGAAAGAGAACTATTCTATCAGAACTAGGGGATGGTTCCATTACAAAGTATGTGACCAGGGGCACCCCCCCAAGGGGGCGTTCTCTCCCCTCTACTCTGGAATCTAACAGTGAACACCATACTTCTAAGCCTAAAGAGCACCGGTTGTCAAGTCATAGCGTACGCCGATGACATAGCAATCGCTGCAACGGGCAAACATCTTCAGGTCCTGAGTGAGTTGTTGCAAAACGCACTCGGTCTGGTAAACATCTGGTCCAAGGAATGTGGACTTAGTGTCAATCCTGCCAAGACAGAAATGGTACTTTTCACAAGGAAGTATAAAACTCCCTTATTCAAACCAGTGTTTAAAAAACTTAAGTCGAAGTAGCAAAAGTAATAAAATTTTCGCTTCTCACTGCTTCGACTTATTGTAACTGTTCAAAATTTACTTATTGCTTGTGCTTACGCTTATGAGACAAGACGACAGTCGCAGTCGAAGCTCAAGCAAAAACTGATTGCCGACAAAATGCGCAGAGCTGCTGGCAGTCGTTGGTTTAACAGTCGCAGTCGAAGTTCAAGCAAAAACTGGTTGCCGACAAAATGCGCAGAGCTGCTGGCAGTCGTTGGTTTAACAGTCGCAGTCGAAGTTCCAGCAAAAACTGATTGCCGACAAAATGCGCAGAGCTGCTGGCAGTCGTTGGTTTAACAGT
>NW_023458555.1:59810679-59811934 GCF_013731165.1 Rhagoletis pomonella | reverse complement strand
CTCATGACTTTACACGTGGAGTATATGTAAAATAGTTTATTTGTATTAATGGCATCATTTTTATTTTTATCGCTCCGAGTTTTAAAGTGACACATATTTAAAACACAAAACTTAAAACATCAAAGCGGCTAAGCTTTTTACGCCAAACTTTTAATTCAGAAACTGACAATAGAGAAAAGAACGAGCTAAAAAAAAATCGATGACAAATAGCCAAGCAAGCAAGAGGCACAAAAAGTGTTCCACCGTCTCATCTTCTTCAAGGCAAGAGGGGCAAATGGACTTGTCATTTACGCCTATCACAGTCAGGTGTTTGTGCCACGTGAAGTGACTAGTCAGCAGTCCAGCAAGTTGTCTGCAGTGTCGTCTGCTCAGTGAGAGCAAAAAATTAGATAGACCTTGTGAGATTGAAGGCAACATGAGTTTTGCCCATCTGCATCCCCTCGATGCCTCTCAGTCTTTGCTGAGCGAAGTATTCACCCAGTTACTGATGGGGGCTTCGATTGCCGAAGGTGGGAGTGCTAAAACTGGTTGCGGACCGAGGAGTGCCTGGTCTGAGCCAATTCTGGCCAAATGATCAGATGTCTCATAATCAGGTACTCCTGAGTAACCTGACCTGGCACCCAGAGTAAAACAACCTCGTTATGTTCACAATCATATTTTAGTCGAGACTTGCATTGCCGAACTTGTTTGGAAATACTTAAATAGAGGGCTGTCCAATGCCTTAAGTGCAGCTTGGTTGTCACTGCAATCACGTAGACTCCTTCCTCTCCACCTATGTTCCACCACGTAGTCCATGGCTTTGAGTATTGCAATTACCTCAGCCTGGAAGACCGAAGCATATTCCCCTACAGAAAAGTGAAGGTTATCTCCATTAACTTCGAAAAAGACCTCATATCATGACCCAGATTCAGTTTTGGAGCCATAAGTGAAGATTGGACAATGTGTGAGTCAGGTCTCAGCGGTGGAATCAAACCAGCATTCAGTCTCAGTGAACTGAACATTATAGAATCTCTTCAAAAAGATAATGGTGGCGTACTATCCTGTAGCATTGAAGAGACACAAGTGCTTAAATCTCTTCGCCGCGCCCCACTCATTGTCATATCAGCATCCGGTTCTTTTTAGTATGCAGGTGGCCTTTAAGGCTTCCCCACGTATGAAAACACAAGGTGACGGTAAGTGCAGCAGTGCGTCAAGAGCACTATACACCACTCAAACAAATTAAAGTTAAATAAAGAGGCTATCAAGCAACCATTTT
>NW_023458555.1:59808064-59810579 GCF_013731165.1 Rhagoletis pomonella | reverse complement strand
TACCTAATTTTAAAATAAATATATATTAGATATATATATTTTTATTTTATTTCTACTTGAAATCAACGAAATTTTCTTTAATATTCAGAGTGCTCGAAGCACGTTATCTTTTTTGCTCAGAAATCCACACTTAAATTATAAAAAAATAATAATAATTTTGTACAATACATACAAAATTTTACCAACTTTTTCCTTTCTTAGGGCCGTTAACTTTCATTATATGTTTCTATGTTGTTTAGATCTAAAACATAGCGTACAATGAAAAAACGGCAAAAAAACATACCAAAGTTTTTATAAAAAGTAATACAACACAGAATTTTTTTTCGTGCATTACCACCAACACATTCTCATTTTTTGTTTCATAACTAATCCATTCTCATTTTAAGACTTTTCTCTTTTTGGCGGGCACTGGTTTACACGGTAGAGCAACTCTAGGAGATGTACACTCTAGCTAGAGCGGTGGTCGGCAAAAGTTAAATTGTGGCTGTGTTGGTGAGAACAAGAGAACTGCTCCGCATGAGCAACCCAGTAGGAATTTACGAGAATTTTTAACTTACCGGTCTTCAATAAAAACATATAAATACGTATCGTCGTTTAAAGCGCAAAACCGCGTATCAACAAAATGCAAAACCGCGTATCAGCAAAATGCAAAACCACGTATGTGAGGTTGCATAAATTATTTTTTTTTGAGAGTAAAACACTCATATATCAAAATGGTTCTCTTTTTTATAAAGAAATCGCATTTCTGGATAGCATATTTCAGGACGAATGGATAAGGATTGAGCCAAGGGCTTGTGTGAGCAAATCCAATTTTTGGCAGCCAATGTCATATACGCGGTCTTGCAGAATGACGATACGCGGTTTTGTACTTTAAACGACGATATATTTAACACATACATGGCTCATTTACTATGAAAGCATCATAATCCCAAAAAAGCAAAAATCGGGTTAAGTATGCAAGAATGAACATTAGTTCTTATGAAGTGTAAAAATTTCATAGCTGTAACGATTACCAGTAGCTCACTAGAACAAAATCAGTGTTATACTGAGTTTCGGCCGAAAAAAAATTCACCCGAAAAATGTTCATCTGCGCATAGTAAACTCACGGAAACAAATGATAAAGCTGAATATGTATTAATTTTTCCCCTGGGAGTATACAGGGTGTCCCAGAACTCAACGTCAAGCCGAAACGGGGTTACAGGATTGATTGTAACCACCATGAGAAAAATAAGAAAAAAAATCTATCCCATGCAGTTTGAAAATTATGGGCATTTAAGAAAAACCTAGAAATTTGGTCAAACTGTAACCATTTTTCGGTTATTGTGGTTAATTTTTATAATTTTTGTTCATTTAAATTTTGGAACCTTAACCCTAAATAACATTTCTAGAACCTAAGTCAAAAATAATGACACAATTGCCCAAAGTTTTCTGGAATTAAGACTATTTGTTAAACTATGAATTTAACATTTTTATAATTTGTCGACTTTGAAAGGCCCTCCTTTAAAAAATTGTACTAAAGTGCCTTGTCAAGTGCCATTAAAGTTCGCGCATTTAATCAGGATTGTAAAATGGTACAATACTTGTAATTTTCTTACTAAAAAAAAAAAACCGAGTAAAAAAATAAAAACCTCAAGTAACCAAGCTGCTGAGGACATCCACTCTCGAGGATATGCCCGGCTAATAAGTAGATCTTTTTTAAGAAGATGTAGGGCGTGTATTGAGCTGATGGTAAACAATTTGAACATTTATTGAAATAAAAAATGTTATTTCCCTATCTGACATTTATTCCAATAAACCTAAACTAAACTAGGTCAAGATTTTTCATTATTTTTATTAATTTTACTTACTTTTGTTGACTTTGGTAAATGTGGCGTCACTATCTGTCTCGCCCGCTCATGGAAAACATGTCCACTATCCATCTCTCTCATCATTTTTACGTAAAATTAAGCACCTACCAAGAGCTTGTGCGAATAAAAAACATTTGAACTGCGTAAAATGGGTTAGCAAAAATCGGGTTACTTCAGGTTTTTATTTTTTTGCTCGGTTTTTTTTTAGTAAGAAAATAACAAGTATTGTACCATTTTACAATCCTGATTAAATGCGCGAACTTTTAATGGCACTTCCCAAGGCACTTTAGTACATTTTTTTTAAAGGAGGGCCTTTCAAAGTCGACAAATTATAAAAATTTTAAATTCATAGTTTAACAAATAGTCTTAATTCTAGAAAACTTGGGGCAATTGTGTCATTATTTTTGACTTAGTTTCTAGAAATGTTATTTAGCGTTAAGGTTCCAAAGTTTAAATGAACAAAAATATTAAAAATTAACCACAGTAACCGAGAAATGCCCATAATTTTCAAACTGCATGGGATAGATTTATTTTCCGATTTTTTCTCATGATGGTTACAATCAATCCTGTCACCTCGTGTCGGCTTGACGTTGAGTTCTGGGACACTCTGTTTGTAAATTCAAAACTTTAAAACTGCTTTTCTCGAGTTTTTAGTTTTTTTGAGTTAT
>NW_023458555.1:59807514-59807964 GCF_013731165.1 Rhagoletis pomonella | reverse complement strand
TCTCGAGTTTTTAGTTTTTTGAGTTATGAAAATATTGAAGTAAAACTAAAATAAAAAAATTCAAAATTCATTTGCATTCACCCACGTCCAATATTGAAAATTTAAATAAAAAAATTTAAAGTCATGTTCATCAAAATTTTCCATATCATTATGAAATGATTAAAAATGTCTTCTAATCGCATACATATTCCTTTTAACAACCACCCTTTAATTTTTTGGAAAAAAAATTAACTTTTT
Organism: Rhagoletis pomonella; assembly: GCF_013731165.1. Taxonomy (NCBI): domain Eukaryota; kingdom Metazoa; phylum Arthropoda; class Insecta; order Diptera; family Tephritidae; genus Rhagoletis; species Rhagoletis pomonella. The sequence goes on along the minus strand of NW_023458555.1, from coordinate 59,807,727 downwards.
TTCATTAAAAAGTCGTTGTTGTTCTTCTTCATCAGAATGTTTCCTTATGAAAAGAATCAAAATGTCTTTGAATTGCATATTCTTTATTTTGTAAATGAGTTATAACACAAAAGGCACTGCATGTCACCAAAAGCATTTTCAAGCATGTAATATTTCTCACAAGGCGTTTTTGCATACAAGAAACAAAGCGCAACACCCAAACACGATGTTGAT
>NW_023458555.1:59802632-59807414 GCF_013731165.1 Rhagoletis pomonella | reverse complement strand
AATGCAAAATACCGAAATGTCGAAACAGAAGAAATAGATGACAGGCAGTGTTCAAGGGTTTCGTGCAACAAAAAGTAATGTGGTTAAATACGCTTTTCTATTAAGTTGAAAAATTACATATTTCGCCAGCCAAAAGGTGTATAAATAAATATATAGCATATTGCTATAAGATTTATTTATAAAAACGGTACATGCTTATGACCTTATTCATAAAAAAGAAAATAGATGTAAAGAAACATTAAAAAAATCGATTTGCTTACCTTTTAAGAATTTGGGAAAAACATTTAACTAAAGTTTTTGTGCACCCATCTCTTTTTCTGTTTATTATTTTCAAATTTTTCTTTTCCTTAATACTCATTGAGTTTTCATTTACACCCAGCAAAAATCAAAATATTTTATAAGAAATTTGTTGACCGTTTCTCGCACACTTCTCCCATGCTTTTTTATCGTAGTTATTATTCTGTTGACATCTAAATTGCCATAAATTTTATGTTGTTGCCAATACATTGTTTTCCGGCGTTTCCTCTGTGAACTTTTATTTTATACTTTTTTCCATCTTGTTATTGCTGAATATCAAAAAGGAATTAATAAATAATAAAAAGTTAGTTACAATTTTAGTGAGTGGTTCTTGCAAATAATATTATTTTATGGTTGAAATGACTTGATCGCCGTCAGGAGCTTATCAACTTTTTTGCCAAAACTAAAGCAGACGGGAAGGAAAAATAGTTGTTCATTAACGATTTGTCTGAAATATCGTTCTTGAAACGCGTTACTGCTCACTAAATTTGTAAACATAAAATTTTTCACTTAATTGTTATATTCTTCCTCATCGTGGTAAATTTACTCATCATCACAGCAGGGCGCAATCTTCTTTTCTATGATTATTGTATCGCTACTTTGAATTTCTCAATTTTGACAATTCTGATCTAAAGGTAAACGAAACCTCAGAAACTTTGAATGCACTGAAATTCACTAATACCCACTTCCGCAAAAATCACCTTATTTCGTATTTCCTTTGTTAAAAGTTATTGTAAATCATATTTTTATTGCCTTATTAATAAAAAATAAAAATTTTAAAAAGCTTTTTAATTGCCGTTTACAAACATTTTTCAATTTAAAAGCCTTTTTTAAGCTACTTTATTGTTTATGAATTAGCACAATCAAAACACGTTTCTTATCGAAAAATTTATTATTAAGAAAATTTGCTGTTCTCACATTTTCTTTCAACATCCAATTCGACTTTTATTATTTTTTGTACGGATATGTCATCGCCGCCAGGACGGCGCAATCTTGTATTCTATCTTTCTTGTCTAATATGCATTTAGATCTAACTGTCATACTACTATTAATGGTAACCATGAATATTCATTAAAATCGCTTCAATTCGGAATAAAAGTAATTTACATACTGCTAGTGTAAATATATTTTTTAATATAAACTCCCTTTTTTAATTCTAAAATACATCAACAATCTCAAGATTTATAAGAAAATTGTCTTCAAAAAATACGTCCCAAATCAACTCTGTTGATATCATAATTCAAATGCAAATTAGAATAGAAATTTTGATACAAAAGTTTTTCCGCGATATTCATCATACAAATTTATCATCTTACTTGTCCGTATGTCGCTCTGGAAAGAAATATATTTTAACTGATATGTTTTCTTGAAAATAAATGCAAATTTACCTATTTTTTCCACCGGCAGGCACGAATATGATATTCAAAACAGAAGCAATGACAACGAATTTTACACACATTGTTGTATTTTAGAGCAAAACGATAAGTTTCACAAATATTTTAAATTATTGCCTGGAACATACACATTTATCGTTATTATTGGAAATGCAAGACTTGGCACGCATTTTTAATTTCTTTTTTATTGAATTCAAATGAATAAGAACACATTTTTCAAAAATATTTCTCAATTTACATTTTAAAGTTTTTTCTGAAACTTGAATGTAACTCTGTGCGGAGAACGAGAGAATTGAAAATCAGGTGATCTCAGCTGTTTTCAAATGTAAACAAACAAAATGGCGCTTTCCATACTTGTAAGCCTATACAATGGTTTGCATGCAACTAAATAAAATTTGTTGCTCTTCTACTCTTTCTGTTGACGTTCGGATTGTGTACGTGTAAGAAGCCGATTGTGTACATGTGAAAGGCCGAATATAGTTCGCTTCCCAGGAAAGTGTTTGGCGGGCACTGGTGTAAACTTAATTGAGAGAGGAGATTTTTATTTCAGTGAAACTCTCGAGAGATTTCTCTACCGTGTACGCATAGCTTAAGGCTATGTTATGCATACTTGGCATTGCATGCACTACTATACCATTTTTACGTAAAAATCAAAAACCAACAGACTTCTACGTATGTAATGCTGTGCGTTGAGTAAGGCACTCCGCACATTAAGCTCCTAATCACAGTAGTGTAATCGTTTCGGCATACTAAAGTATAAAGCTTTTATGCCGAACCCATGTATTTCAATGAAGCTCTGTAGATTACGAGTCAAAATCATGTTTGCGCCTAATCATAAAAGCTTCATGAATCGAAGCGCCCAACATTGTAAGGCGCTTGCAGTTTTGAAATCGTCATTTGTTTTCTTTTTTGTGTTGTAAATAAAATTTATTTGTCAATTCAATAGAAAATAATTGGAAATGAACGATTTCGTGCTAAAATTCGTGCAAATTGCATTAAACCACAAGCGTTTATGCAATATTTCGGAGCGGAAATATTTGCGGAAGTGCGTGTTGCGAAAGAACGGCCAAAAAATGTGTTATATGTAGAAAGTGTTTATTAGCTGGTGACTTATGCAGGGCGTGCAAGTGTGCAGAAGTCGAGTCGTCATGCATTCGTTTCGGTATGATGAAACGATTACTTAGGCCGACTTCCAAAACGTATTAATGCAATGTTTGGAAACTGTTATGCTGCGCGGTATTCAAACTGTTTGTATATGCAGAGTTGCGACACATTGCAACCATATACATTGCATATTTTAAATATTCAAAATAGCAATGAACAATTTTTCTGAAATCTACATTTTTAAAACACCAGTGGTAACCAATAACAAACGAAGCATCAACATTGTTTCTGATGCACTAATTGCTCTGGCGATGCGTTTCGATAACTTTTCTTATGCGTTTTGGAAAAGTATACATTGTCAATATTTTGTAGCTCGGCGTTATGGAATATTATACTTTGTACGCATGGTACAATAAAAACAGGTAGAAGCCAAATTGACATCAAACCTACAAAAGTCAAAGTTTTCGGGAGAGTAAAAATAAAAATGAGCGTGTGTAAGGAAAAATAAAAAAATTACATTTCGCTGGTTGACGTTTTTAAGTAAATTTGAAGTTTTGTATTTATTTATTTATTTTCTTTAGTTAAAATTTGTTAATTTGTATGTTCTTTTCTATTTTTTTATACATTGAAAGTTTATATTTATAGTACTCTGTCTTGAGTGCTGAGTTTTCACCCTCCAGATTTTCAATTCTTGACTTCAGCAACAGAATTTCGAGTTTATAGCTGGATTGTTCTAAGTCTCCACTAAACGACTTAAATTAAAAATATTTCTATGAATATATCGCGTTTTAACAATGCTTACTCAGTTTGTGAAGCGCGATCATTTATTAAGCTTTCACAACTTGATTTATGAGTTGCAGTGTTGTTGGAAGGACTTTCCGGCATAAGGGTCATAGGAAGAGCACTTGGCATCAAACGTGCCTTTCCTGTACCTCCTGGTGCATTTATGAAATCTGCTGCTTTAAAATGCTTAACGCACAGCAAGGCATTTCGCTGCAGCTCTACCCCACAGCTGCTTTCCCAACGCTCCTTACGCCGAGGGCATTGAGGCGCGTTAAAAAAATTAGTGATGTCTGCATTATATTTAACACCACATAAAAAACAACGCTTCAGGTGCTGCATTTTTAACACATACACTAAGTATAAACCGCACAACACTACAAAAATGCAAATGTTAATTAAAATTTGTTTTTAACGAACATTCAAAAAAAAACAAACGACATGACATTTTAAGCGTAACGAAATATAGGAAATAAAATAAAATCAAGTTGAAGTTTAAAGGTTTGGTTCTCATGAGAGCAACGTCATTTTGGCTTCTACCTGTATTTATGTGCCTTGCTTTGTACGTATGCAAAGCAATTGACGTTTTGGAAGTCAGCCATACTCTACTTTGATTAGGCGCGTAATGTGCCGAGTGCCTAACCGCTTACACGCGAAGCTCATTTAACAGATTCCTTACTTCGGTTTACATCAGCCAGTATTTTCAAGACAATTATGTCAAAATGATGTGTTTGTTGTAATATGAATTCGGCCTGGTTACAACAAACACATCACTTTGACATAATGTCTTGACAATATTGTCCGGTGTAAACCCTAACTTATGTGACAACTCTCAAGCAATGCCAAGTATGCAAAACAGAGCCTTTACTTGGCATTCGCGGCTGTTTTCAATCTTTGAAGGATTGTGAAAGAATTCGCATAATATTACATGACCACAGAGAACAAATACAATTTACAGTTTATACAGATTTTGAGATTTCCAGTGTTTAAATCGACGATTAAAATGACTTGCGCATCCTAGTACTGTCTCTTCTCTATTTTCGCTTTCTTTCACGCTGTAATTGCGCTATGGCCAAAAGAAAGTGGGGGGAAGAAAACACTAGTGATCGAAGAAATAGCGCTGTTTAGAGAACAGCTAAACCCTTGAAAACAACATTGCATTATGAAATCTATTTGCTTCAGTATTTTTTCTCTTCACTGTAATACG
>NW_023458555.1:59798126-59802532 GCF_013731165.1 Rhagoletis pomonella | reverse complement strand
TTATTGTTAAAGCGATCTTGGAGTATACCTACGGCCTTGTCGTAGTTATGGTCAGTTATTTCTAGTGAGCGAATTGCGTCTAGCGCGCTGTCCTTTAAACTAGTGCGTAGATGCTGGAACTTTTCAATTTTGGTCAGTTCGGGATCGTTACCCACCATCGTTTGAGTAGAAATCGGGCCATTCGGTGTATGCTCCACCAAATTTCGGGATCTGCAATGGAGGTAGACGGGCCTTCGGTTGAGAGATGATAATTGAAGTTGCTTGATCCTCTGCTGCAAGGTGGCGAATAGTAGACGAATGCCGCATTTTAGGCACGTGGCGCGAGCTTATCTCCTTTGTTAGCACCGTTTTCACTCGAATGTAGCCCTCAGTGAATTTGGGACGCCAATCCGCTTCAAGCTCCTCATAATGATGCTCTTCTAGCTTGGACTGCACGGTTTCGAAGTTATGCTTCAGTTCACCCAAGAGCTCTAAACGGATAGATAGCTCCTCTTCAATGAGCTCCCTTAGACCTTCCGCGCTAGTAAATTTTTCCATGTCAGCAAGCTCTTAGATATACGAAGCGCATTTCCTTTTGAGAAACGTGGTTTCACTTTGTTGAAAGTGTCACCTTTCTGCCCTCTTTGCGGTGCCATACCTTACGGCAAACTAAGTAAAAGCTTAATGTTCAATGAAGACAGTTTGCAAATATGTACAAGTGATAGCAATTTATAATTCGCGACAATTACAACGAATCAATTGGCGAATTTAGCAAACAATAATGTCGCAATGTAATCGCACGTGATATATGAATATCATGTCGGGCTCACCAAAATGAAGAAGTACTGAGCCTTTTCAGTACTTGTATTTGCAATAATTTTCCCAATAAATTTAAAAGGATGAACAAGTATTGCTTGGTTCGCTGTCTGTACAAGAACTGCTTTTATTAATGTCAGAGCTGCTCTTGCAGACTCAAAGTTTTATCAACCTTATACTATGTATTTACAGTATGACCTAAATGACATTGCACATGCAAAAGGCAGAAAATAGAAAATGACAAAGGTGATAACCACTAGTTACATTATGCTTATATAGAAATACGTACATACAATTGAAAAGTAAATACATAAGCCGTATTACAGTGAAGAGAAAAAATACTGAAGCAAATAGATTTCATAATGCAATGTTGTTTTCAAGGGTTTAGCTGTTCTCTAAACAATATGTATATACACCAATATTAATAGTGTAAATAATACATATGTATGAATGTATATGGTGGAAATAATTTCCTAAAAAAAAAGATAAAACAGGATCAGTCGTGAGAAATGTAGGTCAATATCTTCTCGTAGTGCTGGTTTACGTACGGTGCTTTGCTTTCTCCTTGACTAAATAGACACTTTCATACTATAATTCAGATGAATTTTATATTCATTGAGAAACTCTGATTGGCTTCAAACTTTAATAATTATGGGCGCACCATAACAACTCTCGGCGATAGCGAAACTGCGACAAACAGGTTTGCACACGTCATATGCATACCTAAATAATTGCTTGGCACGCATGCTTTTCTCTATCCAGCGCAGTGATCGGCAGGCCATAGCATACTGAGTGCTCTGTGAGCACTTGTGTATTTCACTCATATGTACGTATACGAACAGCGGTACCCCGTAGGCCGCCAGGTAGTGAAAATTATTAATGCTTTCCACCTCAATTTTCATCTGCGGAGCACATCAACTTCCATGACTATTCCCCATGACTAACGCACAGCGATGGCCGCCTTCACATGAATAACTTTGTGTAGCACGAAAAGCAATATAGTGAAATCCTTCGTATTCCATCGTGCGTCCATGCTAACACAAATGCGTTTTTCAACTGATCGTTCATCTGATCTGATACACAGCCTCTACAACTTAAGATGCTGAGTACATAGCTGCTCACTACCTAACATTGTAGCCTACTGGCCTCGTATCAATTTATTTCTTCGGCTTCTCCCACTTTACACCTATTTTAGTTAGTTGCAAAGAGTCAAACTTTCTGAAACGGGCCACTAAAAATTAAGTAGTAGAATTTCAAATATGTTTTGGCAGATATTGAAAGGTCTATATGTGAAAACTAATGTCTTAAAATATTTTTTAAAAATTTCAATTTTTCAAAAATTTATTCATAAATGAATTTTTGACCTTCTTTTATCAAGTTTACATATTAATTGCTATATTCAATCAAAAATAACCAAATTTTAGTGGTGTATTCAGAAAAAGTAGCGAATCGAAAAAAAATATTCATAATGGAATAATTTAATTTTTTAATAGTATTAAATAATAATAAATTTCCGAATAAACAATTCACAATTTAACAGACTTCTCCTTGCGTAAAACAAAAAAAAAATTACGATCTTATTCTATAAAGTATACACTAACCAATCGTGCAAAAATATTTTAGTGCACTCTATACTATAACAAGTAATTTTTAGCAAAAAAAAAACGACTTAAAAAAAATATATATATATCTATATATTTCATGATTCAATGATCCGAACCAAATTAGTATGGGACCACCTCTGAGACACTACCTTTCCGCTGCAAAAAGAATTATCGATATCGGTTGACGTGGTGCAAAGTTATGCGGTAACATACATACAAAAAAAAATTAAAACAAAAAAAAATATTCCGACGAACTGATAACTTCTCATGATTTCGAAAATAAATTGAGGAACTGAGATTTCAATAATTATTAACATAAAGAATTAATCGTAAGAATTATTAACATATGTAATAATAATATACCTATATACTTTTTAAAACGTAGGCATGCAACGACGAACGGGTCCAGGTTTATCAGTGCTGCGTTCCAACGTCGGTAGTGGTTTCGCGTATCCACGGTAATGTTTAAACATTCGTACTTTTTTAACCGACTTCCAAAAAGGATAATTCTTTTTGCAACGCAAAGGTAGTGTCTCGGAGGTGGTCCCATACTAATTTGATTTAGATCCGATCATTGAATCATGAAATATATAGATATATATATATATTTTTTAAGTCGGTTTTTTTGCTAAAAATTACTTGTTACTTTGCACGATTGGTTAGTGTATACTTTATAGAATAAGATCGCTATTTTCTTTTTGTTTAACACAAGGAGAAGTCTGTTAAATTGTCAATTGTTTATTGGGAAATTTATTATTATTTAATACTATTAAAAAATTAAATATTTCCAGTATGAATATTTTTTTCGATTCTGCTACTTTTTCCGAATATACCATTAAAATTTGGTTATTTTTAATTGAATATTTACGGAAATATAGCAATCAATACATAAAATTGATGAAAAGAAGGTGAAAAATTCATTTATGAATAAATTTTTGAAAAATTGAAATTTTCAAAAAATATTTTAAGAAGATTAATTTTCACATATGGACCTTTGAATATCTACCAAAACATATTTGAAATTCTACTACTTAGTTTCTAGTGGCCCGTTTCAGAAAGTTTGACTCAAATTCAACTACTCAAAATGCACCTGACTAGGCAATACATTTTTGTAGTAACTGCGATAAAACTAACAAAAGCATATATGTTGGCATGAATAACATTCGGAACACCTAACAAAACAGCCTAGTGGGTTGCTCCGCCGAACCGATTGCTATGGTTCTCTTTTATAAGGAAAGGTGGTACTTCAGAGGTGGTCCCATACTAATTTGGTTTAGATGCGATCATTGGATCATGAAGAAATCAACGGTACTCGTAAATTTTTATATGAGAATTGAAGTCGGTGTTACTTTTTGCTTAAAAATTACTTGTTTATTTTTATCATTGGATCATGAAGAAATCAACGGTACTCGTAAATTTTTATATGAGAATTGAAGTCGGTGTTACTTTTTGCTTAAAAATTACTTGTTTATTTATAATTTCTATGTAAAAAAAAATGATATTTCGATTAAGAGGACTTAAAACAATATTAAAAATAAATTTTCGTTTCAAATTTTTACCGCGGAAATGGGAAAATTTTCGAAAACGCATAGCACCATCGGATAGCCCGTACAAAAATCTATAGAAACCATACTTTTGGAATTATTTTTCCCATTTTAAATGTGCTTCCCAGCTAGTCGAAAAGTAGCCTGTTTTGCATCGCTCCGCGAGCCTGGGATATTTAATGTGAAACGTACCATATGTATAAGTCAAAACGTCAATTTGTTTTAAAATTACCGAATTTAATAGTTTACTTTTTACATTTTTCCTAATTTGTATGTCTTGTTACCTTACTTTCTCACCTCCCTTAGGTGGCCTTAGCACCATTGCTCGCGTTAAAATTCAGCTCACCGATGTCAACGATAATCGACCTGTTTTCTATCCTCCTGCATATAATGTATCATTGCGAGAAACTGCCAGTGCCAGCGCTTCCACTACGAGTATTGTCGCCGTTGTTGCCACCGATGC
>NW_023458555.1:59794242-59798026 GCF_013731165.1 Rhagoletis pomonella | reverse complement strand
GGCTCGCTGAAATCCAACTACTTCTTCGGCGGCGGTACTTAATGATCGGGAAATGTGGTTCCACTGCTCGCGTACGTCGGATTGTTGAAGAGTGCTCTCAGAGAGCAGGTGTGTGAGTCGAGTGGCGAATAAATTGGCCGTCTGTTGTGATTGCAGCTTTTCGACGTTAAGCTTTCCTTGCATTGTTGGGCGCACATTTTTTGCTGCACAGAGGCGGGTGCGTATCTTGGCTACAACAAGATAGTGGTCCGAGTCGATGTTTGGCCCTCGGAGTGTACGTACGTCCAAAACGCTTGAAGCATGCCTTCCGTCTATCACAACATGATCGATTTGGTTTCTCGTTTTTCGATCTGGAGACAGCCATGTAGCTTGATGGATGTTCTTATGCTGGAACCTTGTACTACATATTACCATATTTCCGGCCCCGGCGAAGTCGGACAGCCTCAGTCCGTTATCGGACGTTTCGTCGTGGAGGCTGAATTTTCCGACAGTGGCGCCAAAGATCCCTTCCTTGCCCACCTTGGCATTAAAATCGCCAAGCACGATTTTGACATCGTGTCGGGGGCAGCGCTCATATGTACGTTCCAAGCGCTCATAGAAGAGATCCTTGGACGCCTCATCCTTCTCTTCCGTCGGGGCATGGGCGCAGATGAGCGAGATGTTGAAGAATCTAGCTTTGATGCGGATTGTGGCTAGACGTTCGTCCACCGGGGTGAACGCCAGTACTCGGCGACGGAGTCTCTCTCCTACCACGAATCCAACACCGAATTTGCGCTCCTTTACGTGGCAACTGTAGTAGACGTCGCAAGGCTTCACGCTTACTTTACCTTGCCCCGTCCATCGCATTTCTTGGATGGCGGTGATGTCAGCCTTTGTCTTCCCGAGGACATCAACCAGCCGGGCAGAGACACCTTCCCCATTAAGGGTCCGGATATTCCAGGTGCATACCCTTAAATCATAGTCCTTTATACGTTTGCCGTGGTCGTCATCAGAAAAAGGGGGTCTCATCCGAGGCTGTTTGCTTCTTTTCATTGGGCGGGGTTTTAACGTGGCGGGACCCAAACCCAGCGCAAGCGAAGTTTTACGCCTTCTCACTTTAGCTCGCTCCCAAACGGGTGTTTGGTTGCTACCCAGAGGATACGTGGATATAAATATCCGGACGTTGTGAGCTGCGATTTGAACCGTACGCACAAGAATCGCTTCTGGCCACTCCCAGGTGAATGGCAGTCAAAAGTTTTCCACTTCTGCGCACGGAACCATCCTCCAGTAGTTTTGTGCTACTCTGATGTAATGCAGGGATGGAGTATATGGTCCTGCCCTAGGACATCGCAATGTTAATTGGACAATATTTTTTATATGAATTGTGGTTAATTTTGGAGTACTCTTTGGTCCTTAGGGAGTACTCTTTACACGCATGCATGGAGTAGTCGCGATTTTTGCAGGGTATTCGTGTTTTTAAGTAATTGGTTGAATAACACAAGAAATAGTGTTAGTGGATATTATTCATTGCAGCATATTCACACATATGCACTAACTATTTTACGCTCGGCACACAAAGCGAGAGCATGTACAATGACTAAGTTTTCTGTTGATATGCATTGGTGTAGTGCTCAATTCTCTCATTAAGCCATTAAACAATTTAGTTATACCGAAATGAGTAGGAGCACTAAGAAGCACCAATAGCTCAGTTGAGTGATTTTAGTGAATTTAGTAATTTTCGTCGTTTATAGCAACAAAACATGTACAAGCGACGAGAAAGCGACAACATGCGAAGGCACACTAACACACTCTCACTTTTAGCTCACAGTGTTGGGAAATGAAATTGTTCCTTCAGTACGAAATCTATACAAAAACTATACTTTTCGACTGTAAATTGCATCGACTTTTTAATTTGCTCATATTTTTTCTTAGTACATGCATACATAGATTCCCTTCAAGATCAATGATGTTATGGTATTCATGGGAAAGTTTATGTAGGTACATTTCACACTTTGAACATAAATGTGTATGCACATATTTTAAGGTACACTTCTTAACAAACAAATTTTTTTAAGTTTTATGCATGGATAAAGGAGACACCTTCTTTGAATTCAGTACTAAAGTTTGACATTTTATTTTTAGTATTTCAAGTGCTTATCAAAACTTTACGACACTCACATATTGACAAGATTGGCTATTTATCTTAAAATTATTTAATTTTAATTATTTGTTTATAAAAATGCAGTTTATACTTTAATAAAACCCCAAGGGTAAATTTTTGCGTAACTTTAAAATAATCAACAAACTTTCGTAAAAATTTCGGGCTTTTAACTCGATTTCCTAGAAATACATGTTTTGAGAATGCCTTTTGTAGTCCGATCAATTTAAGTGAAGTGCAAGTTTAAAATAGCTGCGACTTAATGTATTTTTTTTAATATATACATTTTTTTTGATGAAGGTGTTGCTCATTTTCTTCGTTAAAAAAAAAAAACGCGTTTAGATAATATGACATTGATGGCAAGTTCCAACTGCTTTAAACTTGCACTTTATTATACTAAAATTGAAATAGAAATCTCGAAATTTTTACGAGGGTTTGTCGATTTTTTTAATGTTCTAAGATTTAAACTTTTTTTCATACAGTTTTTGTTAAGGAATTCACTATATTTTTATAAACAAATAATTAGAATTAAAAAATAATAAAATAAATAGTCAACTCTAGTCAATATATGAGTGCCGTGAAGTTATGATATTTAAGAACATAAAAAATTTACGATGACACTGTTTCTAACTATATGAAGCTGATTTCGACATTTTGTTTTAATAAGATTTAGTATCGAAAATATTCTTTCAAAACTTGCCTAGGAATGTGAGGTTGATAGCACACCTTTTGCTATGTAATAATGGTTATTTCAAAACCTTTTTTCAAAACTTACAAAGGCAAAAACGAGAAGGCGAAGACAAAAAGATAAAACGAATTCCCGCAGTGAATTTTCAGAGCTACGTATTTATTTCTAGTATTCATCACAAAATTGTACTAAAAAGTACTGCGTAGTAAACGAAATTGTATAAAAAAAGTACAATTGTACCAAAAATGCCAACAGTGATGTAGAACAAAGCAGAACACAAATAATATTAAACTCATTGAAATTATTTTCAGCCTCTCACTCGACCAAATCAGTAAAATCCAGCTGGGTAGACTATACTCGATAGAGACAAAAATTGCCGCCACAAATAAGAGTTAGTATATTTTGAGTGTGTTCTTGTTTCGGTGGAAATTACTCTTAGTCATTTTTTGAATTAGTGTAAGTGCTCATTTGCACAATTTTTATGGATCATGAATAAGAATACTAATTTTATTAGTACTCAAAGCCGGTCTCTGGTTTCATCCCATCCCGATTTTGACTGTCGCATAGTGTTATTCATTGTGAATATGCTCGTATGAATATTGCGTTTTTTCATTACCGTTCCACGGTTGTTTTAAACGGACATTTTCAAGTACGCAGTTAAATAGTAATAAAAAACGAAGCGAAATATGGAAATTTTTCAACAACTAAATGAAACTTTTTCCTCTTTTCAATACACAAATATTTTCGGCTGAAATCCCTACGGGTGGGAATTATCGCTACGTGTACAAACACTGATTTGTCATCTTTTATTAGAATCATTACACATTTCTGTGTTATTAAAAGAACTAGCGATCGCAATAGCCATAAAAAGTCACTGTGATTTAAAAATCGCAATAACTCTTTTCACTGTTACTGAAAAAGCGCTTGAAGAAGTACTGAGCCTTTTCCGTACTTGTATT
>NW_023458555.1:59791891-59794142 GCF_013731165.1 Rhagoletis pomonella | reverse complement strand
CTCTGCGTTGGAAAGACCAGGTGGAGAAGGACTTGGCTTCACTTGGCTTTTTCAATTGGCGTCAGTTAGCACAGAAGAGAAATGACTGGCGTGCTGTTTTGGACTCGGCCAAAATCGCTTAGGCGGTTACAGCGCCAAATAAGAAGAAGAAGAAGCACAAAACTACTCCAACATATTAACAATGGGCATTGTTGTTATATTTTTTCGTTTGTACACGCTTTTGTTCTTCACTTCTCAAATGCTTTTTCAAAATTAATAAAAACCAAGACAAAAATTAAAAATTACATGTTGCCTCTGACGGTATTCGAACCCGAACATGCTGGGAGCTAAGAACTAACAGCGAGCATCTCTACACGTTCAGCTACAGCCAGACATGCAAATGTGCTTTCAAATGCTCAACTTCAATCACGTTTCGTTAAAACACGAGCAGTGATCGGATAACAAACAATAAGCTGGCGCAGAGACACGAGTTGGTCCGCTACAGCATGACAGAGGAACACTTTTGTAAGTACTCCAATTTACCACAAATAGAGTACATGGTCCAACGATATTTGCAGGGTAATTGTAGTTCCTTGGATGAAACCAACGGGAAATGTTATATCGGTCAAAAACAAGTTATACGTGGCCCGGCGTTTCGCTGGGTCATTCTTGTCAAAATGAGATACCTTCACTTAATTGTGAATAAAAGCGAAACGCGTCCATCGATTTTCATGATCTATGTCTCATTTTGCTTAAAGGTTATGTGACTTTGCGTGAAAGTAATACGACTTGCCTTTTTTCCGTTTTGGATTTTTTATGAATGTAAAAAATAAAAAAATTTAATATTTTAGGCAAAAAATATATTTTTTCTTCATACAGTTATTTTTACCGGATTTTAACAGATTAAAGGAATTGTAATTTTTAATTTTTTTAAATTTGTTTGAGCAAAATCGGACTAGTGGTTCTCGAGTTATGTCAAAAAAAAGACCACCAAAGGTGACAATTTCCCCTATATGATAGTTACTAACTTCAAATCGATATATCTCGATTCCTAGACGTGACCCAGCGAAACGCCGGGACACGTATAACTTCTTTTTTACCGATATAACTTTCCCCGGTAGTTTGAACCCTTCCCGATCACTGACCCCTACCATTTGTCTCACAGTGTAATAGAGTCCGACCGATTCTAATGTTTTCCAGGTACCGATTCTGATGCGGATTAATCGGCTTATGGGGAAAGGATCGGCAGATGCCGATGACGATTCCATAAAAAGTACAAATAAATTTATTAATTCATAAAATCAGTTAATTTAACGCAGTTAACAAAACAAATGAAAACAATTAATTGAATTAATTGGCTTGTGATGCAACTAAGCAAGAAATATTTAGGAACGTAAAATTTCATTTCGTTTTGTACTATGGGCCTGTGCCAATCGGTAACTTTTTTCTCCGTGGTGAGACTGGGTGGAAAAATTTGCTATGGTGTACTAATAAATTGAATTTTGCTGTGCCAAATGCAGAGTAAAATTTTGACAGTTGAAAAACCAAACAAACGCTCGTGTGAAAGCTTTATTTTTGTGTGTTGCTGAAATTCTTAAAATTTATATTTATTTTATAATTTGCAAGTAACGTACGCTTTTTTATGCTGTTTCAGCTTTCATTTTCATGTTCACTCCTTATTACCGCCAAGCAATATTATGTGTATACATGGTTATAAGCTGTCAAAATTTTACCTAGCTCATGGGGCTCAAACAAATTTAAAAAAATTAAATATTACAATTCCTTTAATCTGTTCATATAACGCTTTTCTATATAATCAACAGTTTTGCCGGTAAAAATAAATGTATGAAGAAAAAATATATTTTTTGCCTAAAATATTAAATTTTTTTATTTTTTACATTCATAAAAAATCTAAAACGGAAAAAAAGGCAAGTCGTATTACTTTCACGCAAAGTCACATAACCTTTAAGCAAAATGAGACATAGATCATGAAAATCGATGGACGCGTTTCGCTTTTATTCACAATTAAGTGAAGGTATCTTATTTTGACAAGAATATTTCTTCTATATGATAGTTACTAACTTCAAATCGATATATCTCGATTCCTAGACGTGACCCAGCGAAACGCCGGGCCACGTATAACTTGTTTTTGACCGATATAACATTTCCCGTTGGTTTCATCCAAGGAACTACAATTACCCTGCAAATATCGTTGGACCATGTACTCTATTTGTGGTAAATTGGAGTACTTACAAAAGTGTTCCTCTGTCAT
>NW_023458555.1:59791059-59791791 GCF_013731165.1 Rhagoletis pomonella | reverse complement strand
TATTCGTGTTTTTAAGTAATTGGTTGAATAACACAAGAAATAGTGTTAGTGGATATTATTCATTGCAGAATATTCACACATATGCACTAACTATTTTACGCTCGGCACACAAAGCGAGAGCATGTACAATGACTAAGTTTTCTGTTGATATGCATTGGTGTAGTGCTCAATTCTCTCATTGAGCCATTAAACAAATTAGTTATACCGAAATGAGTAGGAGCACTAAGAAGCACCCACGATTGAGAGAATACAAAGGTTGCGCCGATCTCGGAGCGCTATTCCTCTCTTAACGAATTTGACAGAATCGTTGTTTGCATGACGTCACACTTGTGCAACTTGTTTACGTTTTCCTTGCAACATTTAGTCTGTTCCTTTGAACTTCGGACTAAAACCTGTGGAACTGTCAAACTACAATTTTACGCTCTCAAATGAGAGTAAAAGGAGAACAGATGCAGAAGTGCATAGGAACGCAAAAAGCACTATTTCCTGTAAAAACGTCAGACGGTTTGTTTACATGTCATTGGTACTACACTGATTTGGCTGAAATATCACTAAATAATTATTAAAATCTATACATATTCAAATATTTCGTTGTTTACTTCCATTTTTTAACAAATATAAGGTTCTTTGCTTTCACCGCTTTCTGTTTTTGTTTGCACATGTAAATCAGCTGATCGTTTGACACTTTTCATGAACTTACAGGAAAAAAAACTCCGGACTAAATCCTGTAAC
>NW_023458555.1:59790329-59790959 GCF_013731165.1 Rhagoletis pomonella | reverse complement strand
GTACAAGAACTGCTTTTATTAATGTCAGAGCTGCTCTTGCAGACTCAGCTGTTGGCACCCTGAAATTGTGCATATGGAAACTGTGCATACGAAATAATGCATATGAAAAAAAACCGAAATAATGCATACGAAAAAACCGAAATAATACATATATGCACAGTTTCGGTTGAAAACCGAAATAATGCATATGAAAAAAACCGAAATAATGCATATATGCACAGATTCGGTTGAAAACCGAAATAATGCATATGAAAAACCCGAAGTAATGCATACATGCACACTTTCGTTTGAAAACCGAAA
This sequence comes from Rhagoletis pomonella, assembly GCF_013731165.1. NCBI lineage: Eukaryota > Metazoa > Arthropoda > Insecta > Diptera > Tephritidae > Rhagoletis > Rhagoletis pomonella. The sequence continues at coordinate 59,790,659 of NW_023458555.1, read as the reverse complement.
TAACGCATATGAGAAAAACGAAGTAATGCATACATGCACAGTTTCGGTTCAAAACCGAAATAATGCATATGACAAAAACCGAAGTAATGCATACATGCACAGTTTCGACTCAAAACCGAAGTAATGCATATGACAAAAACCGAAATAGTGCATACATGAAAACGAACTTCTTTCTGAGTAGGCGGCCTGCGGCCGCGCTTAGGGATTATAACCCCTACTAAGTACAACTCTCCTTTCTGTGTTGCCGGAAAAGCAGGGCGGAAGTATTTTTGCGCAGAACTTTTTTCTGCGTAGGCGGCCTTCGGCCGCGCTTAGGGATTATAACCCTTA
>NW_023458555.1:59790045-59790319 GCF_013731165.1 Rhagoletis pomonella | reverse complement strand
TTCTGCGTAGGCGGCCTTCGGCCGCGCTTAGGGATTATAACCCTTACTAAGTAGTATTCTCCTTTCTGTGTTGCCGGAAAAGGGGGCCGGAAGTATTTTTGCGCAGAACTTCTTCCTGCGTAGGCGGCCTTCGGCCGCGCTTAGGGATTATAACCCTTACTAAGTACAATTCTACTTTCTGTATTGCCGGAAAAGAAGGGCGGAAGTATTGTTGCGCAGAACTTCTCTCTGCGTAGGCGGCCTTCGGCCGCGTTTAGGGATTATAACCCTTACT
>NW_023458555.1:59786561-59790035 GCF_013731165.1 Rhagoletis pomonella | reverse complement strand
GGGGGCCGGAGGTATTTTTGCGCAGAACTTCTTTCTGCGTAGGCGGCTTTCGGCCGCGCTTAGGGATTATAACCCTTACTAAGTAGAATTCTCCTTTCTGTGTTGCCGGAAAAGGGGGCCGGAAGTATTTTTGCGCAGAACTTCTTTCTGCGTAGGCGGCCTTCGGCCGCGCTTAGGGATTATAACCCTTACTAAGTAGAAGTAAATAATTCATATTAGAAAAAACGAAATTATCCATAAGCACACTTTCGTTAGAAAACCGAAATAATGCATATAAAAAAAAACCGAAATAATGCATGCATGCACAATTTCGGTTCAAAACCGTAATAATGCATATGGCAAAAAACGAAATAAAGCATACATGCACAGTTTCGGATGAAAACCGAAATAATGCATATGTGAAAGACGAAGGTATGCATACATTCACAGTTTCGGTTGAAAACCGAAATAATGCATATAACAAAAACCGAAATAATGCATGCATGCACAGTTTCGGTTGAAAACCGAAATAATGCATATGAAAAACCCGAAGTAATGCATACATGCACAGTAATAATGCATATGAGAAAATACCGAAATTATGCATATGCATACTTTCGTTTTAAAACCGAAATAATGCATATGGCAAAAACCGAAATAAAGCATACATGCACAGTTTCGGTTGAAACCGAAATAATGTCTAAATGCACAGTTTCCATATGCGCAATTTCGGTGCCCCTCAGCTGTTTTAGCTTTCATTTTCATTGCATACATGCACAGTTTCATTTTAAAACCGAAATAATACATATGGCAAAAACCGAAATAAAGCATACATGCACAGATTCGGTTGAAACCGAAATAATGTCTAAATGCACAGTTTCCATATGCGCAATTTCGGTGCCCCTCAGCTGTTTCAGCTTTCATTTTCATGTTCACTCCTTATTACCGCCAAGCAATATTATGTGTATACATGGTTATAAGCTGAAAATTTTGTAAAATTTTGACGTTCGTATTCACCACGAGAAGTGTCAAATTTTTACTTTGATCCGTCAAAATTTTCTATTTTCTATCAATTGGCACAGGGCCTATAATACACTCTTTTGCACTCAATGTATAAGAACTAGGAATGTTAATCCCGCAATCCCAGGATCCTGGGAACCCGGACTTTTTAAGGTCTCGAAAATCCTGGGATTCTTGGCAAGTAATCCCGGGATTCTCGGGAATCGTAATTTGCACTGATGGCAATAATGGTTGGTTGGTTGGTTTAAGTGGATTGTCACTCAGGTGACAAGCAATTAGCAAGTTTGCCATTTTGATTCCACAACTCGTGCAACCTACAGCCATTTGGCGGCTTTAATAAATTTCAGTACGTCATACAGAGAGAGGCAGCTGCACTCTGAAATATTCGGCAGGAATGGTTTGCCGAGTGTCCTTAGCCTCATCCTTGCGTGGGATGGACACTCGCACAGCAAAACTTTTCAATAATTTTTGGAATTAATCATATCTTTGAAATTACAAAGTCCTTGAAAATAAATCCTGCGGTCATATCGGGAAAAAACGTCACTTTAAATATAAAAGTAGGTTTCAAACCATGGTACAATAATTACAGGTATTATCTTCCTAGAGAGTTTTGCTTCACATCGAAATTCGTGCTCCCTTATTTTCATTTTAACGCAGTTCAATGTTGGTTCTTTTATTTACTTTTACTTTTATTTGGCTTTGCTTTTGGTTTTCGCTCAATTTAATATTTATAATTTTTCAAAGCAAAAGAAAGAACGTTTGAAATTAAGTGAGCCATACAAATTTTGAATTTATTTACAAGCAAATGCTTTTTCGGCTTTTGCAAATTGAATGTGTTCCCTGTAAGATGGTTTGTTAAAAAAATTCGTGAACATATATGGTATATGGGGTATGGAAAAAAGGGATATTTCCAGCAGTAAACGTTGTAGTGTGGGCAACAATGATATTTTTTGAATAAGGCAGATCGGAATATGCGCTATCTGGGAAGACAATACCTGTAGTTATTGTAGAATGGTTTCAAACCCATTTATTTATTTTTTATTTCATGGTAGGAGAGCTTCTAAATCAATATAGAAACAATTTTTTCGATTCAAGTTGTTGAAAATTAATGAATATCTAAATCCCGAGACTAATCCCGGGATCCTGGGATTGTCACAACGCCATCTCGAAAATCCCGGGATCAGAAAAAGCCGAAAAATTAACATCCCTAATAAGAACTTATATTCTAGGTATGTATGTACATTCATATAGTGGCCTACAAAATAAAATATTCAATTCAATTCAATTCAATTTATTTGTTTTGTTTTTGCACATAGTAAGACTAAATAAGTCTTGTGGTAGTACATCTTCTTGTAATTCAAAATAACAAAGTTGGTATACATACAAACGCAACTTAAAATTTAAACTATTATATTTATAGACTAGGTCTAATTATTAAGAGTGAGAAAGAGAGAAAGATTGGGTGGAGGGGGACGGGGAAAATATAGGTCAGAAGTTGTTAGAAACTGCAGTTTTAAAACACCTTGCTTGTTTTATTAACTTTATTTCACTCAGTATTGTGTTCCATAGTTTTATGGCGCTAACAAAGAACATACGCTGTGAGTCCAAGTATGATTATGCGGGAACAATCAGATTCAATGTTCGGATACACCGGCCTAGTTGAATGTTTTTGTACAGGTACAATGGTTTTTGTGTGTATATTAATTTATGCAAAAATACAAGAGCCCGGATTTTGAAATACGAGTTTAAATCGTGACCCAGAATCTGTTTGGAATAATGGGATATATGGTCAAATTTTCTTTTCTCAAACACGAAACGCGCTGTGTTATTTAAAGCGATTTGCAATTTATGCTTTGAGTTATTATCAAGACTGCAATACACCAACTCTGCATACGATACATGCGGAACAATGAGTGATTTAACAAGTTTTAATTTCGTTTGTTGTGGCAATAAGTAGGCACTGCAATATAATTTTCGAAGAATGTTGTATATCTTGTTAATAACGGAGTTTATGTGGTCAACGCATGATAATCTTGTATTGATTCTAAAACCCAGGTTAGTTACCGCCTCTTCAAATTTAATATTTATTCCGTCAAGCAATATCGGTGACATAGAGCTAAGGTCATATTTTGAATGAGAAATAGCAATCGCCTTCGTCTTTGACGCATTTAATTTCAAATTGTTAGCACAGGACCAGCTAGAAATACGAGTGAGATCTTCATTAAGCCTTGCTATCAAATCTTCAACAAGGCCTATGGGCCTTGACAAGTAGATCTGCGTGTCATCAGCATAGAGGTGAATGGATGAATTTTGGCAACACTCAACAATATCATTAATAAACATGCAAAATAGAATGGGACCTAAAATAGAGCCTTGCGGCACCCCTGAAGTGATCGGTTTTAGGCTTGAGTAGTTCTCACCACATTTTACTTGTTGCAGCCGGTTCGATAAGTAGCTTTTTATTAATTGAAAAGA
>NW_023458555.1:59774271-59786461 GCF_013731165.1 Rhagoletis pomonella | reverse complement strand
CGGAGATAAATATAAGTGAGATCAAAATATACAAGATTACATTGCAAAGCAAAGAATATTAAGCACACAAATGACATATAAGAGAATATTAGCTCAAACATGACAGTGTGGATACAACGCAAAGTAATTAACATATGTTTGTTTACTTATTGGCAGCTGCAATTCTCTCTATAGTTGCTTTATCGGTTACTACTACAGCTTCAGTTTGCGGACGACCTCTGACGAACACTTGCCCACGAATAGAGAACGCCGACGTTAGAATTTTTTGCTTCTTAAGGTGGGTAGCAAAGTGCATTAGCTCTCGATTTCTTTTTGTAAGACATTCGTGGATAAATAGCTTCCCTTCGATACTGAGGCCAACATCTGTAAGAGCAAGCGACCGTCTCTTATCTTTGCAGTATCTCGCTACAGCTCTCAGTAGTTGAGAGCGATCTGCAGCCGAGCTCAATTTGAAGATAACGGGAGCTTCGCTTTTACCATTTGGTCGTAAGCGGAAGGCAGAACGCACTGGCTCTAGTTTCACTTGAAGCGTTTGCCACAGCTGGACGAAATCATTTAGAATGTTCTCATCTTTTCTTTCGGGCAATCCACTAACAATAACATCCGATGATATTAGATTGTTCTCATAGGCATTTACTTATTCGGTCAGGGCATATACCTCGTTGCGCAGTTTCTCAACATTACCACATTCCGATTCCGTTTTCTTCACACAAATTTGTATGCTAGTATTAAATTTGTAGGTTAGTATTAAATTTTTGCGAAACCTGTCAATAACCACGACCACCTCCCATGTAGTAATCAACAATATTTTTGTTTTATTATATTTTTTACGAATTTCGCTGTCAAAATTTACATTTCAAATATATCAACAAACATTTGTGGGTACTTTTGCACCAGTCATTGCCTATGGGTTAATGACAAAAGAATCCTATACATGCACAATATTTCATGTATTAATTTTCAAATAAGCATATTGTCAATGGCTGGTTTACTGTATACTGTGATTTTCACCAAAATTTCAAACTTTTTAATCAGAATTTTAATCAGAATTTTGGTATGCAGTTTCGTATACAATTTAATTCTAGTATAATGAAGTGCAAGTTTCAAAATGCTATAAAAACTAGTTAATATTTAGCAACCTTTTTTGCTGGCCGTGTCCTCCATATAAAAGAAAATTGTCGAACATACTTTTGTATGGAAATGTGAAACACCTTCAACCAAAAAAATAATAAATTTATGTGGGCTGTCTGCAAATGTTTTTGATGATGACTGTTGTCTGTCGCTTCACCTGAACATATCAAAAGTAGGCCTGGGTAACGGCGCAAATTTTTTGGCGCTGACACACTAACTCCAGCGCCACTGTCGGAATCAGCACAGTGTGTTGGCGCAATTGCGCCTCTTCAGGCTAAAGCTGGGTGATATCGGTTGAGAAAAAACTCAAGTATACCCAAGTTCAAAACCCAAAAATGCAACAAACCCATCATTTTCACATTCAGAAGGACCGCGACGAATTCTAGCAACACCACCTTGTATAAATTCGCCTTGTGCTGCACATTTTACAAGAGACACTTCTACTTTCGGGTGTTCTTTGCTGGTTCTTTGCGACACGCGGTGTTGTCAGTGTTCCGGTGTTGAACTAAGGTGAATTAATACAAAGTGGTATCGGTTGGGCAAAAACAACTCAAATATACCCAAGATCAAAACCCAAAAATACAACAAACACATAATTTTCACATTCAGAAGGACCGCGGCTAATTTTAGCAACACCACCTTGTAAAAATTCGCCTGGTGGTGCACATTTTACAAGTGAAACTTCGCTTTTGTGTGTTCTTTGCTGGTTCTTTGCGCCGCCCGGTGTTCCGGTGTTGCTGGCGCCATTGCGTCACTGAGTTGTGAAAATCGGTTTCGGCGCCAGTAACTCAGCTCTCGGTATCAGCGTAATGGCGCGGCGCCGCACTGTGTTACCCACGGCTACAGTGTATAGCGACCAACATTTTTCACAGAGAGCCAGAAACTTCAACATTCCAAAAAATTGTAATAATTCCTGGAATGATGTTTAGTATGTAAAACAAATTTCGGAAGCAAGAAATATTCCTTAATTGCTTAATTTGGGCTCTTTTAAATTTTTCCACAAAAAAATTTTTAGCCCTAATCACTTTTGCAAGAAAGTATAAATTGTTTTCCAGTATAATGCATTTTCTTAAGGACGCAGGTACATAGCTGTAACACATACATATGTATGTATTTGGGCTCTATTAAATTTTTTGCGTAAGAAAGTAGGTAAACAGGGTTCTCCAGTATCTATTCATGTATATAAAGATAGATGTTGGTTAAGGCATTTAAATGTTTCCTAGGTAGGTATGTTAGTTAGGGTTTATTTACTGAGATCAGAATATGCAAAATATTGTGGGCCTATTTTAAAAATATTAAAAATTTAAACAGTTCCGCAGTAAGCATGTGCACTCTGCAGTGATAAGTAGGCAAAATATAATAACTGTTAATATTACTATAAAGGTTTTCAGAGCAATATCGTGTTGTAGTTAAAATACAATTAAAATTTGTTCAATATTGTGGCAATTTATTTGTGCAATAAAGTTTTGCTGATTGACATCTTATAAATTCAAACGCATTTTTCACGTCGTTCCCGTACAATTATGCGTCCAAAGCGACAAGCCGATCTACACCTCAAGCACGGAAGAAAATAGCATTACGAGCCTCAGAATCAGACGAGCAACGAGCATTAAGGCTAGAAAATCTTCGAGTATATGCCGCTGAGACCCGTTCGTCTGAATCATCTGAACAACAAGAAGTGAGGTTAGAAGCTGATCGAAAACGTACTACTCAGGCCCGTTCGTCTGAGACAACTGAACAACGGGAAAGAAGGCTGCAAAATGTTCGAATAAGCACCGCTCGATCAAGACGAACCCTGCACGCTGATTTAAATCTTGGGGCATTCCATTATGACAGTAATAATATTACAGTCTTCATCCAAGTGTCAACATTGGAAAAATTGATAAAATTTGCATGTATTGTAGCGTCCTCAAATTTAAGAACGAAACGCCAGGAATGTGCTGCGCCAGTGGAAAAGTTAAACTGCCAGAATTACCTCCACCACCCGAACCACTATCAACGTTGCTATCAGGTGTTACACGTGAGTCAAAGCATTTCTTGGAAAACATCCGCAAATACAATTCAGGTTTTCAAATGACATCGTTCGGTGCAACGAACATCGTGCGCGAAAATTACATGCCAACATTCAGAGTCCAAGGGCAAATTTATCATCGTGTCGAATCGCTTCTACCATTGCCGGACGCAGATCACAAGTTTTTTCAAATTTATTTCATGGCCAACAGTGATGAACAAATTGAACAATGATGCCATTGCAATGAGGGCACTAGACGAGAAATCGTGGCTGCGTTACAAGCCCTTTTCGATCAACACAATGAATTAGTTCAGTTGTTTAAAACCGCCATTTAAGGAATGCCAGCCGATGACTACGCAGTTGTAAGTCGAGCAACCCGTTGCCCAACACGAAAGACAGTTCAATGCACCAACAATCAATGAAGTGGCGATAGTGATAGTTGGCGAAGAATTCAAATCGCGCGACATAATTCTTCATCGTAGAAATGGTGACGTTCAGCGAGTATCCGAAACTCATCGTTCATACGACGGATTGCAGTATCCGATTCTGTTTTGTCGAGGAGAAGATGGATATCATTTCAACATCAAAATGAAAAATGCACAAACAGACGAGGAAACGAATAAGAAAGTCAGTGCCATGAATTATTATTCGTATCGATTGATGATTCGTCAAGACGCTGAGAACCACATTCTGAAATATCGACAATTGTTCCATCAATACATCGTCGACATGTACGCGTAGATTGAAACCGAACGACTCCTATATATTCGATTGAATCAAACCGAGTTGCGTTCTGAAGAGTACATCCATTTACGAGACGCAATCGTTATTGATGGTAATGTGAATCCAAATGAATTGGGAAGAATGGTCATATTACCGTCTACATTCGCGGGCAGTCCACGGCACATGCATGAATACGCACAAGATGCGATGACATACGTTCGCGCATATGGCCGTCCAGATTTGTTCATCACATTCACGTGCAATCAATATGGGATGGAATTAAAGAACTTCTGTTAGCTGGACAATCATCTTCGGACCGCCCTGATATTACCGCACGCGTATTTAAACAAAAATTTAAAGCTTTGATGGATTTTATTAACAAGCATCACGTTTTTTGAGAGACACGATGCTGGATGTATTCCATTGAATGACAGAAAAGAGGATTGCCACATGCACATATTTCGGTTTGGTTAATCAACAAAATTACGCCAGATCAAATTGACCAAATCATCTCAGCAGAAATACCAGATAAGGACATTGATCTAGACTTATTCGACGTCCTTACCAAAGATATGATCCATGGTCCATGTGGCGCATTCAATTACAATTCTCCATGCATGTCTGATAGGACATGCACGAAACGATACCCCAGAAACTTGGTTTCTGATACCATCACTGGCAATGACGGATACCCACTGTATCGTCGACGATCAGTTGAGGATGGCGGCAAATCCATCGTTCTGAAAGTACGAAACGTTGATGTTGAAGTCGATAATCGTTGGGTTGTGCCATGTTCACCGTTGTTCTCAAAGGCCTTCAAAGCACACATTAATGTTGAGTATTGCAATTCATTGAAGTCGTTCGAATACATTTGCAAATATGTCAACAAAGGAAGCGGCATGGCAGTCTTCGGAGTAGGGAATGTGGCCGCACAGCTCGATGAAATCAACCAATACCAACTTGGACGCTACATTAGCAGCAATGAAGCACTATGGCGCATCTTATCATTTTCAATCCATGAACGACATCCAACAGTAGTACACTTAGCGGTACATCTCGAGAATGGACAGCGCGTGTACTTCACAGCAGATAATATACGTGCAAGAGCATTGGTTCCACCGGCAACAACTTTAACTGAATTTTACTCACTGTGCCAGGATGATATTTTTGCAAAGACTCTACTTTATTCTGAGGTACCGAAATTCTACACATGGAATTCAACGTCGCAAACAAGGTAAAGCAGTTGAAGGACATCCCAATTTGTATTCCTGTGACGCATTGGGTCGTCTGTACACTGTTCACCCGAACAATACAGAGTGCTTCTATCTGCGATTGCTGTTAATCAATGTACGTGGACCGAAATCCTTCCAAGATTTAAGAGCAGGCAACGGTCAGCTGTGTGCCACTTATCGCCAAGCTTGCCAGGAGCTAAATATTCTTGAGAATGATGCACATTGGGACACTGCGCTCGCAGATGCATATAATACTGCGCGACCACAGCAAATTGCGCACGTTATTTGCCGTAATATTGACAACCTGCTTCCCATCTAATCCAAAAGAACTTTGGGAAAAATACAAGGACTACATGAGTGAAGATATTCTACATCGTTTGCGCGCTGCGAACCAAAATCTGGACATTCAATTCACACCAAACGTGTATAATGAGGCATTGATTTTGATTGAAGACGTATGTTTGGCAATCGCTAACAAAGCACTTTTGCTACTGGGAGCAGGCAGAACCGACCAGCGAACGACATTTTCGATCGTGATTTGCAACGAGAAACACACTTTGATTCTGACGAACTGGAAACATTTGTTCAGACAAATCTTCCGCAGTTGGTTCCAGAACAACGCATTGCGCATGACAGAATTATGCGTGCAATCACAGAACAAAGCGGTGGACTGTTTTCCATAGATGCGCCTGGTGGTCCAGGCAAGACCTTTCTTCTTTCACTCATTTTGGCAGCCATACGATCACACAATAATATTGCGCTGGCCATTGCATCATCTGGAATTGCGGCAACTCTTTTGGATTGTGATCGAATAGCGCATTCAGCATTGAAACTTCCGTTGAATTTGCAAAACACTGAGGCACCAACATGCAACATCAGTAATAACTCTGGATGGGCAAAGTACTCCAATCGTGTCAAATTATCATATGGGACGAATGTACAATGGGCCGTATGAATAAAAACTAAGCAATTGCTTTTTCTTAAAACTTCATACCTTTTACTCTAATTTTGTTTGAATAAATTAAGTAAAAGATTTGAAATTTTCAGAAAAAGCAATTGCTTATTTTTATTCATACGGCCCAATGTCTCATAAGAAAGCATTGGAAGCGCTTGATCGTACACTGCGAGATTTGAGGGGAAACACACGGATCTTCGGTGGTGCACTCATTTTATTGTCTGGTGATTTTCCACAAACACTGCCGGTTATACCACGTTCAACACCCGCTGATGAACTTAATGCATGTCTCAAATCATCACTTTTATGGCGTCATATACAGAAATTGACTCTGTAAACCAACATGCGTGTACAACTACAACGAAATACATCGGCTGGTAATTTTGCAAAACAATTAATGGATATTGGAAATGGGCGAATGCAAATTGATGATTCTACACAATGTATCACCTTGCCAGCAAACTTCTGTAGGATCACAGAAAGCATAGCCGAATTGGTGCAAAAGGTATTCCCAAAGATTGCACTGCTATATTAGCGGCTAAAAACACCGATGTCAATACCATCAACTTCACTATTCAGAATGGAATACCCGGCGAAACGACAATATATAAGTCCATCGATACTGTGGTGAATCAAGACGAAGTTGTCAACTATCCAACTGAATTCTTGAATTCGCTTGATTTGCCAGGCATGCCACTGCACGTTCTAACATTGAAAATTGGCGTACCCATCATTCTTCTTCGAAGCATAAGTCCACCACGACTTTGCAACGGAACCAGACTCTCAGTCAAGAAAATGATGAACAATGTTATCGAAGCAACAATTTTGATTGGAAAATTCAAAGGCGAAGTCGTACGGTTGCCGCGCATTCCAATGATCCCGACAGATATGCCATTCGAATTCAAACGTTTGCAGTTCCCGGTGCGACTCGCTTTCGCAATGACTATCAACAAAGCACAAGCACAATCGTTGCAAGTGTGTGGATTAAATTTGGAGAATCCATGCTTCTCAGCAGCGCTATGTGGCCTGCTCACGCGTCGGAAAACCTTCCGATTTATTCGTTTACGCACCAGATGGAAAAACAAAAAATATTGTGTATCCCACAGCACTTCAATAAATATCGAATTGAAACGAAACGCTGCAATGTCAGAATTTTTTCAAAATGAACAAAATCAATAAAAGGACTCAAAATGAATTGAATATTTGTGTAATGTCTTTCCTTCATATTTATTTTAGTTGGTGGCGTAGCAACGCGCGCAAGGTACAGCTAGTTTGAAATAAAATTCTTTGATAAAAATGTATCAGCCTTGTCTTCAGTTTCGCCTCGGATTGCCGACCGTACTAAATATATAGTATTGTACTATTTTTTGGGTCTGCGCACTATGAACTGTTGGAAAAAAATATAGTATGCAAAAATACTATATTTCTTCAATTATAAAATAAATATACTTCAGTCATCTGTAAGAAAGAAATGTTTTAAAATGGATGACATTTATACTGAAGTATCAATATTAAAAAATATATACTTTAAAACAAACAGATCAAAAAGGGCAATATTTTTAAAAATACTTAGAAAGATTTACCAAATTTACTTAAAATTATTTCGTTTATGCTCTGTAACTTCGGCATTCAAAGAAATAGTTTTTTAATTTAGATTTTAAAATTGTGAGATTAGAGAAATAAAGCGAATATCTCACTAATAAAAAATGTACATTTGATTTATATTAAATATTGATAGCGATAAGGCATATGATACTTGCAAAGAAATTTTTTTTTTATACAGGAAATGTACACTTAAAAAGCATTTTTAATTTTTCTTAAAAAAAAATATATTGTATTTGAACTGTACTATATGTTTTCTAATTGTTTTAAAAAGTACTATAAATTTCTTAGAAAATGTTGGCAACCCTAGTTTCGCCCGAAAAAAAATCACCCGAAAATGTTTCATCCGCCCATAGTAAATACACGGGAACAAAAAACTAAAAGTGCACCAAGGCATAACAAGGTAGAAGTGATTTCGACATTTCTCTCTTTTGAACTGCGACTGAAATGTCAACTCTTAACCCTATACTATTCAAAATTTTTTTTTTATATAAATTTTCAATTGGGAGCTGTGCGACTGATTTTAAATACATAATAAAATGAAAAGGAATTGCGAGCGGTGCGTTGTGTTTGTCAAGAGCCTGGACAACAAACTTGCGCGCTATTTTAAACCTTCGAATTGTCAAGTGAAGCGACAACGGTGGGCAAATTGCTGCGATGTTTCATTAGGAGACTCTTCACGTGTGTTCGTGACTTTATTTGTTGCCTATCGCAGCCGAGTATGGCTAAGTGGACGCGTTTGGTCCCAGGTGCATATACATATCATATACATATGTACATTAGAGTGGTCCAAAATAATAAAGTCGGAATTTTAATGCCGCCACCCCCTAGAATTGTTCTGAACCGAAAATAAATATACCCATATTTTTTCATTTTGAAAACAAAAAATATTTAGGGAGTGCTCACAGCGCTCAAAGTTTTCCATGTATTTTATATGGGGAAAAAACAAGTTTTCGTAAAAATGGTATAAAACTCTTGAAAATCAATATTTTTCAATCGTAAAACAGTGGTTCTCTTCAGGAGACTTCAAATATTAATATCCAATTATTTTTTTAACCATTTTATGATTAACGATTTTTTATTGGTCCCCCCATTGCATTTTCTAGGACCTATAAAATATAGTTACCATGAAAAAATTGTTAAAGGAACAATTGGGTATTATTACCGGGAATGTCCTGAAGATAAGAAAACCTTTCCGATCGAAAAATATTGCTTTTCAAGAATTCTACACTATTTCTACGAAAAGTTGTTTTTTCCCCATATAAAATACATTGAAAACTTTGAGCGCTTTGAGCACACCCTAATTTGTTATTTTCTTTCAAAATAAAAAAATAGGGGTATATTTTTTTGGCATAGAACAATCCTAGGGGCTGGCGGCTTTAAAAATGCGACCTTATTTTTTTTACATACATTTTTGGACCACTTTAATGTACATGGATAGGCCAAATTTCAAATAGTGGTCTGATAAAACCTAAACCAGTATTCCTTGTTGACATAAAGAAACTGAAGGTAATTTTTAATAAATTTAATGGAAACGAAATTTCGAATACCAAAAATTTAATAGCTAAATTATTGAAGTTAAGTTCTGATGTAAATTTAGAAGAATCAAACTTTTTTTAATGTCTAATATACTTTAGAATTAAGTATTTGAATAAAAAAATAAATGCTCAAAACCATTGGGATAGTGCAGGCAAGAAAATTTTCAAAACGATTTTATAAATGAGTGTGTTTCATTTAGTATATAATTTTGTGTAAGTATGTATTTCCACATTTACATTAAACAGAAAATTCAATAAATAAAATGAAGCTGATTCTAATGAGATTTTAAATATTTTCATATTTACAAAAAACTTTCATTTCAAAGATGTTGAGTTCTATCAAATGTGGTAAATGCATAACAGAGGGTTAATTTCTTTGTTTACATTTTTTGACATTACAGTCAGGTATGAGAGAGCTCGACTGAATTGTCACTTCTACCATGTTGAATATGCCTTGAAGTGCACCAGTTCAGAGAAAATCAGCGTTATTATTTTCCCCGAACGGTTAACTTTTCACTTTACGCTTTCGTGTATTCACTATAGGCGGATGAACAATTTTCGGGTGAATTTTTGTTTTCGGGCGAAACTCAGGATAAGGATGAATAGATGATTCAATAATACAACGTTAGATAATTATTGACAGCTGCGGTTTGACACTCCCTTACAAAAGGCTGCATTTACGAAGGCCAGAGAAAGGGCAAGAATGCAATCCCTTGTTTCGAAAATGGTAGTAGAGAAGTACGCAAAGTAGGCAATTAGTAGTGAAGTTCCTTTCGTAAATTCTAATGTATGTAGGAAATCTGGCATTTTAAACGAAATGTTGAACGTAATATTGATATATCTACGTGAATTACGTAATTTATATGCTATTTAGCCGTATAAAAACTGCAAAATGACTCAAAATTAAAATAAGACTACTATGAGATTGATGTAAACGTCCATTGCTTATGTTTTCATCAGTTAAATATGCTTCATATGCATATCTACATAAACATATTGCACAAAAGCTTTTACTTTTATTTCACACCAAAGCTACACTGTTTCCATGTAAATTTGCAAAGAAGCAACACGGTGCCACAGCTAAGGGAGCGGTGCGAGAGAGACAACTGTCAGTTTATCGAACCTTGTATTATTGAATCATGGGCTGAATATATTTGGAAACGGCAATTCATCCAATTAAATGAAATGCGACATAATAAAATTATATACATAAAATAATTTTAAATAAATGTAGTAACGAAACATAACATACTTGGAGGAATAACGTTTGGGAATAGTTTCCCCTGCCATTGAATTTAGAACTAAAAAAAACACGAGCTTTTACCCCCGGTTTGTGTTAACCGGACATTGAACAAACGGCCCTAATTTGCCGCTGGCTCAACTCTCGGTTAAAAAATTCTATCCGAAGTTTTGGATCGGATGTAAGATAAAATTTCCAAAACTTGGGTTAAGTTTCAAATGTCGGAAGATGAAGCAATGAAGTGCAAAAGAGATTTTTATGAACGAACTGGTTTTCCTGGAGTCATTGGGTTTGTAGACGAGTTTCTTTCTTGTAGCAAAGGTTTCTTTAAATGCAATAATTGCTAAATTTGTACTCTTTTTTATACATAGATCTATAATCATAAGATGCGTGCATATAAGATGTGTAGGTGCCAGACATCTTAGCTCTGGTCATGACTGCTTAATTTGGAATACCAGCCGAGTAAAGTTTCTAAAATAAAAATATGAAATAACAAATTAAATAAAATTTGCTTTTCACTTAAGACCTCTATGTCGAACATATCGATGTTTATGAAGGATGCACTGATGTTATTGTTAAGTCTAATTATTAGCATAATAATAACCAGAACACAAAAACAATTATTTATATATATTTTATCTGCTGGAGTATTGTTGCCTCAGCCTCTAAAAACAACCGTATTGGCAAGTAGAGCATAGCGATTTTGTATAAACACGGAAACGGTGTACACATGTTTGTGGTTTCCAAATATCGCGTCCCATGCTATTTTCCATCTCAGATTCGTCAGATGATTGATTTCTATTAACCGAAACATACCAGGATAGATATGAATTGCTAAAGATAATAGTGAAAATGCATAGCCACTTACCTTTGCCTGTGAAAAACATGCATAATTTTTGTAGAGTAGAATCAGTCAATGATGCAAATGGCATACAGATAGCGGTGGCTTAAACCAACTACGGCCACCAATCTGTGGTTTGGAGAAATGTAAAGGCCGGTGCAAACCTCCAAGCAATGTACATACATTGGCAGATGCATAACGGGGTGTTTACATGATTTCACAGGCGATTAGTTTAAATAAAAATTGGGTGCTGACCAACTTCATTTAACGGGATTAGCTGAAAAGCCGTTAACACAAGGCGATTGGTGCTTTCAACTAAAAGTTGCCTGGTAAAATCGCCTCATACAGACAACCAGTAAGTTTCATCAGTGAACGATGTATCGTTCTTTTTGGGGTCTGAACATCGATGTTAAACTATGGATGTTTATGAACGATATATCGATGTTTGGAAACATCGATATTGAAATTGCATCCTTACTTTAAAGATACCCCTCAATGGATTCCAAATGGCCGCATTGTTGTGGCTGTTGAATTTGTAGACCGAGCCCTTGTTGAAACCGTTGGAGTATCATCTTCGACGTTTTCTATTTCGGAGGAGATAATGGCTACATTTGGTATTATGTCCGAACTCGTATAAGGCTTTTCATAGTCGATTAGAAGTGCCTCAATTTCATCTGCTTCAGCGAATCCCAACTCATTGCCTTTTGGGTTTATTTTACACGCAAAATATTAATATATTCGCAAAACTATGGATAAATTATAGTAATATAGTGCGTACTTAGTTTATCTCTCTGACGTCAGGGTATTTTTTAAAAGGACTTCGAAATTTAAAAAATATGACTATTTCGAAAAAATTATTTAATTAATTTAGGACAATGTAGGATAAAAATAAAGGTATCATATAAAAGAAAAAATTC
>NW_023458555.1:59752825-59774171 GCF_013731165.1 Rhagoletis pomonella | reverse complement strand
CAACAGGCTGTGAAGTATCAAAAATGTCAAAATTCCTTGGACACACACACGAAATAATGGCAATTTTTTCTTGACCGTTTTCTTGAGAGCTGCATACAGGGCTTAAGGACGAATGGGTATGGAAAATATGTCCTTTACAAATTTTGTCCTTAAATATCCTTGAAAATTTGCAATATTTTTTTTATTATTGTTTGAGAACTAAAAGCATCCACACACCTGTGTGATTCCGTCGGAGCGGTTCCGCATCGTTTTTGATGCTACAGAGTTGACTGCTTCGAAAACGCAAGTACGCACACATCTGTGCGATTCTATCGCAGTGAAAACTGTCATTTTATAAACAAACAAAATATTTTTTAACAAAAAAATAATAATTCTTAACATTTTTAAAATAAACATATTACGCCTTCTTACGTTAATTTTTTTTTAACTTTACAAAAACCGTCTATTGACCTTTTTGTTTCTCAAAACGTGGCAGTCTGCGATTTCGGCACGACGAAAAGAAAAACTGTGAATATTTGAATAAATCGCTGCAGCAAAATCGTACAAGTGCGTGGTTCCCCATTTAAAATTATGGTCGACATTGTTGCAATTTTTGTCTGGAAAGCTTCGCACCGACAGAATCGCATTGGCATTGGATACCTTATATACACACGACCTCATCATCGAATTTCGTCCTGCAAACTTTTTTAACTCAAAAAGATAAAATTTATTAAAATACCTATTCGTCCTTTTAAACCAAAAAAAAAAATATTGTTTTCAAATTCTACAGAATTTTCTCTCACTTGGTACCCATATTGTTATTCTACAATGCACTGATTATTTTTTTAATAATCCACATACTTATTTCTCAAAGGTATTTTTCTATTACCAAACGATATCTCACGTGCATGCGAAAAATAGTCATGTTGTTTAAATTTAGTTATTTATTTTAAAAAAATGGGTTTTTAAAACGCTGAAAGCACTGTATCCGGTCAACAAAGCGCCATATCTTCCATAACTCACAATCAAATTGAATGATTGAAACACCGTTTTGATTAAAAAATAAAAGCATTTTAATAGGGTTGTCACCCAGTACGGTTGGCAGACGTATTGATTTTATCAGTACAGTACTGATTTTTCAACTCATGTGCTGATTTTATTAATTTCTTCAATCAGTACGCTAATGTCCCGATTTTTCAAAATTTGTACTGATTTGCACTGAATTTTTAATCCAAACAAAATACTTTAGGATTTTCTTAAGGTTTTACATAACGTTGGAACTTCCTTAAACCGTACTGTAAAAAGTAAGAAGAAAATCATTTAATTATAGTTGACGTGTTTCAGATAATGTTTGATGCCCAAGAAATTAATACAACAAAAAGAGCAATCGTTTTACGGGCATATCGCCGGGTCGTTACGCACCAGTTATGATGGACTTAAATTATTCAGAAAGAATGCTGACAATTTTTTGTGGCCTGTTGTTAGTTATCTCAAAAATAATTTTCAGTTTAATAACAAAAAATTTGCCTATAGCTTGCAGTTCTGTTTTCACAATTTACTGATATTGTTAAAGAGTTTTGCATACGAGACATAGAGTTAGATACTCTTTTTAGCGAATTCTTAATCTTTTAAAGTTTTTGCGTAGTTGAAAAAAATAATTTAAGCCATGAGGAAATATAGATGAAGTCCCTAAATAGTGGTACTTTTCCACAGTTTGAAAAAATATGTAATTTATAGCGATTTCCTTTCTCGAAATAATGTTGCATTTATTCTGCCCTGGCCAAGGCTGTCAAGTATTCGTGTCCTTTGCTCAGCAACTTCACATGTTCTCTTTCTGTAAAATGTTTCACTGTAATAATATTGCCATATAATAAGGTGACATTTTTTCGAGAAAAGAAACGCCACTCAAACGAAGCAACTGAGAGGATCTTAAGTATATAGTTTGCTTCCTGGCGAAAAGAGAGAAATCGGCTTCTAATTAAAATTTTTTAAAGTGAACTTCAAATTAAAAGTAATTTTAAAATGAAATGTAAAGAATTCTTTGACAATTTAAGCACTGAAGATGGATATGATCACTTTATTGTTTTTCAAAAATGTCATAAATATAAAGTAATTTATTGGCTTCTGTGTACAATGATGTGTAAACTCTTCTTAAAATGAATAACACTTTTATTTTTTATCAACTATATTTTATTCATATGCCATAATATTGTCAAAAACAAGTTCTCTGGCGTTCTAAAGTATTATCTGTTACTTACATTCATAATTTTGCTTTGAATAAAAATGTACTGAAGAGTACTGATTTTTTTAGCATGAAAAAGTCTAACGTACTGATTTTGCTCATAAAAAATCTGGCAACCCTATCACCCAGTAAAAATTTTAGTGACTTAAATATATATATTGAGTGAAATATTGCAACGCATTCAGCGAATGAGAGGTATTTAAATACACTCTTGTTGAGAAAATGCAAGTTCTCAACGTGAACTCCAATGTAATTCTCCAATTGGTCTCAAACATATCATTGAAATACTGAAATTAAAATAGTGATATACCTTATACCTTTTTGATTGAAACGACATACACAGACGAATTTAAATATTAATTTTTCATTTTATTACTACTTTTTTACTATGGCTGCGTTTCTTTATACTTTCCGGATAATCCCATTTCACAGCCGGAATAAACAGAATGCGTGTGAAATATACGTCAACATATCATCAGGAACGTTCTAAAGAATAAATAAACAAAAAGGTTTATTCCAAACGTTCAGAATGAATAAAGAAATGCAGCCTATATAATTAATCAATATCATATTACAATAATTCACTTCACAGTATACAGTCCGACAGTAATTTTGCCACTTGAAACACTTCGCGTTTTATTTTCTTTCAAGATTATTTACTTTTTGTTGGTAATTTTGCTCTTTATATAGCTTTAAATTTTCACTTGGTAATTAAAAATTCGTTTCTCTATCACTTTTTACGTATATGCGCGTCGGTTAGAGATGAGTTAGAGAATGATATTGGATATCAACTTGAGAACTATGAATTGATTTAACTAGATAAAATATTGTGTTCCAACGGGTTGGGCAAAAACTTGTGAAACAAATTCGTAAACTTGCATTTGTTCCTGATTTTTTTTTTTTTAATATTTTACAGGCTTACTGCATTTTGTTACCATTTGAGTAAGTTCAGGTACTGTCTTAACTGCTTTTTCAATAACGTTGCGTAAATAGTAAATGGTTGATACAATGAATGCTTTGAGCTCCTCAAAAAGCTGCAATCATGTTACTCCCACAGTCTGTCACTATGACAGGATTGTCTTCTTCAACATCACATCCAAAATGTGCTAGTATTTCTTTAATCTTCCCTCGAATATTTAAGCCTTGAAACAAAAATGATTTAAATAACCTTGGACAACACATTATTGAACTGAAGACCCATAACCTTTATCTTAATTGTTTGTCTTTCTTTGGACGTCAAATTGTAACTTTTATTAACCAATTAAATATTATAGTAGTCAATATCTGCCAAGAATAAAAATGTCCAGAAAAATATTTTAATCAGAATAAGAAAATGTCCTATCTCTCAATTTTACAGGAAATATTTTTAATCAATTCAAAAGTTTTGACAATTACCGCGTCGCTGCTAATGTCGCAGACGATTTTCGTTCAGCTGATCGAGATTAAAGATATCTCGTTTTGTAAAGATGTTGTCTGTATCATGATACAATGGCTGCGTTTCTTTATACATTCCGGATAATCCCATTTCACAGCCGGAATAAACAGAATGCGTTTGAAATATACGTCAACATATCATCAGGAACGTTCTAAAGAATAAATAAACAAAGTTTATTCCAAACGTTCAGAATGTATAAAGAAATGCAGCCAATAATTTTTAGAAGGGAGTTTCACTTCAAAATTTTTGTGACATAAACCATGTCTGTGACAAACACGCAATGTGGCCACTGCTACGATATAGTACTTGGGGATTTTCGCTTGTTATTTTAGATATTTTTTAACAGAACATGTAAAGATTTATATGTTTCATAACTAATCACTTAATTTTTAATATAAATATACATATTTAATGCATACATTTTTGCCACTGCTAATCACACGAATAAAAATTATAAAAATGAAAATATAACGGCAATATTTCTTGTTTATAATGGATTAGATCCATCGCGCACCACGGACTATATCGGCCGCCGATTTAGATAGACTCGCTAGTCTTTCCATTGCACCACAACTTATTGGTCGGAGCGATTAAGCTGGTGTAGTGTGCGCATCTCCATACATCTTCATGTAGATACATATTTCAAGCGAGCCCTATTATTTAAATAGGCGGCCGATAAAGTCTGTGGTATGCGATGGCTCTTATAGCTGTATCCTTACATCTATTCCGTGTGTTGCAATATCCACGAAAGCAGCAGTTAATTTTTTATGAAGAAAATTATTAAAAAATATTCGAAAATTACTATTTATTTTTCCAACGTCAAAAGCTGAATTTTTTTTGAAAAAGTTGGTACAACAAAAAATACGAAACACGTTTTCTGTCAGATAGCTAACATGGCGGATAAGAAGAAGAAGTGAAACTACCTTCTAAAAATTATTGTATCATGGTCTGTATAATTGCAGTGAGAAGTACCTACTACGCTGCGACTAATCCTTTCGGCTAATATTAAGGGCCGTTAACTTATCAATTTTAAAGTATAGTTAAATCATTAGTTAAATTTAACTACAGTAAATTCCATAGAAACTCACACAAAGTTTATTTATTTATTTATTTATTTATAGGTATTTTTAATATATAACAAAGTATGCGTATATGTAAGTTTAAATTTTCAATTACAAAGCTTTTTATGTTTCTAAAACTATCAATTAACCTATATAAATGTATATTGTCTAACTAGTTTGGTAGCTGGCGAGGCCTAGTCTCCAGTCTACCTTTAAATATGTACTATGTGCAGCAGGCGGAAAGACCTTGTTTCCGCTCCGCGTTGCTCACGAGTTGATAGTCACGGTCGGAAAGGCCGAGTCTCCGATCCATGTTCCCGTCGTCATTAATATGCAAACCCTGACGCTGGATTCCGTGATATGAGGCGGGCGGAAAGGTCTAGTTTCCGCTCCGCGTTATGGTCGGGCTGTTGGGCATAGTCGGAAGCTTTCGTATGCTAGATCATTTGCTGCTTGGTCGGATGGAAAGGCCTGGTTTCCATTCCGTTTCGTGCTCTCCTACCTAATAGCCAGAGTTTTACAGTGAACAAATAGTTGTCTTTTAAAAGCAACAAAGTTATCACAGTCTTTTACATGTGGCGGTAACTCATTAAAACACTTTAAACCTTTATAAAATATATTTTTTTTGTCTACCTCTGTTCTATAAAGTGGGAGTCTAAAGCAATTGTTTTCCCTGAGTATATATGAATGAGTTTCATTTATATACCGAAGATTGTCGCTCAGATAGTCTGGAAGTTTACCGTTCTTTATGTTGTATACGAATTTCATAGCATGATAGAAAACCTGTTGCTTAACACTCAACCAATTCTTATCTGTGATCATCTCCTGTGTAGGTGTATCGTAACGCTTATTTAATATGAACCTCATAGCTCTATTTTGCATATTTTGCAATTTCTCTATATTTGCGTCGCTTGCTAAGAAGAAGATTGTTGGGCAGTATATAAAATGTGGTTCTACTATAGATCTATAGACCAGGGTTTTATACCTTCTTCTCAGATACTTACAAGATGTTTTCATAAGACCAATTTTTTCGCAATTTTGTTCACTGTATGCTCAACATGCTCATCAAATTTAAGTTTATTATCTATATATATACCCAGGTACTTAATGAGTTTAACTTCCTCAATTTCTTCCTCTTTGATTTTTAAATTGTAACTGGTGGTCCCAAGATTAACTGCTCTAGTGAGGATCATGAACTGTGTCTTTTTTACATTCAACTTAAGTTTATTTAAACACAACCATTTGTACAAAGAATCCAAGTCTTCTTGCATTTTAGTCATCGCAGTCTGTAAGTTTCTGTCACTGATCGTTAACAGTGTATCATCAGCGAACAGTTTTAGCTTACAGTGCTTGAGTGCCATATTTATGTCGTTAATGTAAATATTAAAAAGTACTGGGGCCAATACCGATCCCTGCGGCAACCCAATACTGACTGCCACTTTATTTGACACACTTGACTCGATTACAGTTTGTTGCATACGATCTGATACGATGTATGTATGTATTAAAATATTCAGTGGCGGATAGTCAGGGGCGTAAATAAGAATAAAAAATTTTGTACGCCCAAGTTTGATAGGCATTTTATTTTATTACTATATACGGCAAATTAACTTTTTATCTGGGCATTCGACCAAACCAATTTTTTTCAAGAGAATGAGCCATAAGTAAAAAAATAACTTCTCCGTTTTTCGAAGTTAGCCTCCGAAATCGAGATTTTTCTTTGAGTATTGTATGTAAATAACTAAAACAAAGTATCGACGTAATCCGTCTTTTCCGCAAACCTTAATTGCAGGTCCTTTCTAAAACTTACAATTCAGTTAAAAATTTTTTGAAATATAATTTTTTTGATTTTTTGAAGATCTGACCCTTGACCCCTTATAGCACCTGTAATATAAGTTTGAACAAAAAAAGTTATATACCGTTTAAATAAGAGAAAAAGGCGGACCACGCGCATATTTTTACTTTTTTAGTAATTAATTAAAAATATTTTTTTACTAAAAGTCCAATTTCGAACTCCGAAGGCCCATATCTCGATTTCGGAGACTAACTTCGAAAAACGGAGAAATTATTTAAAAAAAAAAAAGTTAATAATAATAATAATAGATTGGCGCTTACACATATGTTAGTGTTTGGCCAAGCTTCTCCTCCGATTTGTGGCGTGCGCCTTGATGTTGTCACACAAAGCGGAGGGACCTACAGTTTTACGCCGACTCCGAACGGCGATTGTATTTTTATGAGAAGCTGTTTTTCATGGCAGAAATACACTCGGAGGTTTGCCATTGCCTGCCGAGGGACGACCGCTGTAAAGAAAAAACCTTTTTTTTCTATATTTTTGCGATGTTGCTTTGACCAGTTTGTGAAGCAATTTTTGTTTCGTAGTATTTTCCATAACATCCCGCCATGTTGTCTCTATCACTCTTGGCTAAAACACAATTAAAAATTCCGAAAATTAGCAGAAAACCTAGGTCAATACAGTTAGTAGATGAAATTCCTTCATTTTATTCGCTTATTATTTTTTTCATTATTTTATCATACATTTTAGTATACAAAATTCGGCCCCTTGGCAACACTGAGCTTTGCGCATCAATTTTGCCTCGTAAATTTACGCGGGGCTCGTAAATAGAGCTCCATACAAATTTTGACAGTTCTTTTACGAGGCTCGTAAACTTACGGGCTTTACTAGGTTTACGAGACTTTTACGAGTTTAATGGAAGACCCCTATTATATATTAGAGGTCTACATCTAACGCGATAAAGGGATAAATTGCTTAAATTTATCAGTTTATCCGCATTCTTACATGAACGCACCTTGGTAAATTATTGCATAAAATTGTTTATTATTTAACTTATATGTTTTATTCTTACTCGTCCATTATGTTGTGCTTTTTATGTGTTCGTAGCTGAAATGTATGCATTTATAAACCAAAATCGTTTGATAAAGTGATAAACTTTGGTTAAATATGTTTTCATACAATGTTTGACAGTTGGTTTATCAAAGTGATAAATTTATACTTTTATCAAGTTTTTCAGCCCTTTATCACTTTAGATGAAGACCCCTATTGTTTATAAATGCGGTGTGCTTTTTGAACACTCCATAGGAATTAATCGTGGCTCTTTCGACAAAAGCAACATTTTCATATGAAACAAAATGGTTTTCAAAGCAAATTGCCATAGAGCCACAATTACTCCTCGACCTTAAAACAATTGGTCAAAAATACATACATACATACATGCAAAATACACCGAATTTATTCCAAAAAAAAAATATTTATATTTTTTATTAAAATAATTAAAATATTATAGATTTTGCGACGAGCCACATGATTCCACTATTCAAAATTCAAAAAAAAAAAATGTAACACCTTAATTTAAAAAATGAATTATTTATTGTATTTTTTTATTTGTATGCAGCCTTCACCCAATTTTATATCCCACGAACAAATGCGTTTTAGTGCTATTCAATGCCTTTAATTTTACCCAAGGTAGAAGTCCGTGGTTCCGTGCGCATAAGTGGAAAACTTTTGATTGCCATTCACCTGGGAGTGGACAGAAGCGATTATTGTGTATACGGTCCAAATCGCAGCTCACAACGTCCGGATATTTATATCCACGTATTCTCTGGGTAGCAACCAAACACCCGTTTGGGAGCGAGCTAGTGAGAGGGCGTAATTCTTCGCGTGCGCTTGGTTTGGGTCCCGCCACGTTAAAACCCCGCCCAATGAAAAAGAACAAACAGCCTCGGATGAGACCCCCTTTTTCTAATGCCGACCACGGCAATCGTATAAAGGATTATGATTAAAGGGTATGTACCTGAAATATCCGGACCCTTAATGGGGAAGGTGCCTCTGCCCGGCTGGTTGATGTCCTCGGGAAGACAAAGGCTGACATCACCGCCATCCAAGAAAAACGATGGACGGGGCAAGGAAAAGTAAGCGTGAAGCCTTGCGACGTCTACTACAGTTGCCACGTAAAGGAGCGGAAATTCGGTGTTGGATTCGTGGTAGGAGAGAGGCTCCGTCGCCGAGTACTGGCGTTCTCCCCAGTGGACGAACGTCTAGCCACAATCCGCATCAAAGCTAGATTCTTCAACATCTCGCTTACCTGCGCCCATGTCCCGACGGAAGAGAGGAATGAGGCGTCCAAGGATCCCTTCTATGAGCGCTTGGAACGTACATATGAGCGCTGCCCCCGACGCGATGTCAAAATCGTGCTTGGCGATTTTAATGCTAAGGTGGGCAAGGAAGGGATCTTTGGCGCCACTGTCGGAAAATTCAGCCTCCACGACGCCCGAAATATGGTAATATGTAGTACTAGGTTCCAGCATAAGAACATCCACCAAGCTACATGGCTGTCTCCAGATCGAAAAACGAGAAACCAAATCGATCATGTTGTGATAGACGGAAGGCATGCTTCAAGCGTTTTGGACGTACGTACACTCCGAGGGCCACACATCGACTCTGACCACTAACTTGTTGTAGCCAAGATACGCACCCGCCTCTGTGCAGCAAAAAATGTGCGCCCAACAATGCAAGGAAAGCTTAACGTCGAAAAGCTGCAATCACAACAGACGGCCAATTTATTCGCCACTCGACTCACACACCTGCTCTGTGAGAGCACTGTTCAACAATCCGATACACACGAGCAGTGGGACCACATTTCCCGATCATTAAGTACCGCCGCCGAAGAAGTAGTTGGATTTCAGCGAGCCCGAAATAACAACTGGTACGATGAAGAATGTCAAGAAGCCGCAGAGAAAAAAGACGCCGCCTATAGGGACACGCTGCGATCAGGCGCAACGCGATCCACGCGGGACCGTTATAGTGAACTGAAGAAGGAAGCGAGACGTATTTGCCGCAATAAGAGAGAGGTCGAAATACGTGAGTGCGAAGAGCTTGATATGCTGGCCGGCAGGAAGAACGCCCGAAAATTCTACCAGAGGGTTAGGCGACTTACGGACGGTTTGAAGACCGGGGCGAACTCCTGTAAGAACAACAATGGCGACCTAGTGATGACTGATGTCCAGAATATACTTAAATTGTGGAGGGAACACTTTTACAATCTACTGAATGGCTTACAACCTACTGAATGGCAGCAGCGCTGAAAGTAGTGAAGAAGACGAACCCGAGTCCCCTGTCGATAAGTAGCGCCTGACTATGACGAGGTAAGAATAGCGATTACACGGTTGAAAAACAACAAAGCTGCTGCAGCTGACGGCCTGCCAGCCGAGCTATTCAAGTACGGCGGCGAGGAGCTGATGAGGTGCATGCATCAGCTCGTATGCAGAATATGGCCAGATGAACGCATGCCCGACGACTGGAATTTAAGTGTGCTCTGCCCAATCCACAAGAAAGGCGACCTTCCATTCGCGCCAACTACCGTGGGATCAGCCTTCTAAGCATAGGTTATAAGGTCTTATCGAGTGTATTGTGCGAAAGACTGAAGCCCACCGTCAACAAACTGATTGGACCTTATCAGTGTGGCTTTAGGCCTGGAAAATCCCCCATAGACCAGGTATTCACAATACGGCAAATCTTGGAAAATACAAGCGAGAATAGGATCCACACACACGATCTTTTTGTCGATTTCAAAGCCGCTTTCGACAGCACGAAGAGAAGTTTCCTTTATGCCGCGATGTCTGAATTTGGTATCCCCGCGAAACTAATACGGTTGTGTTAAATGACGTTGAGCAATACCACCAGCTCCGTCAGAATAGGGAAGGACCTCTCCGAGTCGTTTGATACCTAACGAGGTTTCAGACAAGGAGACTCCCTTTCGTTTGATTTCTTTAATCTGATGTTGGAGAAGAGCCGCAGAACTGAACCGCTCAAGCACAATACTTTACAAGAGCGTACGATTGCTGGCGTATGCCGACGACATCGATATTATCGGTAAAAACAAGGGCTACGTCTGCCTTCTCGGGATTGGATAGAGAAGCACAGCGAATGGGTCTGGGGGTGAACGAGGACAAAACGAAGTATCTCCTGTCATCACACAAACAGTCAAGAGCATACGCGTCTTGACACCCACGTCACTGTTGACAGTTACAAGTTTGAAAAAGTAGACGACTTCCTTTATTTGGAAACCAGCATTAACACCAATAATAATGTCAGCCTTCAAATCCAACGGAGAATCACTCTTGCCAACAAGTGCTACTTTGGACTGAGTAGGCAATTGAGAAGTAAAGTCCTCTCTCGTCGTACAAATATAACACTATATAAGTCACTTATCATGCCTGAGCTGGTGTATGGCGCGGAGGCATGGACAATGAAAGCATCTGATGAGGCGGCTCTTGGAGTTTTCAGTAGAAAGATACTGCGAAAGATTTACGAACCTTTACGCGTTGGTGATGGCGGATATCGCAGACAATCTAACGATGAGCTGTATGAGCTTAAAATTCAGCGGCTCCGCTGGTTTGGCCATGTCGTTCGAAACGGTCCTGCTCTGAAAATATTCAACGCGGGCCGCAATTCTGGTAACAGAGGAAGAGGAAGGCCTCCTCTGCGTTGGAAAGACCAGGTGGAGAAGGACTTGGCTACACTTGGCATTTCCAATTGGCGTCAGTTAGCACAGAAGAGAAATGACTGGCGTGCTATTTTTACTCGGCCAAAATCGCTTAGGCGGTTACAGCGCCAATAAAGAAGAAGTCTCTGGCCCTTTGAGAGCCAAATTATAACGATTCCGTAGGTAAACTTCGAAATTTGATTCGACATTTCACGCAATTTTTTTCTAATTTCGGAGTAAAAACTATTACAGCAGTTTTGAACAATATTAAATGTTATAACTTGGCTCTCAGAGGACCTGGGGACTTCTACCTTGGCTCAAATTAAGGGTCTTGAATTGCACTTGCTATTCGAGGGATATAAAATTGTGTAAAGGATGCACAGCTGCATGCAAATAAAAAAATGCAATAAATAATCAGCCTTATTCTGCATTTCGATTCCGTTCCCGCATTCTGCTCCGCAACGATCGTAATTTGGTATTCTAAGTTACGATCGAATCGAAAGAAGAGGAAGAGCGAAGACATCTTCGAAATCAGCTGGTTGCCTAGGAATGTGTGAAGTCGAAACAAAACAAAAGAAATATTTGCCACCAAACCATACCAGCTTATGAAGTTAAAGTTTGTAAATAATTTAAAATAACTAAATATATCTAGCATCACTGTAATTTAAAAATAAAGTTTCGTTTGCTCTTAATTTAGTGGAAACATAATTATAAGAATTAGAGAACGAGTCCCAGATTGCTGATGCGGAAGTTTAAAAGCGGAGATTTAGGGACATGTTTGATATTTTTCAGATGAGTGAATAGTCATAAATTCATCATGAACTGTATTACTCACTATTACTGTTATAAACCTTGTTTGAGCACTCCCCAACATTTGCATTTAGTACAGAGTGGAAGACTTGGACGCAAATGAATTCGATTTGCATGTATGTACATACTTCTATTAATTTTATATAAAAAGAATAAATTTTATTGAGTGCATTTCAGTCTTATTTATAGGTAATGAAAACAAAAACGCCTGAACTTCCTCTTTGAAAACCCCGCTCAATATCCCTTTTTTGTTGCCATTATTTGAGCCAACTTTTCGTATTGCCCGTATTGCTGGTCGCGAAAACACAGAAATCAAGAAAATACATTTATGATGACTTTTACAATCATGCACAGTATATTTTACTTAATTTTTTAATAAAATTTTAATATTAAAACCCACGAAAATAGCAATCGAAACGTTCTTCGTCAACAAATTTGCAACTTAGAAAAACGTAACTACGATCGAAATGTAGAATTGGTATAATCGTAAATTTCGAAAATTGATCGAAACGAAACGTAACGCAGAATACCAAAGTTGCCAAACGGAGAGAATTTCGATTCGAGTTGAAATGCAGAATAGGACTGATTGGTACGGATAGAGCTGGTAGTTTGAAGCGTGACCGAAGGCCGCTAACTCAAAAAGGAGTTGTGCGCGTCAAAATAATGCGTATGGCAAACCCGAAGTTTTGAAAACTTAAATCATAATTATTTTAATTATTGGTACTCGAAATAGTTTTTAAGAAAGGTTGTTAGTTTTTATGATTCAAAGGTACCGCCAGAGGTTAACATCGTAAATAATGTTCGGAACGTATTTTCTACAGATCACTTTTGAAATATTAAAAAAAAAAAAAATTAATTTGCGTTCCCGGTTTTGTAATGCTGGGGTTTTAAATTGCGTCTATTTGGTACCGCTTTTGACGAAATAATTTGATGATTACCAATCATTTTCCATAGTTTCGGTAAACTGTGGAAAATTACCGTAACAATGTTAACACACGGCGAGAGTTTCTTTGTTCACATTCCGAACATTCGGTTATATTTTTCTGTTCCCATATTCATTAAAACGTTGTTTTCGGATAATATGGGGCCGGATAACGCATTCTTTTCATTTCGTCTCTATTACGGAATTCCTAGAATATTGCTTTCAAATAATGGCGCTAGAGAAACCAAGTAAGTTTTTGCAAATTGTTTTGCGAAAAAATTTAATTTAATATTAATAAGCTGAGACCCGATAATTATATTCTCTTCTGTTCCTTTATAACCATTGTTCCCGATAAACTAAACTATTATTCTCTTCTATATCCCCGACTGAATAATAAAGAAGAAACACGCCCACGGTTAATTAATAGAAAAAATGTGTGATCCACAAACAAGTGCGGCCAGACATGAATTTTTAGTTCAAGCGGTTGTAATTTCATTTATGACTTTATTACTCATTTGTATAATTTTAAATGTGACTTTATTTCTTTTCTGGATTGACAATGTGAGCATGGAAATAATACCATATGGCTTTATTGCGTATGGTGTTATTGCACCCCACCGAATACAGCGAGAACCTGAGGCGCTGGAGGAAATCTGATGCCGTACTGTGTGTACTTTTGTCCAATATTGTGGGCCTGTGCAATCAAGACTTAGCTGTAAACAAGCAGCAGACGCATTTGAATAAATGTATAAGTTTAAATTATTTAGGGGAGCTTCCTGACTGCCTGTTAAAGTTAACGGGTGCTTTGACTGCCCGCCAAATTTGTCCCTCACAGGGAGTCAGTAACGTCGATAACGATGTTTACCGGAAAGATAAATTTAACACGCAATCGATAAAACAGCCATTAGCATTCTAATAAATTTTAATATGAATTGAAAGTTGCAGTAAAACATATTTGATAAGAACCTTGAACAAATACCTTGGAAGTATTATTTTCATTACTTAAAGTATCAGTTTTAGAAAAACATTTTCAAAGGGCCTTCTAAAGTATATCCTACAAGAGCCCTTCCGTAGGAATCCGCTGGAATGTTTTTAACCATCGGCAACATAAAAGACTTGAATAAAAAATAGCAAAAATTAAACTACAACATTTGCTGCGATTTATTTCAACGCATTTCAAATTAAAGTTTATTCAATACATAACAGAACATAAAGCAACTCATATTCGCTATAAAGCTTACCTTTTAGGTAAAAAACATAAACAATATACGTGACACGAACTATTTAAAATGAATATGCAGGCAATTCCAATGCTAATTTTAATACATGATCCTACAAGTTTTACTTGTACCGCTTCTTGTGGCTTCCAAAAGATTTTCCGTAGTTTGATGAACGTCCCTCATCATTTCGTTCCGGTCGTGAGTAATTTATATGGGGTTGTTCATAATCATTGCCCGAATCAGGACTCAGTGGGAGTTTTGATGGCGTAAATGAATTAATATCTTCATCCAAATCCCAGCACTCCTCATCAGTGTCCGGGCAACGGGCTTGCTTTTTCACCGGAGAAACCGAAGAACGAGCTGGAGGAGTACTGCACGTATATGGCACCCTCAGTCCGCAGTGACGTCGAGGTACTGATGGGGGAAATGGTGCTGCACGAGAGTGCTTGGGTGGGGGTCGTGGCGTAGGGGGTTGGGTCATTTGTACCGGCTTATCCATTGTCATTTGCGGCGAATCAATATAGCAGCTAATGAAGGGTGCTGGTGCTGGTTGTTGGAGAGCTGGGGGTGTTGCGAAGTTTGACCTTGGCGAAGTAAAGGATCGCATTTGCTGGTGTTGAACTGTTACTGAAGATGGCTCCACCGGTTGAATAAAACTGTATGTTGCATTTACAACCGAAGAACAGCCGTACGAACGCCCTGAAAAGGTAGATAAATTCTTCTTCTCTGATATTACGCCATTTACGTCAACAAAAAGTCCAAGATTTTCCAAAATTTCCAATAGTTCGCCAGCGCAATATAGTTTAAAAATATCAAAAACAGCGTAGGGATCCTCCAGACGAATTTTCTGAAAATTATTGATGGCGCGCACCAGCACCGAAATTGTTTGATTTATCTGTATCTTCATTGTAGACATAAGCGACTGGTACCAAGGAGAGCGTTGTAAACAGCCATAAAGAAGCATATTGGGCGTTTGCTGAGAAGGTTCTTGCGGACGTTGGTTTAAATATGATTCCGAATTATAAATGCTACTCGGACGGCGTGGATCACTTTGAGCAATTTTAGTGGACAGACAAGACGAAGAAGCATGTAGCGCGTTGGTGTTCTATGAAAATGAACAAAATTTTTTGTTTAATTGTTGCAGTATGATATAAGCAAATAGAACAAGTAAATTTAAGATATGTATTTTAAAATCAATATAAGATTTAATTTTAATTGTGAATTTTAATTATTTTAACTAATATTCTTGGTATGCAATTCTTTTATATAAAATAGAGCAAATGACGGCCGCTGTGATGTAGTGGATAGAAGTGCGCACTACCATTCCGTAGGGCCTGGGTCGAGCCCGATTTCCGACTAACATCAAAAACCAAAGAAATGTTATTCCTAACCCCCGAGTTCTGTCTTTAAAAACAGCTTCAAATAAAAATACAATCGCCGTTCGGGTAGGCGTTAAACAGTAGGTTAGAGTAGGTCCAAGAAATCCTTTTTTTTAATATTATTCAGTGTTCGCGCAAATTTGTGTTTCTTTTGCTAAAAATTAATGTACATAACTTGGTTTTACAAAAATAATAAAATTTAGAGGTCGCTCAGTCCATTTTTATTTTACTTAAAATTACTCGTCCTTAAATCCGTGAGCCCGCGAAATCCCCCAGGAAATTTAAGGTTTGTAAGATCTTACAATATGTTTTCGAGACCGCTGAATATACTAAGAAAGTTAAGAGCTCTTACCTTTTTAGATATTATGAAAAAATATTAAAAAAAACGAAAAAAATTCCGAAATTTCACTTTAAAAGTTTAATCAACTTAGAAAAAATTGTATTGATTCTATGTCCTCTTCTTTTTCTCTTCTTTATTGGCGCTGTAACCGCCTAAGTGATTTTGGCCGAGTGCAATACAGCACGCCAGTCATTTCTCTTCTGCGCTAACTGACGCCAATTGGAAATGCCAAGTGAAGCCAAGTCCTTCTCCACCTGGTCTTTCCAATGCAGAGGAGGCTTTCCTCTTCCTCTGTTACCAGTATCGCGGCCCGCGTTGAATATTTTCAGAGCAAGAGCGTTTCTGTCCATTCGAACGACATGGCCAAGCCAGCGGAGCCGCTGAATTTTAAATCGCTGCACTATGTCTATATCGTTGAAAAGCTCATACAGCTTATCGTTAAATCGTCTGCGGTATTCGCCATCACCAACGCGTAAAGGTCCGTAAGTCTATCGCAGAATCTTTCTCTCGAAAACTCCAAGAACCGCTTCATCAGATGTTTTCATTGTCGATGCCTCCGCGCCATACACCAGCACAGGCATGATGAGTGACTTATATAGTGTGATCTTTGTACGACGAGAGAGGACTTTACTTCTCAATTGCCTACTCAGTCCAAAGTAGCACTTGTTGGCAAGAGTGATTCTCCGTTGGATTTGAAGGCTAACATTATTATTGGTGTTAATGCTGGTTCCCAAACAAACGAAGTCATCTACTTTTTCAAAGTTGTAATTGTCAACAGTGACGTGGGTGCCAAGACGCGTGTGCTCTGACTGTTTATGTGATGACAGATACCTCGTTTTGCCCTCGTTCACCGCCAGACCCATTCGTTTTGCTTCACTATCCAATCCCAAGGCAGAACAGACGTAGCCCTTGTCTTTACCGATAACATCGGTGTCGTCGGCATACGCCAGCAATTGTACGCTCTTGTAAAGTATTCAGGGCTATCACGGAATCCTTCTTAGAAAATCTACGAATTCATATGCCCGCTACGAATACGAAAAAATTGCTATCACTGAATCCGAGTGAACTCGAAAATATCGTTGCCAGCTTTGAATGCTGATTCGAAATCAGTTAGTGCAAAGGAACAACAGACATTTATGTATGTCATTTTGCTCACGGTGCCCCATTTTATGCAATGGCCGAATGTGCAAAGCACTAGACTGCCAATTGAGAGAGCCGACTTCGAGTCCGAGTCGTGGGGTAGTGGAAATTTTTTTCTTTTTTTATTTAATTTTTGTCTATTTTTTTTAATAAATATTTTTTTTAGTTTATTTTTAGCTTAGATTTTATTATTTTAAATGAAAAATATTTATTTTATTTTTAATAAATTTTTATGATATTAAAGTACACATAGGTCTCTTTTTATGCGGTACATGCGTTCCTCAGAAAGCCGCATAAAAAAAAATCCGCATAAAAAAGTTCTTTACTTTCATACAAAAACAGGGGATGCGTTCCAGCATTTTCAAAAACCGCATAAATTCAGGTACTCCATGTCAAAAATTCTAAAAAATCGCATAAAAAAATCCAGTGAGGCATTATTGAGCAAAAAAACTATTTATTTCTTCACTTCAACCATATATGTAATACTCCTATATTGGCAGTAGAGCTAGTACCGTCCGAAAACACTACAGTACAGATATATCAATAAACACGTACGAAAGAAAAGGAACACAAACGTTTATAAACATGTACACAACACATAAACAAAAACGGCACTCAAGTACACAATACATTGATAAAAACAGTACTAGACTGTTTCGCTTTGATTTCGGAATACTTACACATTGAGAAGTTAGCTTACTGCCAATATAGAAGTATTAAATATATGACTTCAACACTTATTATTCCATGTAAAACCGAACATTAATGAAATAAATAAAATTTTATCTGTATTTTAACCAAAAAAAATAAATAAAAATACCACAATAATTACATGAATTATGTAAGATTACATAAAGAAAAATTTAGAAAAAAAGGTTTTTATTATTATTATGTAAGAATATAAAGACAAATTATTTATCAGAAGCATTGTCTTGTACACACTGAAAAAAGTAATAAAAACTCTCAAAAAGCAAAATCGCTACTGCGAAATAATGGTTTGAAAAACCGCATAAATTCAAATCCGCATAACAAGAGACCTAAGTGTAATTAGGTTTATTTCCTAATAAATTGTTGCTGAACTATTATTTCCTCGATTCATACAAAATATTAATTCATTAAATAGCGGCTAGCAGATGAATGCGTGTATGTACATATGTATGTATGGCATTGGTATTTTACGTCTACGTTTACACAAATATATGGAATTATATCAAACTATAACAAATTTGGAGTATAATAAATGCAGCTTTCTTCCACTATTTTTAAGATTGAGTGATTTTAAATTTTGTTCCGACAGCATAATCTCGTCGTAGAGTATTTGTACGAATCTTCATTACGAACGGATTCAATGAAGGCTCTCTACGAATTTCGAATTTACGTTCGTAGCCATTCGGATTCTGTGATAGCACTTTCGTAGATTTCATGAAAATCGAAGCTACGATGGATTCTGTGATAGCCCCGATTGTGCTTGAGCGGTTCAGTTCTGCGGCTCGTATTATCTTCTCCAACATCAGATTAAAGAAATCACACGAGAGGCAGTCACCTTGTCTGAAAGCTCGTTTGGTATCAAACGGCTTGGTCGGTTTGGTTTCTCGTTATTCGATCTGGAGACAGCCAGGTAGCTTGGTGGATGTTCTTATGCTGGAACCAAGTACTACATATTACCATGTTTCGGGCCCCGGCGAAGTCGATCAGCCTCAGTCCGTTATCGGACGTTCCGTCGTGGAGGCTGAATTTTCCGACAGTGGCACCAAAGGTTCCTCCGGTGCCCACCTTGGCATTAAAATCGCCGAGCACGATTTTAACATCGTGTCGGGGGCAGCGCTCATATGTACGCTCTAAGCGCTCATAGAAGAGATACTTCGACGCCTCGTCCTCGTACAGCCGTATTAGTTTCGCGGGGATACCAAATTCAGACATCGCGGCATAGAGGCAACTTCTCTTCACAGAGCACACTTAAATTCCAGTCGTCGGGCATGCGTTCATCTGACCATATTCTGCATACGAGCTGATGCATGCACCTCATCAGCTCCTCGCCGCCGTACTTGAATAGCTCGGCTGGCCGGCCGTCAGCTCCAGCAACTTTGTTGTTTTTCAGCCGCGTAATCGCTGTTCGTACCACGTCATAGTCAGGCGGTGGGACAGCTACTCCATCATCATCGACTGGGGACTTGGGTTCGTTTTCTTCACTATTTTCAGCGCTGCCACCATTCAGTAGGTAGTAAAAGTGTTCCCTCCACAACTTAAGTATATTCTGGACATCGGTCACTAGTTCGCCATTGTTGTTCTTACAGGAGTTCGCCCCGGTATTGAAACCTTCCGTAAGTCGCCTAACCCTCTGGTAAAATTTTCGGGCGTTCTTCCTGTCGGCCAGCATCTCAAGCATTTGGTTTCTCGATCTGGAGACAGCCATGTAGCTTGGTGGATGTTCTTATGCTGGAACCTGAATATGTAGCCTCATTGCGTAAGTCGTAAAGTAGGCTAAATTGTACGACTCGACAACAGCAGTATTGTCTATTGTCGTACTGAAATAAGTAAACGACCAAAATCGTCGAAAACTATACAGTGCTGCCAAGTTTTTCCGTTTTAATACACTAGTCGAGTGGAAATTTTAGGCAAGAACGTGCAATTTTCGATACGATTCGACTCTCGGAAAACGACTTGCATTCGGCACGACTCTCGCAATGAGAGCGGATTTTATGGAAATTGCTTTTTTTCTGCTAAAGAGATAGACTATATTCGATTAAGAATGTCCACGATTTAGCTTTCCCTGATTCCATATATACACATTTGATGTTGCCTTTTTTGCCTTTTTCAAGATATTTTCCTTTTTTTGCCTTTTCTACCTTTAAAAAAGTGATTATAGCATTTACAATTTTTGTTTAAAGAATACAAAATATACACATGCCCATGCGGCTTAGGCCGTGGTTACGCCACCAATTTCGATTGGCAATCACCGTGCAATTGTTATTGTGCACAGCACGGAGTGAGAGAATTTTCGAAATCGAACAGCCAGCACGATTTGCTGGGTGAACCGAACAGCCAGCACGCCAAATTTTCAGGGTGGCAATACGCTATTTTGCGAAAAAGTATTAGTATTAAATATTAGAATAGCGAAAAATATTTTTTTATTATTATTATAAAGTAGATATTAAAAAAAAATATTATGTATAAAAATTAAATATTATAGAAAGAAAAAATATTAAGTTGTTCTTCCATTTTTCATTTTCCGACTTCAATTTTGATGTATTTTTAGTTGCGTTTTTACTTCAGTGCTGCCATTGTATGCGAAATTGTGCCATAACCACGGCCTTATAGAGGCGCAGGGTCCTCTTGCCAAATTGGTGTTGGAAAAATTCAAAGCCGTTTTCTCAGCTAACGTAGGCTTGGAGACAATAAGGGGTGTGGATAAAATTGGAAAGGGCGAGGAAAACGCCCTTATTCCTGATAATATGAACGTTTCAAACATTCCATATTTAAATTGGGCTCCACTTGTATCAACTTGCGTCGAGCGCACGTTTAGTACATTCAAGGCTTTTCTTCGCGAAAATCGAATGAAAATACTGCCAGAAAACTTCAAAATGCATCTTGTGGTTCAATGTTACTACAACTATACAGATTAAAGTTTTATGAGTTAGAAACTCGAAAGGATAAAATAGTCAAAGATTCAAAGTAAAAATTTTTCATATAATGAAACTAGTTCATAGTTTTTCTCTTTTTACTTGTAATATAAACATTTCTAAAATAAATATATTTTTTGATTGTTCTTCGTATTTTGTCTTTTTTTAGTGCCTTATTTTGCTTTTTTTGCAATAGCTTTTTTTTGCCTTTTCCTGCCTTTTTCGCTATTTTATGTTGCTTTTTTGCCTTTTTTACAATACCTAGTGCCTTTTCCTGCCTTTTTCGCTATTATATTTTGCCTTTTCCAGCCTATTTCGTTACTTTATTTTGCCTTTTTTATAGGTTTTTAGGTCCTAAAAATCCGTTCCCTGCTCATAACCAATGTATACATACACACATCTGCTTTTGCTTAAGGTTATATTTTTTCTCTTTTTTCTATCTACATTCCTCTACCTCTACCCCTGTTCGTTTTAATTACGTTTATGTTATTCTGTTTTTCCATTATCTTCATTTTTATCTTTATACTCTATCGATAACAAAATCGATAATAACGTCCAACAAAATATCGATAACAAAATCGATGACAAATTCGATAAAAATTTCAATAGCAACATCGATAATACCATTGGCAGCAAAATCGATAAAAATTTCGATAACAAAATCGATAAATATCGATAACAAAATCTCTAAATATTGA
>NW_023458555.1:59745145-59752725 GCF_013731165.1 Rhagoletis pomonella | reverse complement strand
TTTTCACACTCACTAACATATAATAAGCGCGGAATTTATTTAATTAAAAGCAAGGCGTTGAAATTGTATATACTCGTTCAATGCCGCGGCTAGAAATTCCATTGCTTAATTGCTTTCAATCGCAAATATAAACACTTTTCGTTACAAAATTCATTTTCAAATTTAAAATTCAGCGAAATTAAAATGCTGGTAAATAAATATAAACATTTGTTCATGCATAAAAAATAATTAAAAATTAACAACGATATGGTTAACCTTGGAATGCAAGTTATATTTAACACAAAGTGATACAAATTGCACTATATGTGGCAAAAGAAAAAATGTGATTTTCTTCAAGAAATATAGATGTCAAATGTATATCTATGTGAAGTAAGGCTGAGAAAAGCTGCATATCGTAAAAACCGTTTTAAATAGATTAAGATTAATACTAACTAGTAACTAGTAGATTAATACTAACTAGTGACGAAAGGGCTTTCGGTTGCTTCAAATAGTGCATAAATCGTTGATATAAAGTTAACAGTGTCCGAGTAATAAGGCAAAACGTCATGAAATAGTAGATTTTTTTTATACCCGAGCGCACTTGTCCACAAGGGTATTATAACTTTGTTCACATAACGGTTGTTCGTAACAGGCAAAACGAATCGAGATAGATATAGACAAATGTATACATAAATGATCAGAATGAAAAGAGAAATCGATTAAGCGGTGACTGTCTGTCCGTCCGTCCGTCCGTCCATCCGTCTGTATACACGATAACTCGAGTAAAAATCAAGATATCTTAACGAAACTTGGTACGTGAACTTCTTTCGGGCGTAGGACGGATGGTATTGAAAATGGGCAAAATCGGACAATAACCACGCCTACCTCCCATATAACGGTAATTTTCAGAAATACAAAAACTGCGATATTTTAGTAACTACTGAAGATAATTCACTCAAAATTGATATTTATAATAAATTTTAGACGAAAAATAAGAATATTAACATTTTTTTGAAAATGGGCGTAGCCACGCCCACTTATGGTTACATGCGTATATTTTGGTAACCGCTGCATCAATTTATTCCAAGCTTGGCACAGTTGTTGGCCCTGGTACAGCATACCAAATGGCCGAAAATTTTTAAAATCGGACAATAACGACGCCCACATCCCATATAACGGTCATTTCGAGAAATACGAAATCCTCGATAAATCAGTAAATATTAAAGCTAATTTATTCAAAATGATGGTTGCAACAATTCTTTGCCAGGAAATACGTTTATGATAAAATTTTGGAAAATGGGCGTGGCACCGCCCACTTATGATCACTTATATGTATCTCGCTAACCGATCTAGCAATTTGTACCAAACTCGGTATGGTTATTGTGCTTGCCACATAAAAGTAAACCATTGAAAATTGTTGAAATCGGACTAAAATTACGACCGCTTTTCATATAACGGTAAATTTCAGAAATGCTTGAAATTTCAATATTTTGAAATTTAAGGACGCTAGTTTACTTAAAATTTATACACGCCGGCTTATCATGTAGCGGTAGCTTTCGGAAAGGTGGAAAACATATATTTAATAATTGCGCCGGGTATTTAATGTTCGGCTCCGCCCGAACTTAGACTTTCTTACTTGTTTAATTATGATATTCAACATATGAGCGATATGTGCAGTCAAATTTCTCTATTACAAATTTCTGAGTAACAAAGTCTTTTCCAGTGCGAATCAGTCTTCAGAATGTTGGCTTTTCGCTCTGCTTTTAGTGTATTTTCTTCTCCTTAAAACGATTTCCATATAGCAAATTTTTCTTTGTAATGAACGTCCTTAAATCAAAAGTTTAAGCACTTTCAATCAGAGTACGAAAAAACAAACCGAACGTATCACTACCACAACAAGCACGAAAAGTTTGTGTTTCTTTTGTCATACTGTTCCGGAGCACTAACAATACACGATACGTTTCAATTGCAGCCGAGTACAAACTAAACGAATTGTTTCTTCTTTTGCTCACGTGCATTGTTTCAATTGCGGTAAAGATACTCATTCTACGCGAAACTGAAACAAAACACGATATACAAAAAAAAATAAAAATACTCCGACGAACTGATAATCTCCTACTTTTTTGGAAGTCGGTTAAAATCATTCCCAACAGCCGGTTCTACATACCGGAATGACTCGGGTTTTACCCGACCAAGGGCTGTTGTTTCGGCGATCTAACCCCGTTTAGGTCGGCGAAGTATCTCGGAAGTTTTTCGTCTATAGGGATACATTTGCTACGTATTCTTCTGCTCAGGCATCAAGTCAAAACAAGGGCCAGAAACTTACACCTGCTGTGTATGCCAGAGACGACTAAACTACAACTCCACCGCAGTCAAGTGCAATGCTTGCGACGGGTGGAGTCACCTCAGAGTCTGGTCAGGCCTACGGACAGTGGACTACATCATTTGTGGCACCTTGCTGCTCAAACAGAGCAGCCTTTACGGATAACCTCAGTCCACCTGAGCAGCTCAACACAAACACCACAACACCACAACACAACAACGACAGGCCACACAACAGACACAACCGCATCACCACCCACACGCCGCCGCCAACAACTCCTGGTGCCACTTTAGGGCATGTTCAGACGATCGCACGAGAAACTTCGAAGGCCCGTGTTTTGCTGCACGGTCGCAAACCCCAATTGCGACGCCACCCACTACTACCACAGGACTATATGAACTGACGGACGAAGTCCAGAGGTTCATCAAGCAACCTCTGGACCCGACAGCTTACCGACTGGCCCTGAACGGCATTCACTGGGAGTCAGTCTCGAGTTATGTAGACTCTAGACCTTTGAATGCCGTTCTAGGCATACCGCCCCCGGACATTGACGAGACGGAGCTTCATCTGCCTCGGGAGACTCGAAGGACACTAGCACAACTTCGCTCCGGCTACTGCAGCAGGTTAAACTCCTACCTGAGTAGATTGAATGTGGATGTGCCAAATGAGTGTCCGGCATGCGGAGAGACCCCACATGACTCGAAACATCTCTTCGCATGCCCGGACAACCCGACAACCCTAACGGCCTTGTCCCTGTGGACCAACCCCACAGAAGCTGTGCGCTTCCTAGGGCTGCTGTTAGTGAAACTTGACGACAACGACTGAGATACCAACCGTACTGGGCGGGGTTGTTGTAGCCGCTACAACAACAACAACAACAACAACCACAGGACGGCACCCTCCACAGCAGCGCAGACAGCGGATGGCGGCAAGGCAACACATCTCTCACACTCCGCATAACAGCACGTATCCAGAACCACATGAATTTTCTTCAATTCAACTGTAACGGACTTCATAGTAAGATCGAGGAGATAACCGTCTTAATGGGAAGGCATGGTATATTGATAACTGTGGTTCAAGAGACGAAGTTGCACATAGACGAAGTTGCGAGATAAGGGTGGAGGTTTAGCGTTCAGGCAGGGATACCACCCTAGAATGTCAGGGCATTGCTATCCGGACAGGCGATGTCGAGCTCGAAATTTTTAACGTTTATATACCCCCTGTCGCTAGCTGCTCGGCAGGAGATCACCCTGATATAGGTGCGCTCGTCAGAGGTGAAAACCGTATGGTAGTTGGTGACTTTAATGCGCACCACAATCTTTGGCAATCAAGCCTGTCAAACGATCGAAGGGGAACAGACTTGGCGGAGCAGATAGACGATTCGACATTCTGCACAATGAACGACGACGCAGCCATCAGGATTATGGGTAGCTGCTGCAGCTCGCCAGACATAACAATAGTCAGCGCTGGTCTGATAAACAGCGTATCATGGCGACCTATGCTGACTTTGGCATCAGACCATCTGCCCATATTCATCTCGATCGATTCAAACCGATTTTGCTTCCGAGGAACACCGGACCTGTATCAACTTTTTTAAAGCTGATTGCAAAGGCTTCGTGGAATTTACTGAGAGCACCTTCGCTGCGCTCCCCACACCAACCGACGTCCACCTTGGTGAACGTAAGTTCCGCAGGGTTGTCACTGCTGCTGAAGCTCGCTCCGTACCAGCAGGATGCATTGCGGTCCCCCGTCCAAACTTCCCTGTTGAAGCGGCTGTTTTAGCCGATGAGCGTGACAACTCTCGTCAGGTCGATCCCGGTAATCCTCGTATCAGGGATCTCAACGCGGAGATTCGTAGCTTGTGTACGTTCATAAGCGGAAAAAGTGGGAAGAGCATCTGAAGACTTGTAATTTCGCCTCTGGTGTGAGTAAGCTGTGGTCAACCGTGAGGTCACTGTCCAATCCGACGAAGCACGACGACAGAGTCGAAATTTCTTTCGGCGACCATGCTTCGTCGGACCCGGAGCGATACGCGAGCTATTTTAGTTCACACTGCATCCTCCGGTGGACAAAGCCAAGCGTCGAGTGACCAGAAGGCTGCACCAACTGCCAACAACCTTTGCCCCCCTTGCTTTCACTTGTGGTGAAGCTCAGGTGGCCACCGGGAAGGCGAAAGAGTCCAAAGCCATGGGTCCCGACGGAATATACATGCCGATGCTGAAAAATTTGGGTACTGCGGGGGTAGCGTACCTAACGGAGGTCCTCGATCTGTCAATGGCCACTTTCATCCTCCCAGACATCTGGAAGATGGGGGACCAGCTGAAACCGGGGAAACCAGCCAACATTTTAGAATCTTATCGTCCGATAACACTCCTTTACCCGGTAGCGAAGACACTAGAGGCCTTGCTACTCCCGTATTTCACGAAACACCGACCCCAGCGAAGCATCGGCATGGTTTTCGTAAAGTGCACAGTACAACAACAGCACTTAACGCCATAAACACGCAGATAACACGTGTCCTAAATCGCAACCGTCCCTGTGAGAGAACTATTCTAGTAGCGTTGCACCTGTCAAAGCTTTTTGACACCGTCAGGCACTCCACGCTGATAGAAGACAGAGGCTCTCTCCCACAGAGGCTCAATCGGTGGTCGGCGAATTATCTAAGTGGTCGACACTCCTCAGTAATGTTTAGAGACAAATCGAGCAAACCCAGAAAAATAAAACAGGGGGTTCCATAGGGTGGTGCCCCTTCCGCAATACTGTTTAACTACTATATTTCAAAGCTCCCTCAACCACCAGAGGAAGTCTCGATTGTCTCCTATGTTGCCGATTGTTCGATAATGGCGTCTGGGAATGAAATTGAGGACTTGTTTTAAAAAAGTGAACGGGTATCTCTCCGAGCTTTCTCGCTTCTTCACTGCTAGGAGCCTAACCCTCTCCCCTACAAAATCCTCTGCGACCTTGTTCACCACCTGGACGAAGGAGGTCAGACTACCGCTGGGAATTCACGTCGATGATACACCAATTCCGACGGTGAATAACCCCAAAATACTCGGAGTAACCTTCACCAGTCTGCTCTCCTTCTCTGCGCACGCAACCGCTATTGTCAGCAAAGTACAGAGCTGCAACAGGATTCTCAAGGCGCTAGGCGGCAGTACTTGGTGCAAAGACAAAGAAACGTTGCTGGCAACAAACAAGGTAATAGGCCGGCCGGTTTTAAACTACGCAGCACCAGTGTGGTCGCCGGGGACTAGTAGGACGCAGTGGATGAAGCTGCAGGCAACTCAAAACACTGCACTTCGGACAGTGACTGGATGTCTTCTGATGTCGCCAGACCACCA
Source organism: Rhagoletis pomonella (assembly GCF_013731165.1). Lineage (NCBI taxonomy): Eukaryota > Metazoa > Arthropoda > Insecta > Diptera > Tephritidae > Rhagoletis > Rhagoletis pomonella. The sequence goes on along the minus strand of NW_023458555.1, from coordinate 59,747,082 downwards.
CCTGCATGACGAATCGAAAATGCTCCCTATAAAGGAGCACAACACAATGCTCTGCAAGCAATTCTTAGTAGGGAGCCACAGACGTGGTCAGCCGAACAAACACTTGCTTGCAGAGGAGCCCACGCCAAGGCATGCCAGAAGGCATCTATACGAATTGACGGACGAAGTCCAGAGGTTCATTAAACACCCTCTCGACCCGTCAGCTTATCGACAGGCCCTGAGCAGCATTCACAGGAAGTCAGTCTCGAGTTATGTAGACTCCAGACCTGTGAATGCCGTTTTAGGCACACAACCACCGGACATCGACGAGACGGAGCTTCATCTGCCTCAGGAGACTTGAACCACAATAGCCCAAATTCGCTCTGGCTACTGCTGTAGGTTAAACTCATACCTGAGTAGATGAGACGCAGATGTGCCAAATGAGACACCCCACGACTCGAAACATCTCTTCGTATGCCCGGAAAACCCGACACTGCTAAGTCCTTTGTCCCTGTGGACCGACCCCATTGTCGCTTCTTATTGCTTCCGTTCGTTGAGCTTGAGCTTGAGCGGGGTAGTTGTTGCCGCTACAAGAACAACAACGATATACAAAATAAAGGAATCATTCGTTTAGTGCTCAGTAAATGAATGTTGCCAATGAAGTTAGCAGAATGGTTCAACTGATCACTGTGGTCTTAAGCCAGTCTTAAGTTTTATAAAAGTGTGCCTACAATCGGCCTTCATAGGTTTTTTCTATATTTTTAGGCTCAAAACCCATTGAGATCGAAATCGTAGCTGATCGAGATATTAAAATTTTATATATTACTTTTTAAATGTAATAAACCTTGTTTTTAACTAACATTTATCATTTTAACAATGCAGGAATCGTATAAAAATTTGATATAAGGGTTAGCATATATATTTATATATAAAATACATACAAAATGCAAAAAGACGTAACAACATCGTCAATGAAATGGATAAAGTCGTGACTAATATTTAAATTTTTTTTATTGAATGCTATTGAATGAATTATATAAATCAAAAAGTGAATTTTGAATTTTTTACTAGTTATGACTGTTTGCATTTCAACGATGATGTTTGTTACGTCTTTTTGCATTTCAGGTTACCATATATATGTATACATTAGGGATGTTGCGAAAGTGGAAATTTGAACATCCATGGAAGCGAATGCGGATGTCATGTATTTTTAAGAAATAATTTAGGTGGGTAAATTAGGTGATTTAGGTAAATAAAAAATGGAAAGGTTAGTAATTTTTTATAACGTTTTTATAGTACTTCAATTTAAAATTTGGAACATTGTATTTAATAAAAACCTGCGACTACTCGGTCGAGGCGACAAACTTGAAAAACTTGAAACTTGACAAAATTATAAATTCTTTTCGATTGATGCTGCACCAGTTTAGAGGACTTTCAGTTATATTTATTTATTTTTATTGCGGTGCAATAATTCCTTTCTGAGAATTGCATCGGGGCTGCAAATGTCGGATGTATCCTCCTCCTGAATTTTGTCGTTGTTTAGACACCGTTGTTTTCCATCATCAGCGTTTTTCGATTTTAGTTTTTATAATTAATTTTTTATACTTTCTTATGTGAGTGGTTAGATATGAGTTTTATCAGTGCACTTGCAGGGACCGAAAATAACAGTTATTTTTTACGAGTTAAACTTGGCCTAATATTTTTTTATTCCGAAATAAAAGTCAATAAACAAACCGCTTATCCAAATTAAACTAATTCATATTATCATATCAAAGGGGACTGAAATAGCTTTTAAACAGAAATAACGAACGAAGGTTACCACCTCTATTTAATTTTTTTTTATAATATAATACTAAATAAATCCATATACATCCCTGCAAAAATCGCGACTACTCCATGCATGCGTGTAAAGAGTACTCCCTAAGGACCAAAGAGTACTCCAAAATTAACCACAATTC
>NW_023458555.1:59736048-59745045 GCF_013731165.1 Rhagoletis pomonella | reverse complement strand
CAATTAAATTAATTGCAATTAATATTTTAATTGTGCATTGCAATTAAATTATTTGCAATAAAAAATTTTATTGCAATAAAATTTGTAATTGCACACTGCAATTCATTGGCGATTGGTCCGCGTAAAAAAGACTTGTCTTGATGGAATTGACAGCAATACCCTGCAAAGCTCACCAATCATCAGTCTTATTCAGGATTCTCTATGTCTTAACGCAGACCTCTCAGGCCTATGTAGTAGGCATTTCTAACCGTTAATTATTAATAAAATTCTCAAAACAATTAAAAACTAATTAATTGTTAACTACAGAAAATCACAATTAAAAATTAATTAATTCTCATTTTCGTTGTTGGTGTTTCCGACAGGGTAGGAGTGTGATGTAATGTGGAACGATTTTCCGTCATCCCTTGTCTAATTTGGTTTGGGGACAAACCGGTTTCGGCATTGTGCCATCTTCAGTGTCATTTTTCGTTCTGAATAGTTTGTTTGTCCGTCACTATTTATAGCCGTGTTAAATCGTCGTTGGTTCTTATAGCGTTTTCTTTTCTCGAAAAAAGGCTGCACTTATTCTGCCTTGTGTTAGCGTTGTCAAATTTTCATGTTCTTTTCTCAGCCCTTTTACAAGGCGTCGTGTCGTGTTCTTTTCTCAGCAGGTTGCGCTCTGATCCGGCAAAAGTGCTGCCTTTTCAGCCCTCAAATAAACGTGAGGGTGAGAGTTGCTCGGTAGATTTTTAATTTACGCTTGTAAAAATACAATTATTTTTCGTATCAGAAGTAAGTGTTTTGCTTTAAAATTACTAAAGACTTACAGGCCAAGTGAATAATTCAGCTTTATTAAGTTCTATAAATAAGTTGTGATGGGTAGTATAATTACTGTTTCATTCTCATATAAAAAACGCAACATTTTCTGAGGTTTCAGGGCAACGCAAAGCAAGAGTTCCCACATAAAAGGGCAGAACTTTTTTGAGAAAAGAAAACGCTATAATAAGCTGCTCGTTGATATAAATGCGAACTGTACTGATTGTCAAAAATTATGTGTTTGTTGTACATTTGTCCATGTTTGTCATTGTGCGTGTAATTTTCTAGAGTAGTTTTGTGCTCTCGCTATATCCTTGTATTAACTCGTCCTTCGTTGGTATACTCTGATAAACATATGTGAACGATGATAGCAAGGCCAACTTATATAAGGTAGTGTTACAGGAGCAGTTGAAATTTCCGCCCGATGTTTCTTAAAGAGAGCCATAAACGTAGCGACCGTTGGTTCAACTTGGTGTTATTTTGCTCTAGATTGCACTGTTTGTGGGCCTGTTGAATGAATTTATGACTGATTGCATGAAAGATAAAAAAATTTGGATTTTCTGGCAAGTTGTACAACTTATCGCTACATTAATGGCCATGTTGTACCAACTCAACAATTGTAAGCCGAAACTATGAAATTGTAAAAATGAGATTTTACAATGAGACTGCTCGCATAATTGCAATGTTTGTGGGCAAAACGTCCAACTTGATTTATGCACTTAGTTATGCACTCAGATCGATGAAATGATTTCGTGAATTAGACTACGCATACATGTGATACTTATGCTTTTAATTTATAAAGTAATTATATGTTTTTATACTCTTGCTACCACATGAATATATGAATTCGTGATAAGAATATATGAATTCGCCTTGGAAGATAGAAAGCGAGTAAGAATATATGCTGAACAAAAGAAATTGGTCTTCTTTCAACTTAAATAAATGCATTTTGCAAACAAAAGTGCGTACGTTACTTAGTGCCTTGGTAATGGCGAATTCGTAAGGATCTATTGATTGCATTATAAACATTTTCATTTCTTAAACCTACAATTATTTCCATTACAACCCGGTCCTATGGATGCAAGAAGCGCGAATTCATATAAGGTGGTGTTACCGGAAAATGAATAAATAAATTATATGTATGTATATCAGAAAATTAATAAGATGAAATGAAATTATTGTTTGATTCCTAACCAAACCTATGTATGTAACTCAATCGCATAATTGTTTGCCGAACCGTAAAAATATGTTTACATATCCAATTTCGTGAGTAGGTACCTGGTTCTCACACCTTTTTTAAGAAGTTTCACTTCTATCATGTGTACGGTAGGGCTGTGCGATTAATTGATTACTCAAAATTTTAATTAATCATAAAGTAAATAACTCAATTATTCGATTAATTGGAATTTATGATTACTCAAAAGTTCAGTTACTCGAGTAATCAATATTTTTGATTAACCAAAAACAAAAATATTTGAGTAAGCTGCATTATGATTAATCAAAATTTCGAGTAAAATGAGTAATCAACATTTCAACTCTTTACATATGTATAAAGTAGTTAAAGTTCCTTGATACTTTGAAATCAAACTTTCTGTAATGTAAAAAAGGAAATAAGCCTTTTCCAAAGCAAACTCTTTTAACGAGTAAAATTATTTTTTTTGAGTAATCATATTTCAAGTAACTCGATTAATCATCGTTTTGAGTAATCAAAATCTTGATTACTCGAGTTATTGATTAACCGAATAATTGATTAACCAACTTGCTCGAGTACTTGAATAATCGCACAGCCCTAGTGTACGGTGTTACACACGCATTTTTTTTTTACTTTTTTACTTATATTAAAAATACATATGTGACACGTAAAGTTAAAAGGGACCTACGCTCAGAAAAACAAATTTCGAGAAAAACGACTTTGAAGTTTACCAAGTTGATTTTGATGCCTCTGGACGTTTTAATGGTTTGAAACTCGTTACTCGCGGATTTTCGGGGTCGCTGATTACGAGTCCGATGTTAGGTTTCCAAAATTCAAAATTGCGGATCCTATATGGCGGATGACTTTTTTAAAAATTGATCGGAATCGCTTGAAACTCGTTACTCAGGGTTTTTGGTGTCGCTAATTACGAATCCGATGTCCGTTTTTAAAAATTCAAAATGGCTGATCCAATATGGCGGAAAAAATTTAAAATTTGTTCGGATTCATGTGAAACTCAAAAATGTCGGTGACACCGAATTTTCTAAAACTAACATCGGATTCGTAATCAGCGACCCCGAAAACCCCCGAGTAACGAGTTGCAAGCGAATTTAATTAATTTCCGAATAGTTTGTCAGATTTGATTTTTTTTTGTACTTTTTTTTGTGAAATTACCTAACTTTGAAGTGAAATTGTGAAAAAACTAATGCAGCTAGAAAGCTGCGGTTTATGCATTGCAAAGAGAGGCCCGTTTACTATAAGAGTCGATCAAAAAGTTAAAACCTTTTTTTTAACGGAAGTCCCTTTTAACTTTACGTGTCACATATATAAAGTGTAAACTGTTAAAGGAGACTTCACAGTACTTGTTCTTTTTATTTTATAATACAAACCATTAGCGCATTATTTTTTTATTTTTTTTTTCATTTTCCTATTATGATATGCAGTTTTCGTTTCTTTAATCTTGCAATTTAAAAATCTAATTCTAAAGAATGTTTTTTCCCAAATAAAATCTTTTTATAATGTTATGCTCCAAATTTACTTTTAAATTTCTCATCAGATTTTACAAAAAATTAGGCTTTTCCGGTTGGCGAATCGCCATTAATTTCAACAAATTATAAATTCAAAATTTCCAGTGTGTGCAAAAAACTTGAATTCGTACGTATAATTTTGATCACTTTCTCAATGCGTCCTGACGCCTAGTTTCGCAAAATTTTCAAGTCCATCATATTCCACATCTTAGAGCGGACTGATGAAATCTTCTGCTTCATAGTCTTCGGTAAGCTATTTAAGAAAGTTAGAAATCAGTTATGGCTGTGTGCGAGTTGACCCAAATTTTAGTACCTAAACTAATATTCCACTAGAAATTTAGGAAAAGAACTGCTAAAACTGTGCGAGTTCATTTGACAACTTAAATTGTTTCGGTATAAGCGAAAAATAGGGGGGAAAAAGAAAAAGTGGGCATAGTTCGCCTTTCGTTGATTCTAACGGTATACAAAATGTTTGGTGCAAATTAATAGGGGCGGTGCTAGGCGGTGATAAAAGTGGAATTTTCAATATTTTCAAAAGCTAACTTTTTGAAAATTATTGAACCGATTTTCAATTGGAAAGGACATTGAAATACCTTTCATTTGATGTGTACCTCTACACATATGTGACCTGGTCTACGAAAAGGGAGCTTACGTGCGAAAACTAGTTTTCTGTGAAAAAGCTGTTAAAAGTAAGCAACTCGTTTCGTCAGTTTCTCATTATCTTGTTAATTGTTCTCCGCGCCGGACGTCCAGTAAGTGTTGTTGTTGGTCCAGTAAGTGTTGTTGCTGGTCCAGTAAGTGTTGTTGTTGGTCGGAATATTATTATAGTTCATCGTGTAAGTTGCTAGTGTGGAACATTTAAAAAAGTAAAATTTTTAGTACACTTCTAAGCAAGTTAGGATTTTCTGCTTTTCACCACGTGGAAAAGCATCTCATCTTCCATCCGAATCAACCAAAAAGTGAAAATTGATTTTTTGACACCTAAGCCACCTTTCCGTAGACCAGGTCACATATATATAATGTACACTAGGGCGGGTAAATTTTTTTCGACATCGTTCCTAGTAGATTCGGATTCTACATAAACTTCTAAGAAAAAAGTCCTTTAGACCATAGCTTTCAAATTAATTTCGAGCCTGCGAAATTGCAAAAGAAGATATCTTTAATTAATATTAAGTTAATATGCAGAATAATATTTACTAAAGTGTTACGATTTCTTTTTTTATAAAAAATTGTGCTTGGGAATTTTTTGATACTAAAAAATAATTTCTGATATCTATTTTTTATTTAAAGAACCGCAAGATGGTGCTACAAATCATATCTATACTAATATATATCAATAATGATAGAATACAAGATAGCGCCGTCCTGGCCGTTGACATTTGTGTACCACAAGTAAACAAAGAATAAGCGAAAAGAAGAACGAGTTGAAACTGCCAAAACAGTTCACTTTACAGCGAAAAACGTGTTTTAATTTTGCTAAATGCGAAAATATTGCATTTTTCATCTAATCTTTTAGAGAATAGGTAACGTTCTATTGCACTCCACTGCTTTGTAATTGAGGCTGCTTCAGCAAACGTTTTAGTGCACCCATTGCTTTGCAATTAAGGCTGCTGCAGAAAACTGCGGCAGCATCTGACCGGGATTGATTAGTAAAATTGCTAATGGAGGCTGCTTGGAGCAGAAGCAAAATCATTCTGAGGAAATGCTGTTAATATAATAATAGAAAAACATTTCGGGAACGGCTTTGCCGTGCCCTATGTACACAAAATGCAGCGAATCGTCGCAGCGCTACACTTGCATCGACGCTTCTTTTATCTTGACCTGTCGCAATTTAACACACAGCACTTCATTGTATTAGTTTTTACGCAGCCTTCAACTCAAAAATCACTCACAAATTGCAAATTAACACAATTTAAACTGATTTTTAACTTATAATTCAAATTTCTCCTTCGCTGATTTGTAAACAAAGGTTTATTTATAAGTTACCACAACTGTCAAAAACGGCAAAACCAAAGTAGCGGTACCACTGACGGCGCCACCTTTGTTCGCTGCACCGTGAATATATATTGTATGTATATTTTGAAAGCCGTTTTTTCTGTTCGCAAATCTCGAGAACGGCTTCACGGATTTTTTGAAGTGAAACTTCTTAGGCGGCTGTATCGCAAAAATGGAGTGAAATTTTTAAAACTGAAAACATGAGTGAGAAGGAAGATACAGGTAGTATAGGGAAGGGGAAAAAAGAAATAAAGCGACGCATGACGGGTACGAGTACCTAAATATCGCACACCGTCTTCAAAAAAGTCACAACTCAAAATTTGGTAGTTTGGAGATTATGAGCTAAAAATGTACACAGAGCTTCTATTTACCTCTCAGCCAAAACTGGAGCAAAGTTTTGTTATAATTTGTTAAAAAAACCTTAGGTAAAGTCGCCCTTGCCCATAGATTATCATGTGCTAAGAAATAGTAGTTGCGTTCCCTAACTCGCAAGAAGTTGCAAGAATTTACAGGAATTTACCAGAAAGCGTTCCCGTACTCGGTTCTCTGGCTTCTTTTGCCTTTTGACAGTTTTACAGGTTTTAACCCAGAAAAGTTGGGGACTGACAAACGTATTATTTTGAGGTGTGACTCTTTTGAAGACGGTGTGCGATATATATATGTATATGTATTTTTGAACGCACGTATGTATGTATACATATATATACCCTATAAACATTTTGGCGAACGTTCGAAAATTACCTTCGATATCCAATATGAATATCGAACTGAGAACGAACTCATAAGCAACCTTAGTTTTCCAACCTTCATAGTGTATGGAAACACATACGAGATGGGTTCGGAAAAAAATGAAAACCATAGTAACAAGAGAGGAAGTGAAATCCAGCTAATTTTCGAAGGGAAATATAATACAATCACTCTCTCTCATTAAAATTTCAATTCGATAATGGGCTGGATTTCGAATTCATAACGAAGGAAAAATTCATTGGATAACGAAGGTTCCATTTTGCTGGAGAATGGCCTAGTTCTCGAATCGAATACTAACCTATTCCACATTCATTATCGAAGGTGAGACTCGAAAAAAAGTTAATTTTCCAATAATTTTCGAATTGTTAACCAAGCCCAATGTTTCTTGGGTATGTATACATATATATGTAGGTATGAACGAACTCATTGCGCATTTCAGCTGTGCCGCTACCAAGCAATCTTACTAAAACTATAAATGTGAAAGTTTGTATGTTTGGATGTTTGGGAAATCATCACGCGGAAACGACTGAACGGATTTGCATGAAATTTGGTACGCAGATTGGTCAGAGGCTATTTTTTAAGAGTTGCCTCCTGTTAAAAAAGTTTTATTTATTTAATATGCGGGAACGACTGAATGGAATTGCATGAAAATTTGCACACAGATAGCTTATGACCTAGATTGGAAAATAGGCTACTTTTATTAAGAGTTGCCAGTTGTTAAAAAAGTTTCATTAAATTAATACGCGGAAACGACTGAATGGATTTGCATGAGAATTTGCACACAGATAGCTTATGACCAACAGTGGAAAATAGGCAAATTTTTTGGAAGAGTTGCCACATGTTAAAAAAGTTTAATTAAATTAATACGCGTAAAGTAGCGTAGGCTACTTTTTTAAGAGTTACCACCTATAAGAAATGTTTAATTTAATTAATACGCGGAAATGAGTGAACTGATTTGCATGGAAGTTTTCACACAGATAGCTTATAAGCTAGGTTGAAAAATAGGCTACTTTTTTTAAGAGTTACCACCTGCTAAAAAAGTTTAATTAAATTAATACGCGGAAAAGGCTGAACGGATTTGCATGAAATTTTGCAAGCAGATAGCTTATGACCTACAGTGGAAAATAAGCTAATTTTTTGGAAGAGTTGCCACCTGTTAAAAAAGGTGTAATTAAATTAATACGCGGAAACGACTTAACTGATTTGCAATACATTTCGCACAGATAGCTTCCCTGCAAAGAATGGGACTAATTCGGGATGACTCCGGGAGCAATCGCAACGGAGCATGCGACTAATACCACTTTTGATCTCTTTATATGGAATGAACTAGTCGCTTTTGTTCAAGCATGTCCTATGAAGAGACTAATTGGCCCTTATTATGAGCTGCATTCGATTTTCGATCTTCGCTGGCTATCGAAGATCGAAAGTGAAATTCGTATTATGAGCTATGCAAGCGTGTCGAAATTTTCGTTGAGTATCGAATTTTCTGTCGAACAGAATTTTGCTTTCGATGGTGTAGCGAAGTGTTAGAAAATTGTGAAAAATGTATGATTTTGTATATGTTTTCTTACATTTTGGCGGCTAGACACTAATTTTAAACAATTTTTATTAATTTCATGCAGTTCTAACATCGTGAATACTAAACACAAGCTCGAAAAGCTGGTTTTACTTGTGAAAGAAAATCCCAATACTCTGTTGGCGCGACCTCTGAGAACAAAATCGTAGCGCTGTTGATAGTTTTAAAATATTTTAAATAGATTTGGCTCACAAACGCTTCTTTAGATGGCCGGAACTTTTTAATGAATCTGTAGACAAATTTCTTAAATATATTTTATATCAAAATATATTCGAAAGACTAATAAACTTAAACTCTCTTAAACATTTGCTACTCCTGGCCAGTTTACTTAGCTCTCATCCTCCGACGAATCGTTGAACCAGAACTCGTTGTACTCATTTTACTACGTTTTTATAAACTTGCTTTCTTTTTTACTTCATTTTAATTAGAACAAATTTACATAAATATGTATAAGCACACTATTTAGTTTGCTCGATTTGTAAACAAAGCTTCTCAGCGGTGAAAAATATACTATTGTGAACAACCTAAACGGGCGAAATTCACAATAGCGCTATTCTCCACCGAATGAGTGCCATAATACCAAATGAAAATTCGTTCGATCAGCACCTTCGACCACAGTCGAGGATCGAATGCAACTCATAATAGGGGCCATTGTTCACCTTTATACCCGAACGGGTATAAAAAGCGACTATTCACATTTAAAAAATAAAAATAAAAATTTTCGCCAGCTGACATTCGAACCGGGGTGCTCAGTTTTGTTAAGCGAATACTCTCTCTGTGTGCCAACGCCGCACATGAAATTTGATTGACTAAGTGCGTACATATCATTAAATCGTTAATAGTGCCCGTTAGAGATGAGTTGGGGACTAATTAATCTCCAATTATACCTATAAAGGATGAGTCGAGACTAATTGACCTCCATTAGTACCCTTATGAGACTAGTTGGAATAATTAATGCCCAATTGTACCCGATTGAGAGTAATCTCGGAATACTCTCTTTAGAGATTAGTCGCACAATTTTTTGCTGGCGCAAATTTTTATTTTTATTTTTTAAAAGTGCCTAGTCGCTTTTTATACCTGTTCGGGTATAAAGGTGAACAATAAAACGTTAATAATATTAAGGATCATATATTGTTTACCTTTATTTCAACACAATGAAGGCCGTT
>NW_023458555.1:59733438-59735948 GCF_013731165.1 Rhagoletis pomonella | reverse complement strand
TTTGGAATCGTTATATTTTTCATTCCCTTCCTGCAAAAAAGTATTAATCCAGTGATTTTCATTTACATATACATATACATCCATATCGTCGTTTAAAGTACAAAACCGCGTATCGCCGTTCTGCAAAACCGCGTAACTAATATTTGCTGCTAAAAATTGGATTTGCTCACACAAGCTCTTTGCTCAATGCTTATCCATTCGTCCTGAAATATACTAGCCATTCGTACTGAAATATAATTCGATTGCTTCATAAAAAAAAGAACGATTTTGAATTAAGAGTGTTTTTACTCTCTAGAAAATAATTTATGCAACCTCACATACGCGGTTATACATTATCGTGATGCGCGGTTTTGCATTTTGTTGATACGCGGTTTTGTTCTTTAAACGACGATATGTAGCTATCTACAGACAGTAATTTCCGACAAACAAAGCCTTACAGAAAGATAAGTTTTCGGAAAATTTTATTTTTTTTTCGGTATCAAAATATTTTTACAATTAACCTCTAAAATTTCGATGGTTTTTTTTGGAGATTTCTAATTGAGACAGCAACACAATGGTCGAAAAACCAAATACACAGGCCAAATTCTAAGAACATAAGCTAGATGTTTAAAATTTAGGCATTCTTTACCGATAAAATACGCTTTGACGCAGTCACAACATATTCCATTCCATAGTGGTATAAAAACTTTACTGTTGGATTGCAGTTCAAGTCAAAGGTTGCTGATTCTCACGTTCATCATACGCCCCGATAATAAAAAAATAATCGTATTAGTGACCAAGCTTTAAAATTCCTTTTACTTTGTTAGTCGATTTACGTGAAACAAAAGAGATTATTTAAGAGAAAATGTGTGTTTTTAGGAAGATTTTACGCTCTTCGACCAATGTGCGCCACGAAAGGAACTTAGGAAAGTGATAACGAAGACTAAAAGAGCATTTGGAGGCATCATTTCTAACAATCCATCGCCACGATCGCATCGAATAAGGACGAACAAAGAGCGGCAAAGAATGAAATACTAACTATAGTTGTACATTTGTGAAAACGTGGTCAGAACATTTTTCAGATAAGAAACAAGCTTTTTCAAACACCATCTCTCTTAGAAAAATAACTAAGGCAATCCACCAGAATTATCCGAAACAACTAGATATGGCTCTTTGCGCGGTAATCGATATCGAATGAAACGAAAATATACATAAAAATTTAAGTGTATTATTTCTAGTAAGTAAGAGTAAATAAATCTAACTTTCAAGACTAAAAGCCAAAATTTCGAAATTTGTACCATTGACAAACTCATATGAGAGGTTAATTTTCTTCTAAATTGACAAGACTGGTTTCGTAGTCTATTGTCTTTTTTGCATTGTTTAAACGGCCAATGGAGAGAATTATTCGTCAGTATTACAACAGTGTAATTTTCAAGTTTTTCCGACATGTACAAAATATTTTGTTATATATTGAAGCCAGGCATATTTTTATGTCACGCCCGTCACAAAAACAAATAATAGTTATTTTTTTCAAGGAAAACGTGCAAGAAAGCTGGCGAAAGTAACGCTATGTCACAGGCGAATATGTGCGAATTCCTTTTGAGTATTTATATGCTTTTCTTTTAGAAAACAAAACCGATTATGTTGGTCACGCCCGTCACATGTCACCACGCCCATCACAATTTGTCTGAAATGTATCATATATCTGTTTGTGATCACCGATGATAAAGCTAAGCACAAAGATATGTTGCTCGAGCGATGGAAAAACTAAGCTGTGCTGTCACGGATAAAAATAAACCATTACTTCACTTGTCACGGCAAAAACAGTATCTCATACGGTTTGACAGGTAACAGCCTCATTAAAAGTATAGTACTGTTTAAAAATAAGGTACTTTACAGTTACTTAGACAAACAGTGGAGATGAAGAGTCCGATCAACGATTATCCCGTCCCACAGTGGGGCAAAAAGGTTGCTCTGGACAAATAAATTTCGAGAGCTCAAATATGAACCGATTTCATGTATATTTTTTTGAAGTGAAACTTCTTTAGTTCTTGGGAGTAAATAGGCAAATTCAGGGGAAATTGCACACGGAAATGGTGCAACGGAAATGATGCAACGGAAATGGTGCAACTTAAATGGTGCAACGGAAATGATTGGGGCTGAAACAAGTGCTTCTTGAGTGTATGGTATTAATTTAACAAAAACTTGCTAATAAAGAATAAACCTTAGAAAAAGACCAGTACAAGAAGGAAAGTAAAAGTGGGTACGTACATAGATAAAGAAAAGGATAAAGGCAAAGGTAAAAATAAAAACAAAAACAAAGATGAGTAAAGATAAAGGCAAAAATTAAGTCCAAGGTAAATTTAAACACTTTACTTATACATATATATAAGAGCAAAGGTGAAGGGGAATATGTAGATGAAGAAAATGATAAACATAAAAGTAAAAAAAAAAGATGAGGATAAGGATACCGATGAAAGTAAAGACGAAGATAGGGGAAGAAAGATTAAAACAAAGGTAACTAAAGAGGA
>NW_023458555.1:59732132-59733338 GCF_013731165.1 Rhagoletis pomonella | reverse complement strand
TAGCGAATCTTTGGCTCCCCAAACTCACAGTAAAATTTTTATGTATAAACAAAAATTAAAGATGTCTACATTGCGCACTAAACAGGAATTAAATTGACTTACATATGCATAATAAAATTTTGTATTGATGAATATTTTACTAAAATTGTTAAAGCATATTATTTTTTGTCATTATCAAGGCTGCCAATTTATCTCCTTTTCCGTCAAATCTGTTTTTTTTTTTTTAAGTCTATTTAGGGGCAGAAAATGAGAAATTGCGGAAAGCGGAAAATCCAGCGTTTTGAGAAATTTGTTGACGGATTTTTGGCGTTTTCCCTTATACGATATAGGACATACATATGTATTCCAAAATTACCAGATAGTTTCGATACGATTTAAAAAGATAATATGTTTCCAGTGGGCAATGTTTTACGTGATTGCACGAGGAAATAGAAGATGTTCTAAAACATTTTAATTACAGTAATGATATCATACAAAAAGCAATAATTCAGTATAATAGAATTAATTTTGTAAAATGGAATTATATAAGTAATACTATCAATTGTTTTCCGATCTCGCGGAATTTGCACTTTATTTACTTTCACTACCTTGGTCTAATGCAGACCACTACGCAATAGTATAGTATACATATATTAACTTTTATTCTTATTTTTGATTTCTGATGAACTTCGATCCTAGCTGTACGATTATACGATTATTAATTTAGTTTTAAGTAGTGCTTTTTTTACAATACCTTTTTTTTGCCTTTTCCTGCCTTTTTCGCTATTTTATGTTGCCTTTTTTGCCTTTTTTACAATACCTAGTGCCTTTTCCTGCCTTTTTCGCTATTTTATTTTGCCTTTTCCAGCCTATTTCGTTACTTTATTTTGCCTTTTTTATAGGTTTTTAGGTCCTAAAAATCCGTTCCCTGCTCATAACCAATGTATACATACACACATCTGCTTTTGCTTAAGGTTATATTTTTTCTCTTTTTTCTATCTACATTCCTCTACCTCTACCCCTGTTCGTTTTAATTACGTTTATGTTATTGTTTTTCCATTATCTTCATTTTGATCTTTATACTCTATCGAAATATCGATAACAAAATCGATGACAATTTCGATAAAAATTTCAATAGCAACATCGATAATACCATTGGTAGCAAAATCGATAAAAATTGCGATAACAAAATCGATAAATATCGATAACAAAATCTCTAAATATTGA
>NW_023458555.1:59682534-59732032 GCF_013731165.1 Rhagoletis pomonella | reverse complement strand
GCAGAAATAATAGCAATTCACGAAGCTACCCTAATAGTTCGCCAGAGGAAAGGTAAATTTTGTATCTGCAGTGACTCTCTTTCGGCGCTTCAAGCCATTTCAAGTATATCTAACTCAACAACCCAATAACCTATCGAAAATACTAAATTTCCTCAACATGTTACTCCATATAAAAAATAAATAAAATCAAAAAAAAAATATAAGAAAAAAGAATTTAAAACAAAATAACAATAATAATGAGCTTAGTGAAATAGAACACATACATATGTATTATTTAAATAATTATTAGACATATTGACCAAAAATCTATTTTATTCCATTGTTTATAATATAAGTTAATTACAACACTGAATATAAGCTGTAAGGCCCTTGTTGCCGCTGCTCTGTATATAGTTAGATTTAAGTTTTAGACTTAAGCCAATAACTTGTAAATAAATAAATAAATAAATACTTACAGTGAAAATGGCGAAGGTCGGGTCGCTATAACCTATAGCCTCCATACAACTGATTGTTCAGATTCGAGATTCTTTGTTATAACTTCTCCATATATGCAGCTAGAAACATGAAATTTCGCAATATTTACACTAATTACCAACAGAAAGTTTACAGTAAAATTAACAAAGATCGGGTCACTGTAACCTATTTATATCCTCCATACAACTGATTGTTCAGATTTGCAGTTTTACTGTAAAACTGCTTTATTTGGACTGCTAACACAGATAAATTTCGTAATCTGAGAAAATAGTCAAAATCTATGCTGTGTAAGCTTTATCTCTTATACCTCTGATTGTTCAGATACCAGTTATTACGATATATCTCCTTTATGTAGGAGTCTAAACCCATTAAATTGTGTTACCGGTTTACATACCGATCACACAGCAGTGCAAATCACTTAGATTGGTGCTATATAAGGTATATCTGCCATTGTTTAGATATGGTTTTTCATATATGTATCTCCACTATCTATGTATTCTGTAAATATAAATTTTTTTTAATGCAGTAATCTATTAAAGTAAAATTTTCAGATACTCATGAAAGGTACGAAGCCTTCGGCATAGCCGAAGACAGCGCTGCTCTTACTTGTTTTTCATTACCAATATACATGATATCGGCTAAAACACTTGAACTTAGAAATAATATTTTATCATTTTTAACCGTAGTCGATCCAAGGTTCAAGAATCCTTTCAGGGGGGAGACTCTGTAACCAGTTAGCGACAAGTTTCAGGTGGATATCGCACTTGTTGACGTAAAAATATTTCATATCATACGTCAACAAAACCGATACCGATTCGAAAATTGTCGCTGATGGTTACAGAATCTGCCACCAGGCCTACAAAAATGATATCGTCCGATTTAGCTGGAACAAAAATGCTTCAAACAAGTAAGACTTTCTCTGCGTTATGGCCTCGAACTAACATATATACATCTTTCATTTGAATCAGTATTAGAAGCTCTATTGGCTCCTACATTCGGGTTTTGATAGGCGAGTCTCCCCTGAACCCGAGCGCACTTGTGCACAAGGGTATATTAACTTTGTTCACATAACGGTTGTTTGTAACAGCCAAAACGAATGGAGATAGATTTAGACAAATGTATAATTAAAAGCTCAGAATGAATAGAGAAGTCGATTAAGCCATGTTTGTCTGTCCGTCCGTCCGTGTACACGATAACTCGAGCAAAAATTGAGATATCTCATCGAAATTTGGTATGTAGGTTTCCGTTTATCCAAGGTAGGTTGATAATGAAAATGAGCGAAATCGGACTGTAACCACACCCACTTCCCATATAACGGTAATTTTCAGAAATACGAAAACTGCGATATTTTCGTAACTACTGAAGATTATTCACTCAAAATTGATATTTAAAATAAATTTTAGACGAAAAATAAGAATATTATAAATTTTTGGAAAATGGGCGTAGCCACGCCCACTTATGGTTACATGAGTATATCTTGGTAACCGCTGCACCAATTTCTTCCAAGCTTGGCACAGTTGTTCGCCTTGGTACAACACACGAACTGGCTGGAAATTTTTTAAATCGGACATTAACTACGCCCACATCCCATATAACGGTAATTTAGAGAAATACAAAATCCTCGATAAATCAGTAAATATTAAAGCTAACTTATTCAAAATTTATGCTTGCAACAATTGTTTACCAAGAAATACGTTTATAATACAATTTTGGAAAATGGGCGTGGCACCGGCCACTTATGACCACATATATGTATCTCGGTAACCGTTCTGCCAATTTTTACCTAACTGTGGCATGCTTATTTTTCTTGCCACATAAAAGCAAAACGTTGAAAATTAGTGAAACCGGACTAAAATTGAGGCCGCTTTTCATATAATGATAAATTTCAGAAATGCTTGAAACTTCAATATTTCGAAATTTAAGGACGCTAATTTACTCAAAATTGATACACCCCGGCTTACCATGTAGCGGTAGCTTTCGGCAAGGTGAAAAACATATATTTAATACTTGCGCCGGGTATTTAATGTTCGGCTCCGCCCGAACTTAGACTTTCTTACTTGTTTTCCATATTTTTGGCCTATGTGCGCTTTTATTCGAAACCTAAATGTTTCTGTACCGAGTATCGATAGTATTGGATACTTTTTATATCGGTACAGAATATGGATCAATACTTAAAAGTATAGACTCAGCACATCACTATGTAGCACATAATTAGCTCTATATTTAACCGAAAAATAAAACTATCTCACCGCATAATCCTTAAATATATGCTATTAAAGAGAGTGCGTTGTGTGACAAAAAGGGAAATTGATTAAAAATCGCCAAACTCTGCGAATGGTGGATAGCTCTTTTCATAAAATTTACAGTTTTTTGAATTAATGCAACATGTTTCATTTTTTTACAACCCCAAGTTTGAAACATTGCGTGACATGGCGTGATATTTTTGTTAATAGTTCTTTAAATTAATTTTTAACGCAAATAAAACACGAATTTTATGTTGAATATACTTTATATTTTGACTTCAGCGCCAATTCAGGGTAAATTTTTTGGCAATCTATTATGTTTCAACTACATACGCCAAACTCGAACAAAATCGGACCGGTTTTTCAAAATATCTCGACCTTGGCGCAACCTAGCAGGACCATTTTTCGCAAAAATGTTTCTACTGTAAAAAGCAGACAAATTGGCCCATAATTACGTTAGATATATTACTTTTTTTCGCGGTAGACCTTCCGATGGAAACACCCATATGCAGTTTAGTTTTGGTAAAAACGGCCGGTGAGTACGCCATGTTGCAAAAATATGAAGGAAAAGGGCAAACTATGTTTCTCAACAATGTTTTTAAACAAAGTTTCTTCATGTTTTTCTTTCACTAAAGCGCACCCTGCGGCCGTTTTTGGTAAAAATGAATTGCAGATTACTCGTACCCAAAAACCCACAGAAAGACCTCTTGATGATGTAAATCAGTGATGGAAAAGTAGGCACAATAGTGCCATTTTTGTCACTTTCGTTAACAATGGCACTTTTGGCACAATTCATTCAGTTTTCGCACAATCATAAATTACAGAATTTTAGCCAGTATATAACAAACAATCTATCGTCGTTTAAAGTACAAGACCTCATATCAATAAAATGCAAAACCGCGTATGTGTGGTTGCATAAATTATTTTCCAGAGAGTAAAAACACTCAATTCTCTTTTCATAAAGCAATCGTAATCGCATTTCTGGCTAGTATATTTCTGGATGAATGGATAAGGATTGAGCCAAGAGTTTGTGTCAGCAAATCCCATTTTCGGCAGCAAATGTCCGTTACGCGGTTTTGCAGAATGACGATACGCGGTTTTGTACTTTAAACGGCGATATATTCCTCATAGATTCGAAAAGTGAAACTGTAGAAATTAAAACCACTTAAAAGTTAAAATAAGGGCCATTATATAAAAGTAATAAAAATTATTCAATGTAAAGAATAGTCAAAACTGGTCAAAATGTCGCACTGCTATTATTTCGCACATAGGTATGTATATGTGTAGACAGGTCCGAATAGTTATATTTAAGTGTTTTTCCCCTTCGTAATTGAAATATTGTGCTATTACTCTAATAACTCAATGAAGTACATTAAAAATAGATACTATATCTTAAAATACATATGAGGAGGTTAGAATCATAAGGATATAAGTGACATTTTTTGAAAATATAAGTTATACCCATATTTGTATAGTTAAATATAGTGTTTATTTGGTGACAAAGAGATCCAAATCAATTCGAACATTGTAGTGACATCTATTGGCGGGGCAGTAATCATTTCAAATGAATTTACTCAAAATTTACAATAAGTAATCAACTTTAACTTTAATTATCTCAAAACAATGGCAGACGTACTTAGATCCTTTTTTTCTAACGCTTCATTTGTGGTTCTTAAAAAGCCTTAAAAGAAAGCAATTGCAATTTTTGTGGCACTTTCATATCCTTTTGGCACTATTTTCGCAGTCCATTAGGCACATTTTGAAATTTTGGAATTCCATCCCTGATGTAAATATTTGCATTAAAATCAATTTTAATTCAAAAAATAACGCTTAAAATCACCAACCATGGAAAACTGAGATATTCCTTTTTTATATATAATACAGATTTTCAGAAAAACTTGGGTTCGTCAATTCAGTCGACTGCCGATCGGTGTTATTAAGATTCAAGTCGTATACTTTCGTAAACTTGTAACTGTCGGGGGTGCCAAGGTGCTTATGATCTGGGCTTGAATCGTAACATCCGTTCACGGATTGAAATCCTTACGAAAGAAAATTACGTGATACGTCAGTCGTATAAGCTGAATGGGATAAAGAGTACGTTCACGTAAATACATATGTATGTACATATGTCATAATCCGAAAAAGGTTTTTTTACGTAACGAGCCCTGACTGTTCATCTGATGAAAGGTTAAACTGGGTGTATAAAATTCGATTTCGCGCATAGTGGGACATTTATTTACTTGGTTTTATTTATTACTTACTTATTATAAGTATATGTAGCGGACATTTTTATGTAAAACAATTCATTAATCGATGTATTAACTGAAATTAGACACTGTTTTTTTTATTTTTCTTGCAGTGATACATCGATATCAACGCGCGTTGACATGCTGACGCCGGCCATCGAAGTGTATAAGCCACCACTCTGACGTAAGGATGACACGGTGGAGAGCAATTTGGGTTATCCATCGACGAGTAGTGATTTCTAGCATAGGCTTATCACGAAAGCGGAGATCACCGCTACTTCGGCTACGGATAATCTCTTTGCGCTTCCATCATAGTGTCAATCATAGTGAACTAAAGCAACAACAATAACAACTATAATACCGACTATAGAAACCTTTAGATTCCAACACCACTTGCATTAGCAAACTGCAGCATTAACTAAATCAAAAATCAATAGAAAAGTATGCAAATGTTTGTTGTTATTATTGGATAAACTATATAAGTAGATATTTATAGAGGGAAAAGAGGGAATGATGGGATTAATAAACGTAAAGTTCCAGCAAATTACACTGTGCTTCACAAAAAATATGCAGGGGTTCTCATATAGAAATTATGTTTTGTTATAGCCCATAGGATACGACTATACTTATAGTTCTTCTCCATCACTTCGTTTACTACTTTCTTACTAACAAATATAATACAACTTTGGTATTCTTCAAGTTACGATTTCAAGAAGTTATAACTTTGTTGTTTTTTGACTTTTGTTGTTCTCTGTTTGAAAGACAAGGGTTTACCTTTCAAACAAAGAAAAAAGTTTTAAAATCGGGTGAAGAAGGGCTTAGTATTGCTCTTTTAATTGAAAAAAAGTAAGTTTTTCAAAAAAATTTCATTTCTTCGCGTTCGTGAGGTAATTAAAAAATTATGCGATCTTCGTAAAAAGGTACATAAAATCACTTTTCCAAAAGTCATAAGGAAGTTAAAATCGAATAAAAAGTGGCTTAGTTACATATACATATATGAACACACACATAAACTAACTATAGTTTTTTGCTGGCACATTGCGGTGATTCTATATATATTATTTTTTATTTTTTTTTTTACTTAAACTTACAAAACTCTTTCTGGGGCCATCGGAGTGCTCTCTTTGCACCGGGTTTAAGTGACTTTGAGTTATCTATATCCCCCTCTGAACCTCTAGCATCAAAATTTATTCCACCGTTAGGTGAAATAAATGAACAACATTTACATTCACAAGCAAAATTTAAAGATCTTGTACGCGATTTAGAATTTTCCAAAAGACAAAAAGAACTTTTAGCTTCAAAAATGAAACAATGGAAATTTTTGTAAGAAAATGTCAATATTACATTTCATAGAACTGAGAAAACTTGTGGTTTTGGATCACTATTCAGTGAAAACACTAAAAATAGTAATTTGATTTATTGCAATGATATCAATGCATTGTTTGACAAATTTGGATATAATTTTATCCCCGATGATTGGCGTCTATTCATCGATGTTTCAACAAAAAGTTAAATTTAAACGTTTATTACATTATTGCATATTCTAATCTATTATTTATTTTTAAGGTTTGTGCTGGGTATCCGGTAGATATCCGGAATCCGGCTTTTTCGGCCGTTTTTCTGCTATCCGAATTTTCCGGATTTTGATTATAGAAGATTCAATTTTAAAATCCAGTTAAATTTTAATATCTTTATAATCAAATTACATTACTAGTATCTAATTTGTAATTTAAGTTAAAATATTTTATATTTTTCATTATAAAAGGAATCGTCTCCGAATTATCGGGCAACAACCTATTTCTATTTTCTACATAAATGCTACCCGATGCACTCTTTCTTAGTTCACTGAGGAAGGTAGTGCCTAGGGATACTTCATTGCCAGTGTAAACAAATTTGGAAATTCTTAGCGACTATGCTTCCACCAAATTAAATTATCTTCTTGTCTGGCTACAAGGGGTAGCTGGAAATGAGTAGTCCACTTGCAAAGTGCCCTATGTAAAATTTTTTCGATTTTTAGTTTTTGGAGGATTACGTACCAGTATTTATAGTAGTTTCATGTCCACTAACAACACAGTGCAAAATCTTTTTATATTCTTAAAAAATAGCATCAAATGTTACCTCCTCTTCCAAAAGTCGCTATCACACTTATTTATAAACTTTCAAAACTATGCATCTTCTGACGAACTTAGAAAACTGCTTTAGGTCGTATAGACTGTTAATGTTATCTTAAGTCCTGTTATGTTACGTTACAATTTTAAGGCACTTATTTATCCAAATTTTCAGGTAATAATAAAAAAGATTCAATTTAAATGTTACTTGTTGTCGTAGTCGTTTTTTTCAAATGTATGCCTTTCTATTATAAAATCACATAACGCTGTTTGCAAGTGGACTACTCAAATATTTCTCTATTTCTAAATCGCTGCCTTTTTTCTTGTACAGTCGCTTCCTTGACTATCCATCGTTTGGCTATCCACATCAGTACAAAAACTGGAATCATCATCAGAGCCGTTGGCGATTTCCTCAAAGCATTGTCAAATATCCCGGTGAGCTCCCTCTTCAAGAGAGGCTTTCATTACAGTTCGGCCTTTCTCATATGATTCAAGTGGTCGAAAAAGCATCGAAAATATCGATGTTTTGCTTTTATGCATCAAATATTTTGCACTGGATGTATAAATAGTCGATGAATCGATGTATCGATACATCATTGCATCGATGTTATTCCGATAATATTCCGTTAGAAACATAATTAGGCTCAATTACAGTAATTAATAGGTACACTTTGGTAACAACCAGGGCCGAAAAGTTTGGGCCTTTGCTTGGAATTGCTTATTTTACTTATTCAGGGTTTCCAATCTCTATTTTTACGATCATGCATAATTTGCTTATTTCTATTTATAAAGCTAAGTACGGACCTTTTAAGAAAACGGTAAAGAAATACATTTATATTATTTCGTGTGTGTGAATAGTAGTGTCCCAGGAATTTAGACATCTGATATTTTACAGCCTGCTGTCTCACGTTTTCCTTCCGAAATAATGGAACGGGCCTATATTTCTGTTGAAAACAACGGTACCTTGTACTCTTCACTAACAAACTTTAGCAAACCATAGTAGAAAGCCTAGCAAATTTCTTAAGAACTTGGTACTGCTTAAGAAAATTTGGCTCAATAAATTTTTCTTGGCCATTTCTTTGGCGTGTTTCTATTCGTCGAAATGTTTACAAAATTATTTTTATTAACCCGTAACTTCAATTGTATTTCAGCTTGGGTACAAAAATTTTAAACCAATGATTTGTCCCTACGGAAAGGCATTGGTGCTATTGGAAAGATTAAAAACTATTTATACCAAATGGAGAATAACGAATATTAAAAAAAAAATAGAACGACAAGCGAAGATATCTATTATTTGAGAATATCAAGTACGACTTGATTGTGCATTGTAATTTCTCAATCCTTGAAATAAATTGAATAAAAAATATTAAACTGTACACAAAATTTTGTTGTTTTGCGAGCATATTTGCAAGCCTATTTACCCATGTTTTAGTGCTTATCAAAGCGTTTCAAATGGATTTTTTTTCTGCTTATTTTCTCCGGCCTGGATTTTAAAACTTTTTTCTTTGTTAGAAAGTTAAAACCCATATCTTTCAAACAGACAAGACAACAAACAACGAAATCAGGGACTTGAACCGGATGAAAAATTTGGTCGGTTCGGTTCAGCAGTTCGAACCGTTGTTGCACTTTTGGATTGGTTCGTCAAAGCGGTTTTTTGGTCTTTGAACCGGGGTTTCGGTTCGGTTCAACGGTTCGAAAAAACAAAAAAATAACGCGCAAATTTAAGTGTCAAGTATCAAGTGCAACAACGCGCAAGGTTAAGGGTCAAGTGAGATGGGCTGCCTTTACATATATATTGTCACATGGTAAAAAAACACGGTAGGTATTACCATGTTTAACAAAAAGAAAAAAAGTTGGTACATTTATCTATTGAAAATTGGTTGAAACGAACCTTTAAACCTTTAAAGAAAGTGGTTCGGTTTCGGCTCGGATCAAACGTTTGTGTAAAATTTCGGTTCGGTTAATGGTTCAGTTAATTAATAGAGGAAAGCGGGTTTCCGGTTCCAAACCGGTTCGGTTCAAAACCGGTTCACGTCCCTGAACAAAATAATAACTTCTTTATGTTGTAATTTGAAGAATACCAAAGTTTAAGAAGTAATACACGAAATGATGAACAAAAACTATAAGTACCGTCGTGCCCTATAGGCAATAACAAAGCAAAATTTCTATATGAGAACCCCTGCATATTTTTTTGTTAATTTTGTATCACTGTGTTATTTAAGCAGGAAAATTCATCATCTCGCTAGAAAATGCAGTTCAATAAGTTTACACCCCCAAACACACACAAAGATAGGTACATACACACATACATATATATAAACAATACTAGGTATAGGAGCAAAGCATCAGATAACGATTGATCCAACTGAATAATTTAAGATTGATTATATTTAGTTACTTACCTAGTATTAAAAATAGACATTTTTATTATGAAAACAGAGTAGGAAACAAACAAAAAACACAACAACAAATTAAGATATAGATAAGAGAAAACACATAGTATTTAGCATACGTAAAATTGTGCTAAATATTTAGCAACAAAGAAATTCAAATACCTACCTTAGATGTTATAAACAAATTGTTATTTTCGTACGACAAATATGATAAATAAGTTCATTACAATTAATAAAATAAAATATTTGATAAACCGCGAGCGAATATAGTTACGATAACACATATTCATATACATATGTGTAGATATGCATATGTATGTTTTAAGCAAAAATAAGTTAAGAAAAGTTGATCTAGGATAAACAAATTATTATATATATACCTATGTGTAGTCTTAGCTTAGTTACGAACAATTGAGAATTAATTTTTGCAAGAGCTTTTTTTGTACTGCTGAATAAAAGTACTTAGTAAAATAATTTAATTGAAATGAAATTATTTAGTTAAGAATAACGGTTAACATATACAGATAAATAAGTATGTATCGTTATCCACTTACGATCGGATGCAAAGCATGACATTACACATACACACATACATACATACATACATACATATATGCATCAAGCAAAACATATTCAAGTGTGAATATAGCTTAAAAGGCAGAACAACTGCAATAAAGAATTGAACGATTGGTGCAAAACCTACCGAATGCAAAACAGAAAACTTACGGAGTAGAAAACAATTGTGAAACTTGCATATACACATACATAAATACATACATGCATACCTCTATATACACGCACACACTATGATGTATAAGGCACCGTCGATTTATGTAATAACTACAAACGTTCTATTTGCAGATCCAAATGAAACCCCGAAAGCGTATATGTAAAGGCAGCTTTCCAACAACCCACCCCTAATGTTACTTACATTCAAGCATACATACATATATAGTAGGTACAAAAAAAAATATAAAAATATGTAACACATGTGAGATACTAAAAAGATGTAACGTTTAGTGTAACAGGCAAAGCATTGCATACTTTGAGACGGTAAATTGCACATTGTTGCTTGCACCTATTAAAATAGCATTAAACGCTTCGCTGTAGGGCTCTACTTAACTTTTTTTACGCTTCAGGGTTATTGCAATGGAATAAGTAAAAAATGCTGATGATCTTAGAAGCACGGTTGCCAATACGAGTATACAAAAATATAGAGGGTTTAAATATGAGGTTGATTTTCTCGCATGACATATTTTGGGGAAATATTCGAATTTCGAAACATCAAAATGGCAATGTGATATTTAAGGTACTACATATGGTCGTCATCAATGCAAAAGCCACTAATTGGCAAATTTAAAACTGCATAAAAGCAGATAAACCCTTTTAAATTAGCATAACTATGTAAACCATGGACGATGATCTAAGGGCTGCCCTAAAGATGTTTATAAGCTTCGTATTTTTTATTTGTACGCTAAGTTACAAAACCATTAGCGCCCCACATACTAATAAGTTTTAGAAATTATTATTTTTTTTGGTATTTAATTTTAATTATTTGGAAAAAAATATCCAAAATCAACGGGATTTTTTAGAAAATTTAAACTTGTTCTTTATTATACTAAAATTTATGGCCTACAAAACTGCATACTGCTTGAAATTTTTTACGAAAGTTTTTTGATTTTTTTATACAGTACACAAAGATCGAAATTTTTATGTATACGGTTTATGTTAAAGAATAAACTATATTTTTATAAAAAAATAAAAATAATTAAAATTAAATACAAAAAAAAAATTGTTAAAACTTGTCAATATGTGAACTGGGTATATGTAGTCATATGGCTTTTACTTTTTATAAAGGCAAGCATACAGAATATTAAAAAAAAAAATATTTCGAAAAACATGTCAAACGGCCCTCTTGCACAGAAAAGAACAATATTTTTGTTTAGATAAGATGCTTCAGATTTTCATTCAAAGCGTTCACACAAAAATGTAGATTTAAAGAGTTACTTAATATGCTTTTTCTCGAAAAACGCAGGCCAGTGACAGTCATAGTAAAATTATAAAAAAAAACACAATTTTAAGTTAAGTTCGAACTCTACATCCATATTTACATTGTTATCATTAATGATCAATTAATTTAGGCGTTTGCCAATTAATTATCAACATTATCATAGTCATTGCCATGTATGTATATACATATACATAGATATTAAATTTTTTGACTGTGATCGTTTACGGATATACAAAAGGTTAATATTGTATTGTTGAAGTATGTATGTAGTAAATAAAAGCAACTTAAAAGCAATTCACTTGAACAATTCAGGATTCATATGGTGGACTTATCAGAAGGCCCCGTTTTAGCTGTTTGCACAAGGCACCGAAAATAAATAATTCCTGAAATACTCCCAAAGTCGAGATTCAAAATCGATTGTAACACATTAAGTTTTTTTCGTTCTATATATTGTGAAACGGTCTGTTTGTAGTACCAAAAAGACTTAATGTTTCTGATATGTTGGAACCTATGTATGCTTAGAAACTTTTAGGCCAGTTAAATGAAAATCCAATAAAAACATTGAGGTTGTTCACACTTGCCTGGTTATCAGGTTATGTGGTTATATTTTTTACTCAGTTTACAACAATAAAATACACTACACAATAATAACACAGGTCTGCAAAAAAATGGGTTCGGAATGTTCTATAAAAGTGTAGTGTCATTTCCGAAGTAATTTTTTGCGTAGAATCCGAATCCGGGGTTTAAATTGCTCTATCACGTCAGGACTTTGAGATATTCTAACCTAAAAGTGCAAAAAACGCTGTTTTTGCCCATTTTTTGAGGTTATGTAGCTACGAAGATTTTGCTCTTCATAAAAAGGTAGACGTGGTATTTTAAAGTATAAGTCTTCCTCTTTTAAATGCCGTTGAGTTTGCTCAAATATCTTAATTTTTCACTGAGATATCGCATTTTGAAGTCTCCATGTTTGTGAATGTAATCGACCGTATCACGTCTCATGTTATCTCAATGGATTTTCGAATATCGAAAAATTCACAAACATGGAAACTTCAAAATGCGATATCTCAGTGAAAAATAAAGATATTTAAGCACTTTTTTATGAAGAGCAAAATCTGCGTAGCTACATAACCTCAAAAATGGGCAAAAACAGCGTTTTTGCACTTTTAGGTTAGGATATCTCAAAATCCTGACGTGATAGAGCAATTTAAACCCCGGATTCGGATTCTACGCAAAAAATTACTTCGAAAATGACCCTACACTTTCCTAGAACAAAACGTTGTTGACCGTTGTATTTGTTAACCAGATAACCTGATAACCAGGCAAGTGTGAACAACCTCATTAAAAATATGTTCAGAAATTATATCACATGCAGCCGATGTAATTTTAACGTGGTTTACTGGACCAAAACTTTTTCGCGTAAAAAAACGCGTAAAAATAACCACATTTGAGTTAAAAAAAATAAAATCCGCGTTAAAATACTCATAAGAAACCCGAATTTGGGCAATGAACACATTTATTACATACATATGTATATACACTAGGGTGGTACAAGAATGCATGTGAAAAAGTAAAGTCGGAATTTTTATGCTCTCACCCCTAGGATTGGTATATACCGAAAAAAATATACCCCTTATTTTTTATTTTGAAATCAAAAAATATTTAGAGGTCGCTCAAAGCGCCCAAAGTTTTCCATGTATTTTATATGGGGAAAAAACAACTTTTCGTAGAAATGGTATATAATAGGTAGAAATCAATATTTTTCTCCCAGAAAACTCTGCTTATCTGCAGGAGATTCCCAGTAATAACACCCAATTGTTTATTTAAGCATTTTTTCATTGCAACTATAATTTACAGGTCCGCCAATAACCCGCAAAAACCCCGAAAAATGTAAGGGGCCACCAATAAAAAATCGTTAGTATTAACAAATGGTTAAATAAACAATTGGGTGTTATTATTGAGTCTGCTGACGAGAACCAGAGTTTTCCGATCAAAAAATATTGGCTTTCTAGAATTCTATACCATTGCTACGAAAAAATTTATTTTTCCCATATAAAAATACATGGAAAACTTTGAGCGACTTCAAAATATCTTTTGATTTCAAAATAAAAAATAGGGGTATACTTTTTTCGGTATAGAAAAATCCTAGGGGGTGAGAGCATTACAATTCAGACTTTACTATTTTTGGACTACCCTATTATACACACATATGTAGGTACATATGGCTCATTCCACGGTGACGGGTGTGACATTTCAACTCACATTTTAAGGCTTAATTCTTAAACTTTAATATAAAGTTCTTTGAAACGAATATTTTCTAATAGCTTTCCAAGGAATACACCATGCCTAGAAAAAAATTTTAAAAACAGTTTAGTCCAACTGAGTTATATGAATTCTAGTCACTGTGGCGGGTGTGACGAGTACGCAAACCAAATTAGCTACTAGGTATTTACTTTTATCGGAGTTTTCTGCTAATTATGTCTACTGCTTATGGTTTTAAATAGTTCGTTGTATAGTTAAAGAAACCTTTTCAACATTTACTCCAAAGTTGCTTGCCTCTGTTGGAAATTATAGATTATATGTTCCACATTCAACTGTGACGGGTGTGACTTGACTTTGTGACGGGTGTGACAAGTTGAGCAAAAATACACAAATACACATTATTAGACAACAAAAACTATCTTTATTTCTCGAAAAATTTGATTTTTCGAACACATACAAATTCTGTCTTTGGAAATATTCATCATAGAGTGCTGCAACTTAGTACAGAGATATATACTATCAACGCCAAACTCAAGGAAAAAATGGGAGTTATTGAAAGACGGTGCGTGGCACCTCCAATACAAACTAAATTTCTCACATTAGAATGTCTATAGAATGTCCAAAGCTTCAAAAATATAGGTACAGCTGTTTTCGAGTTTTTCGAATAGGAAAAAACGAAAAAAAAACCTGATTTCAAAATATATATTAGTATAGATAACAAACGAAATGCATTTTTTAATTAAATGTATCCTATAGAAAACTGTTTATGAATAATTTTTCAAGTAATTGCAGACATTTGAAACAAATTTTAAGTATTTTCCAAAAAAGTGGAAGCATTCAGACATAAAATTTTTGTTCTTTAATTTTTTAACATAAATAAATAAAAAACTAGAGTTTTTTTTTAAATCACCGCAGATATATCGACGCGAAATTTAATTGTCTCTTGTTAAAGATAAATGCGCCTGGGCCACACTGGAGAAGTGAAACTTACATTACTTATCTATTTTGTCTCATAACCAGGGAACGGATTTTATGGAAATTGCCTTTTTTTCTGCTAAAGAAATAGAGTATATTCGATTAAGAATGTCCACGATTTAGCTTTCTCTGATTCCATATATACACATTTGATGTTGCCTCTTTTTGCTTTTTTTTTGCCTTTTTTAAGATATTTGCCTTTTTTTGCCTTTTCTACCTTTAAAAAAGTGATTATAGCATTTACAATTTTTTTTTATAAGATTAAAAAATACACACATGCCCATGCGGCTTATAGAAGCGCAGGGACCTCTTGCCAAATTGGTGTTGAAAAAATTCAAAGCCGTTTTCTCAGCTAACGTAGGCTTGAAGACAATAAGGGGTGTGGATAAAATTGTAAAGGGCGAGGAAAACGCCCTTATTCCTGATAATATGAACGTTTCAAACGTTCCATATTTAAATTGGGCTCCACTTGTATCAACTTACGTCGAGCGCACATTTAGTACATTCAAGGCTTTTCTTCGCGAAAATCGAATGAAAATGCTGCCAGAAAACTTCAAAATGCATCTTGTGGTTCAATGTTACTACAACTATAAAGATTAAAGTTTTATGAGTTAGAAACTCGAAAGGATAAAATAGTCAAAGATTCAAAGTAAAAATTTTTCATATAATGAAACTAGTTCATAGTTTTTCTCTTTTTACTTGTAATACAAACATTTCTAAAATAAATATATTTTTTGATTGTTCTTCGTATTTTCTGTCTTTTTTTAGTGCCTTATTTTGCTTTTTTTGCAATACCTTTTTTTTGCCTTTTCCTGCCTTTTTCGCTATTTTATGTTGCTTTTTTTGCCTTTTTTACAATACCTAGTGCCTTTTTCTGCCTTTTTCGCTATTTTATTTTGCCTTTTCCAGCCTATTTCGTTACTTTATTTTGCCTTTTTTATAGGTTTTTGGGTCCTAAAAATCCGTTCCCTGCTCATAACCAATGTATACATACACACATCTGCGTTTGCTTAAGGTTATATTTTTTCTCTTTTTTCTGTCTACATTCCTCTACCTCTACCCCTGTTCGTTTTAATTACGTTTATGTTATTCTGTTTTTCCATTATCTTAATTTTTATCTTTATACTCTATCGATAACAAAATCGATAATAACGTCCAACAAAATATCGATAACAAAACCGATAGAAATATCGATAACAAAATCGATGACAAATTCGATAAAAATTTCAATAGCAACATTGATAATACCATTGGTAGCAAAATCGATAAAAATTTCGATAACAAAATCGATAAATATCGATAACAAAATCTCTAAATATTGATAAAATAATCGATACATATCGATAACAAATTCGATACATATCGATAACAAAATCGATACATATCGATAACAAAATCGATAAATATCGATTACAAAATCGATAAATATAGATAACAAAATCGATAAATATCGATAACAAAATCGATAAATATCGATAACAAAGCCGATAACTATCAATAACAAAATCGAGAAATATCGATAACATAATCGACAAATATCGCTAACAAAATCAATAAATATCTATAACAAAATCGGTAAATACCGACAACAAAATCGATAAAAAAATATCGCTAACAAAATAGTTAAAAATAAAGATTATCAAATCGATAAAAATATCGATAAAAAAATTGATAAAAATATCGATTATTATATCGATAAATTCCGAAAATATCGATAGCATAATTGATAACAAAATCGATAAAAAAATATCGATAACAGAACCGATAAAAACATCGACTATTTTATCCATGTCTCCAAAATCCCAAATATATCTAAAATCGCTAAATAGTTCCCAGATTGAGTCTCTGTGTCTCTCTCAATATCCTTTCCTCTTTAGTTACCTTTGTTTTAATATTTCTTCCCCTATCTTCGTCTTTACTTTCATCGGTATCCTAATCCTCATCTTTTTTTTTACTTTTATGTTTATCATTTTCTTCATCTACATATTCCCCTTCACCTTTGCTCTTATATATATGTATAAGTAAAGTGTTTAAATTTACCTTGGACTTAATTTTTGCCTTTATCTTTACTCATCTTTGTTTTTGTTTTTATTTTTACCTTTGCCTTTATCCTTTTCTTTATCTATGTACGTACCCACTTTTACTTTCATTCTTGTACTGGTCTTTTTCTAATGTTTATTCTTTAACCTTTTATTGACAAGTTTTTGTTAAATTAATACCATACACTCAAGAAGCACTTGTTTCAGCCTCAATCATTTCCGTTGCACCATTTAAGTTGCACCATTTCCGTTGCATCATTTCCGTTGCACCATTTCCGTGTGCAATTTCCCCTGAATTTGCCTATTTACTCCCAAGAACTAAAGAAGTTTCACTTCAAAAAAATATACATGAAATCGGTTCATATTTGAGCTCTCGAAATTGATTTCTCCAGAGCAACCTTTTTGCCCCACTGTGGGACGGGGTAATCGTTGATCGGACTCTTCATCTCCACTGTTTGTCTAAGTATCTGTAAAGTACCTTATTTTTAAACAGTACTATACTTTTAATGAGGCTGTTACCTGTCAAACCGTATGAGATACTGTTTTTGCCGTGACAAGTGAAGTAATGGTTTATTTTTATCCGTGACAGCACAGCTTAGTTTTTCCATCGCTCGAGCAACATATCTTTGTGCTTAGCTTTATCATCGGTGATCACAAACAGATATATGATACATTTCAGACAAATTGTGATGGGCGTGGTGACATGTGACGGGCGTGACCAACATAATCGGTTTTGTTTTCTAAAAGAAAAGCATATAAATACTCAAAAGCAATTCGCACATATTCGCCTGTGACATAGCGTTTCTTTCGCCAGCTCTCTTGCACGTTTTCCTTGAAAAAAATAACTTTTATTTGTTTTTGTGACGGGCGTGACATAAAAATATGCCTGGCTTCAATATATAACAAAATATTTTGTACATGTCGGAAAAACTTGAAAATTACACTGTTGTAATACTGACGAATAATTCTCTCCATTGGCCGTTTAAACAATGCAAAAAAGACAATAGACTACGAAACCAGTCTTTTCAATTTAGAAAAAAATTAACCTCTCATATGAGTTTGTCAATGGTACAACCTTAAGTAAAAAATAACAGACTTTGAGATAAATTTCGAAATTTTGGCTTTTAGTCTTGAAAGTTAGATTTATCTACTCTTACTTACTAGAAATAATATACTTAAATTTGTATGTATATTTTCGTTTCATTCGATATCGATTACCGCGCAAAGAGCCATATCTAGTTGTTTCGGATAATTCTGGTGGATTGCCTTAGTTATTTTTCTAAGAGAGATGGTGTTTGAAAAAGCTTGTTTCTTATCTGAAAAATGTTCTGACCACTTTTTCACAAATGTACAACTATAGTTAGTATTTCATTCTTTGCCGGTCTTTATTCGTCCTTATTCGATGCGATCGTGGCGATGGATTGTTAGAAATGATGCCGCCAAATGCTCTTTTAGTCTTCGTTATCACTTTCCTAAGTTCCTTTCGTGGCGCACATTGGTCGAAGAGCGTAAAATCTTCCTAAAAACACACATTTTCTCTTAAATAATCTCTTTTGTTTCACGTAAATCGACTAACAAAGTAAAAGGAATTTTAAAGCTTGGTCACTAATACGATTATTTTTTTATTATCGGGGCGTATGATGAACGTGAGAATCAGCAACCTTTGACTTGAACTGCAATCCAACAGTAAAGTTTTTATACCACTATGGAATGGAATATGTTGTGACTGCGTCAAAGCGGATTTCATCGGTAAAGAATGCCTAAATTTTAAACATCTAGCTTATGTTCTTAGAATTTGGCCTGTGTATTTGGTTTTTCGACCATTGTGTTGCTGTCTCAATTAGAAATCTCCAAAAAAAACCATCGAAATTTTAGAGGTTAATTGTAAAAATGTTTTGATACCGAAAAAAAATAAAATTTTCCGAAAACTTATCTTTCTGTAAGGCTTTGTTTTTCGGAAATTACTGTCTGTAGATAGCTACATATCGTCGTTTAAAGAACAAAACCGCGTATCAACAAAATGCAAAACAGCGCATCACGATAATGTAAAACCGCGTATGTGAGGTTGCATAAATTATTTTCTAGAGAGTAAAAACACTCTTAATTCAAAATCGTTCTTTTTTTTATGAAGCAATCGAATTATATTTCAGTACGAATGGCTAGTATATTTCAGGACGAATGGATAAGCATTGAGCAAAGAGCTTGTGTGAGCAAATCCAATTTTTAGCAGCAAATATCAGTTACGCGGTTTTGCAGAACGGCGATACGCGGTTTTGTACTTTAAACGACGATATGGATGTAAATGTATATGTAAATGAAAATCACTGGGTTAATACTTTTTTGCAGGAAGGGAATGAAAAATATAACGATTCCAAAATTTAGAACGGCCTTCATTGTGTTGAAATAAAGGTAAACAATATATGATCCTTTATGGGGCATATTGAGCTTTTAAATATATAAAAAAATCTTCTTTGAAATATACGAATGCAAATTAGCGGAGAAAGAAAAGGCGTACATGTTTAAAAAAATCTACAAATAAAAATCATAATGTAGTTCACTGAAGGTTATGCCGCACTACAATTTTTGATATTTAAAAAAATACTTTTATATTTTATTCGCTATATTTTCTTTATTAGCGAGTCTTTGGCTCCCCAAACTCACAGTAAAAATTTTATGTATAAACAAAAATTAAAGATGTCTACATTGCGCACTAAACAGGAATTAAATTGACTTACATATGCATAATAAAATTTCGTATTGATGAATATTTTACTAAAATTGTTAAAGCATATTATTTTTTTTATCATTATCAAGGCTGCCAATTTATCTCCTTTCCCGTCAAATCTGGTTACCAGATAGTTTCGATAAGATTTAAAAAGATAATATGTTTCCAGTGGGCAATGTTTTACGTGCTTGCACGAGGAAATAGAAGATATTCTAAAACATTTTAATTACAGTAATGATATCATACAAAAAGTAATTATTCAGTATAATAGAATTAATTTTGTAAAATGGAATTATATAAGTAATACTATCAATTGTTTTCCGATCTCGCGGAATTTGCACTTTATTTACTTTCACTACCTTGGTCTAATGCAGACCACTACGCAATAGTATAGTATACATATATTAACTTTTATTCTTATTTTTGATTTCTGATGAACTTCGATCCTAGCTGTACGATTATACGATTATTAATTTAGAATTAAGTAGTGTTTCCAATGAATTCCTTAAAATTATATTGATATAAACCTCTTTTGCTTTCAGCTTTTGTTTTGTGGAATTTAGCCTTTTTCTAGCGGGTATTTATAAAAATATGGGTTTTTACTCGAAAATTGTTGGCAGCACTGGTCATTATATACAATACTTATAATTATTTGCAAAATATTAAAATTTTCTTGCAAAGGAACTGACAGGTATTCAGTCAAGGTAAACGTACCAAATTGATAAATATATTTTTAAGTAATAATGAAAAAATTCGAGAGACATAAATATGTATGTATTAAAAGATGGCAACAATGATATATTCAAACGCAAGTTGAAAATAGTAAGGCTATTGTAACAATAATAAAAAATAAAAACAATATCATAGAAGAAAATTAAGAAACACTTGCCTGTTTTCTTTTGGCAGATGGAAATATTTTGAGTAAGTATCCTTCTAATCCATGATTCAATAATACAAGGTTGTGTAATTTGTGACAGCTAAAATTTGACACTCCTTTATCTAGATTTGTATTTTGGAAGTAGGAGAAAGGGGAAGAATGTGATCGTCTTTTGCGAAAACGGCAGTAGAATGGTACTACAAAAAGTACGCAAAGTATACAATTAGAAGTAAAATGCGTATTATTAATTCTAAGCGAATTTGCAATATATTTGGTGTTTTAATCGAAATACTAAACAATACACAAAAATATGCATTTTTGATTTAAGTTATTCGTCATTTCCTGGAACAAATCGAGAATACCGACCGTTCAGCTATGCAAAAACGAATAATGCAGATCAATAGAGCTTCTTATGCTCATTTCAACCATATCTTTCATTTGGCGCAAGTAAAAAATAAAGACGTTCTAGAAGGTTAAAGTTCAGCTTTCAGATATTTTAAATATTAATACCTTATGAACTATATAACCGTTGTTTAGTTGAGAACGAACACCAAAGAAAATGCGACAAAATGTGACCGTTAAATAGTTTTTAAAATTTAAGTGGTTGAACATACATATGTATTAACCAAAAATTACGTCGAATAGGGGGAGAACGAACATTTTTTTACCATTTCAACATCGAATACTTTATCGCACCATTAATATAAAATTGAATAAGTTCGTTTGCAGCGGCTATGTACCTAACAAAGAGGTATTCTATTTAATATAAGCGGCGCACAGTGCGGCCGAATTCTAAAAATGGGGCCAAAATTCGAGAAAATAAGGTTTCAAGATAGGCCTTTTTTTGTCATTGAGATGGCTAAAGGGATCACCTAAGAAGCGAAAACTGTTCACTGTAACGACCTGTATCCTAAGTCCCCTCTTTATATTCATTTGTAGTGAGACCTTCTCCCAAGCACAACATATAGGGGATTCCCTTAAACTCGTTAAGTCTTAAACCGTGTAAAGCTCGTAAGTTTACGAGGCTTTTATGGGAACGCCCCCTTGTGCATGGGCGTAGCCAGGTAGGGGCAGGGGGGGGGGGGCCCGGGGCCCACCCTAACTTTAAATTTTTGCCTAGATATTCAAAAATACTACCACGAAATGCTTGCTTGATAATTTCGGCCCCCCCTAAATTTCAAGGTTTTTCCTATATATATACTGTATAACAAATTATACTCCCAACGCTAACTAAATAATTAGTAAATTGATTTGAAAAGTAGATATGTGGATCATCCGGTTCTGTATCAAGTTATTATCTCTAACTTCAAAGCACTTCCATTTTAAAAGGGTAAAAACCTGGCTGCAGTCGACAATGAGCAAAAATTT
This sequence comes from Rhagoletis pomonella, assembly GCF_013731165.1. Taxonomy (NCBI): domain Eukaryota; kingdom Metazoa; phylum Arthropoda; class Insecta; order Diptera; family Tephritidae; genus Rhagoletis; species Rhagoletis pomonella. The sequence continues at coordinate 59,710,314 of NW_023458555.1, read as the reverse complement.
ATTGAACGGAAACTATAAATAAATTTATAGTTCAATTGTTTATTACTTTGTCTTTAGGTTTGTGTCTTTACTAAGCGGTTGGGTGAACAGCCAAGACGTTTACTTCTAAAGTGTGACAAAACAAAATCAAGTAACATATTTAGCATAAATAAATATACCAGCCTAAAAAATCTGCGTACTCAAAATGTTCAATACGCCCTCATACTTAATCGGGATGGTGCCTCTGCCCGGCTGGTTGAAGTCCTAGGGAAAATAAAGGCTGACATCAGCTCCATCCACGAAATGCCATGGACGGGGCGAGGAAGGTAAGCGTGAGCCTTGCGACGTCTACTACAGTTGCCACGTAAAGGAGTGCAATTCGGTGTTGGATTTGTGGTGGGAGAGAGACCGGCGTTCACTCTAGTGGACGAAAGTCTAGCCACAATCCGCATCAAAGCGAGATTCTTCAACATCTCATTCACATGTGCCAATGCCCCGATGGAAGAGAAGGACGAGGCATCCAAGGCTCTCTTAGCTTAGAGCGTACATATTAGCGCTGCCTCCGACACGTATAAAAATCGTGCTTGGCCATTTAAATGCCAAGGTGGGCAACGAAGGGATCTTTGGTGCCAGTGTCGAAAAAATCAGCCTCCACATAGAAACGGCGGGCTGAGGATGATCCACTTCGCCGGGGCCCGAAGCTTGGCAGTATGTATTACTGGGTTCTAGCATAAAAACATCCATCAAGCTATTCTCATTTTCGTTGTTGGTGTTTCCGACAGGGTAGGAGTGTGATGTATTGTGGAACGATTTTCCGTCGTCCCTTGTCAAATTTGGTTTGGAGACAAACCGGTTTCGGCGTTGTTCCATCTTCAGTGTCATTTTTCGTTCTCTCAAGCTACATGGATGTCTCCACATCGAAAAACGGGAAACCAAATCGAGCATGTTGTGATAGACGGAAGACATGCTTCCATGTTTTAGATGTACATACGTACACTCCGAGGGCCAAACATCGACTCGCACTACTATATTGATGCATCCAATATACGACCTAACCTCGGAGAAGCAAAAAAAGGGCCCCCAACAATGCAGGGAAAGTTCAACGTCGAAAAGCTGCAATCAAAACAGACGGCCAATGGATTCGGCGCTCGACCCTCACACCTGCTGTGAGAGAGCACTCTTCAACAATCCGACTTGCGCGAGCAGTGGAACCACATTTCCCGCTAATTACTGGTACGATCACGAGTGTGAGAAAATGCTTGAAATGCTGTCCGACAGAAAAAACACCCGAAATTTTTAGCAGAGAGTTGAGCGACTTACGGAAGGTTTCAAGACTCTTGTATGAACAACCATGGCGACCTAGTGACCGATGTCCAGAACGTACTCAGATTATGGAGGGAACACTTTTCGACCCTTTTGAATAGCGGAAGCACTTCGAGGTCCCAGTCGATGACGATGGAGTCGATATCCCAGCGCCTGACTATGAAGAAAAGTGCCAAAGCTGTTTGAGCTGACGGCCTGTCAGCTGAGCTATTTAATTACGATGGCAAGGAGGTAATAAGGTGCATGCCCGACGACTGGAATTCAAGTGCGCTCTGCCCAATCCACAAGAAAGGCGACCCCGCCAGGCGTACCAACTACCGCGGGATCAGCCTTCTAAGCATGGGTTGCAAGGTCTTATCGAATGTATTGTCTACCATAGACCAGGTATTCACAGTACGCCGAATCTTGGAAAAGACCCGCGAGAAAATGATCCGCACTCACCACCTATTTGTCGACTTTAAAGCCGCTTTCGACAGTACTTAAAGGTATATGCCGCTATGTCTGTCATACGCCTGTGAAAAATGACGTTGAGTAATACCACCAGCTCTGCTCTGTTGCCTTTCGCCACCAGACGGGGTTTCAGACAGGGCGGCTCTCTTTCATGTGGCTTCTTTAATCTGATGTTGGAGAAGATAATAAGATCTTCAGAACTGAACCGCTTAGGAACAATTTACTACAAGAGCGTACAATTGCTGGCTTATGCCGATGACACTGACATCATCGGTAAGAAAAACCGCGAAGTCTGTCCTGACTTTTCCAAGTTGGACAAGGAAGCAAAGCGAATGGGTCTGGTGGTAAACGACGACAAGACGAAGTATCTCCTGTCATCAAACAAACAATCAGCACATTCGCGCCTGGCACCCACGTCACTTTTGACAGTTATAATTTCGAGGAAGTAGAGAATTTCGTTTACTTGGGAACCAGCATTAACACCTGTAATAATGTCAGCATGGAAATCCAACGCAGAATCGCTCTTGATAACAAGTGCTGCTTTGGACTGAGTAGGCAATTCAGGAGTAAAGTCCTCTCTCGACGTACGAAAACCACACTATAAATCACTCATCATGCCCGTGCTGGTATGTGGCGTATTAAAATACAGCGGCTCAACTGGCTTGATCATGTCGTTCGAATGGACACCGCCGCCCCAGCTCTGAAAGTATTCTGGCTTCACTTGGCATTTCTAATAGGCGTCAGTTGGTCAAAATCGCTTTGGCGGTTACAGCGCCAAAAAGGAAGAAGAGGAAGAGAATAGATCTATAACCTTATCAGTCACACAGTGTTATAATCCCGACGAAATCCTTGACGGTGGTACCGGGAGGGGAACGGTACATGACGGTAGGAATTTTAGTTTGGGTTAAAGTCTCACACGGAAGGGGTTAGGCTTTCGATGCTTCCTCCTCGTAAAATAAACATGCTCAGTAAAAAGTTAACAATTTAAATCGACGAATAGTTTTATATCAACTTTTGTTAACTTCTGTTTATTTGTTTTTTGTACAACATATTTACCTTTATTGGTTACAATAATTTTAAGCTATAATAAAAAAAATTTTAGTACATAAGTAAGTTATTGGTTTTGAATTTTTTATTTTGTATGGGCCCCCCCTAAATTTCGTTCTGGTTACGCCCATGCCCTTGTGAAAAGATGTAAATAGATGCGTAAAGTGACTGTTTGACAGATCAACCAGGATTTGGTGAAGCAATTTTTGTATCGTAGTATTTTCCATAACATCCCGCCATCTTGTCTCTATCACTGTTAGCTAAAATACAATTAAAAATGCCGAAAACAAGCGGAAGACCTAAGTCAATACAGTTAGTTGATGAAATTCATTCATTTTGTTCGCGTATTATTTTTTTCGGATATTTTTATTATTTTATCATACACTTTAGTATACAAATTTCGGCCCCTCGGCTGCTCTGAAGTTTACGAAGTCGTTTGCGCATCAAATTTGCCTCATAAATTTACGAGGAGCTCGTAAATAGAGCTCCATACAAATTTTGACAGTTCTTTTACGAGGCTCGAAAATTTACGAGCTTTACGAGGTTTACGAGGCTTTTACGAGTTTAAGGGAAGACCCCTATTATTGTAATAAAGCAGTAAGAAAAATTCACATGTCTTTCCAATTAATTTTAAATAACAAAAAAAAGAATGAAAGATCTGGCATCTTCTGATTATTTGGTTTTGCTTTGCTGTTCGTTTACTTCCCAATAAAACATAAAAAAGTGCATATATCGCACATCGTTTTTAAGGAAGGTTTCCGAATTTTCTGAGGTTGAGGTTTTATCGGGAGTGTCGGAAAGGATTTTGATCCCGTTCCGCCCGCAGACACACACACACAGACCTTCCCGATACCGCCCATCCCGGCCAATTTGAAACTATCCCACGCCCATCTCTATTGCGCAAACAAAATATAAATGCCCTGCTTAAGCAGGAAGAGAGAGAGAGAAATATCGAAACCGCAAATATACATATGTACATTAGACTGCATCACCAAAAAAAGTTGCGGTTTTTCCACCGGGACTACAAAATGTATTATATTTTATGACGTCCACCAAAATATTTCGGAAAAAATATGTGTTAAGATTTAAGTGAGCTGGGCCGATTTGAAAATACCTTCAAAAATAGAGTTTTTTATGAATAAAAATTGTTTCTTAAAGAATATTTTTAAAAAAGTTCCCTCAGATGACAAAACAGATTAAGCTTAAAAAATCTACATACAAATATTTAAAAATCTTTTCAACGGAATCGTAATAATTAGATTTTTGATGCTGTTTTTTTTTTACTTTTTGATTGATTTACGAAAAACTTGAATAACTGGGCCGAAGCTATTCTGATTTAGACTTATGGGATCTCAGTAGAAAGCTATTTTCACACTGTTTTTATTCCTGTGCAGAAAGGGTTATTCGTGTCCCTTTTTTTTCAAATACCAACACATCTTAATTCAACTTTGAATGACGTTCGTTCATCCTACCTTTCTCTTTCATCCTTTGAATAATTTTTTTAGCAAAGAAATAAAAAGGATGAGAAAATACCTTTCCAATGACACCCCTTAAGTCTAAATCGGAAGAGTTTAGGTTCAGTTATTAAAGTTTTTCTTATACCAATCTTTGAAAAAAGTTAAAGAACAGCACCAAAAAACTTATCATTACGATTCCGTTTAAAATTTTTTTTTAATTTTTTTACATTTTATGCAAATTTTTTAGCTTAAACCGTTTTGTCATTAGAGGGGATTTTTTCAAGAAAAATCTTTAAGAAACTATTTTTAGTCATAAAAAATTCTATTTTTAAAGGTATTTTCAAATCGGTCCAGCTCACGTAAATCGTAATATTTTTCCGACATATTTTTGTGGACGTCTTATAATATAATAGATATTATAATTCAAATGGAAAAATATTACCGATTTTTTTTTGTATGGGGAGTGATGTTTTCGAAATTTTCTTTTTGATCCAGATATGCATCTAGATACGCTAGGAGCATTTCTGCATCACAAAATACACGATACAGAAAACAAAGTTGGCGCCATCCGCGGAACGATAACCCTCTCTTCGTCGATTTGACTGTATCCACATATTCCCTGGCGTCATAAAATACTTTTTCGTAATGGTGATAAAAATGCAATTTTCAAATTGTACCTATTTGTTGACATAAAATGAACATAAATGTACCTATAAGGTAACTACATATGAATTTTTATGTATTTTTTCTTCGGTACCATTTGGATTCGAACAATCTTTGTTGTTAAAGAACAGTTAAAAAACAGTTCCACATACATACATATCATATGCACATAGTATGTACCCAATATGCTTTCAATTTTTATTATAAAATCATTTTACTCTTAAAAAAAGTTTAAAAATTAAAAAACTATAAAGTAGAAAATGTTGTTTGGTGGAAGTGTAAAATAATTAACAAAAAAAAATTGTATCGTTTTCCCTCTATTTTTTTGTAAATTCCATAGTAGATTCAAACTAAATGTTATTTTATTTATTTAAACAAACTAAACTTATAATTAAAATTACAAGCTAGTATCTTTATTAGCGATAGGAACGCAGGCCTTACGCTATAGCTTTAATTAATACTTTCGGTGCAATTTGATTTGGTAGTATAAGTTAGTACGTTTCAGGAAGGAACAGATTTTTTGGACGCTATTAGGTTCAACTGAGGAAAGAAAGGATGTAGGTGAAGTACTTTAGAAAATTGTCTTTCTTAAGCGGTTAAATCTAGTACAGTTGTTTAAGAGATGTTCGATACGTACGGGTGTGTTTGTGTTGCAATAGGGGCAAAGGGGACGTTGGGATTGTGTAAGGTAGTGGTGGTGAGTTATCTTGGTATGGCCTAGTCTCAATCTTTCAAATTTTATCAGGATTAATCTTGATCTAGGTGTGAAGAAACTTTTGTGGGAAATTTCCCAGTGTTAACTTGTTGATACCATGTAGAGGTGTGGACAAAGGTATTAAGTTGTGTGCAATTAAAGTGTTTTTTGTATGTGTTGTAGTATGTCTCTGGTGTTATAGTTTTGGGATGTAAGGAAAGGTGTATTGGTGGCAGATTTGGCTATTTCGTCTGCAAAGTCATTTCCTTGGGTGGAAACGTGTCCCGGAACCCAAAGTAGTATTACTTTTGGGAAGATCTCAAGCAGGCGAATTCGAATATTGTTGATGTATTTAGTGATTGCTGTTACTGATTGTTTTTAATGGCTTCAAGGGCTGAAAGGGAGTCAGTGCAGATTAAATGCTTACCTTTTTGCGGCTTTTTAACAGCGAAATTGCTTGTGAAATTGCAATGGTATCGGCGGAAAAGACTGACGAATATTCGGGTAGGAGGGATGTATTCAGGGGCGCACCCAGGAATATATTTTAGGGGGGTTTTATATTTCTGAAGATATATCACCGGAAAATACTGAAAATTTTCTTCAGATAATACGCTCTTTAAAATATATTTATGCAAGTTTTATGTACAGTTTGTAATAAATAAATAAAGTTTTAAAATTCATAAACTGCACTTTATTTACATAAGATTAACAGAACTCAAACACTTTTAACCGACTTTAAAAAAGGGGAGGTTATCATTTCGCCGGAATACGTAACTTTGGACCACGTGAACCGATTTCAATAATCATTTTTTTGTAGGAAGATGGTACCTCAAGGTTCGTCCCGTAATTTGGTTTAGAGATCCGATGATTGGATCATGAAGAAATTAACGGTACCCCTAAATTTGAATATAAGAATTGAAGCCCGTTGTGTTCTTTCCTTAAAAACTACTTGTTTAATAAAAAGTGCTATAAACTCAAGATGCGCTCAACTTTCCAAAGTACCTAAGAAAAAATTTTAAATAAGACTCAGTAAAAATAAATTTATTGATTCCATGAATTCTTGCACTTTTATGTCCCTTTTTTCGATTTCTGGTTTCTGGCTTTCGATAGAGATGGTGATTTTTCACGATTTCTAATTTTTTTTAATATTTCGAATACCGAAAAAATTAACTGAACTCTCAAGAAAAACCAAAAATTCATATAAAACGACGGACGAGAAATGAAAAGAAATTTTCTTCTACCAAAATTTCTTAAATCAGTTTGCAGCTATCAAGAAAAAAATGCTCGTATATTCATTTCCTCATGAAAATTTACAGCAAAAGCAAAGCGCTTTTTCAAGCAACAGAAATTATAACAAATGTTTCTTATAATTTCCTTGAGAGCTGGATTCTTAGCTTTAAGATACAGTTTGTACCCCAAAACCCACCCCTTGTGTGCGCTAATGGATGTATTAATGATATTGTGTGTAGTGGTAATGCTGTAGGCTGTGGTAGTTTATGTCTTAGATCCATCTGTGAATATGAGGGAGTAGTTGGGAAATTTGGTAAGAAGGGACTTAAAATATTGTTGATACACTATTGGTGCGGTAGTGTCTTTATTGAATGTGTGTAGGCTTGTGTTTATGGAAGAAGGATCGAGGAGCCATGGTGGACGACAGGAGGAATAAGGTGTTACGGTGGATACGGTGGAAGTAGGGAAATTCATTGTTTTGCAAGTGTCGATAGCTCGGACTAGTATAGGCAGCGGATTTTTGTATTTGGGTTTCGTTTTTTAATGTTATTTATTACTTTTACAGGTGGGGTGTCTTTACAGTTTAATATTAATTTACTTAACTTGTCTAGGGAGATATCCCGTTGCGTTTCAAAAGATTTGATATTAGCTTCGAACAGCAAGTTGTAGACAAGGGTGGTACGCAGGGCACCAAGGGTAATACGGATGACGGAGTGTAGAGTTGCCTTTATTTTGTTAAGTTGATTTTTCGCAGAAAATCCGTATAGAAATATGCCATAGTTCATTTTGGAGAGTAAAAGTGCGTGTACAATCGAAATTAGTGAAGTAGTGTTGCAATTAAACTTAGTACTGGAGATGCACATAATAATGTTTAACGTCTTTAATAAGGCCATGCGCAAGTATGAGATGTGGTCATTCCAGTTATATTTCTGGTTAAAAACCATTCCTAATATTTTAAGTTTGTAAGGACCAAATATCCCTGCGGAATTTAGCCCACACAAATACCCGCCATCAAAACAACCAGCCACACATAAACTAGCAATACGACATCACGCAACCGCCAGTCAAGCAACACAAGTCATAGCAACACGAGTCATGGCAACACCCGACAGCATCTTCGGTGCCATGACAACGCAACATCACACAGCAACATGTAGCTGCGCGACCACGCAACATCAAGCGCACAGCCTAACCGGTAAGAGTGCCTCAAGGCAAGGATCACAAAAATCACCTTTTGCATATGAAGATGTAATTTTTCAGTACGCAAGTGAGTTCAACGCTCTTCATCATATGTTTGATGACATTTCTTTCTCAAATTAGAATGTAATCCGACGGGCCGTTTGTCCTCTGTAATCTGTTTTTTTGCGAATAGGTGGAGGAGAAGGTCGTGTTATCGTATTAAAAAATTTCTGATTTTCAGCATCGAAAATTTTTATTTTGGAGACGTTTTTTGAACTCAAGAATTTTATTCTCGTAAAGTTTTAGTCATAAGCTTCACAATTTTATATCTACGGTGTTGAAAATAGTTGGATTTTATGTTCTATAGCAAAAAATCTAAGTGTGCCTCAAGGCACTCTTGTCGTTCGGCGCGATTTTTTTACGCGTCGCATTTTTCTATTGCGTTTTAATTACGGTGCTTTTTACCGGTAAGTCAAATACTTTTTATAAATTATTCACCTGTTTTTCATAAAGTGTCTAAATAATAATGTATGCAAATCGTTCCCTGATGTCGCGTTAGAAATTGTCGAAGTTATCAGCCGAAGAAATTCTTGAATTTATGAATTCTGTGGAGGCTTAGTAGTATAGCCGAACCTACCGGTCCAGCAGTTGCACCAACCAATGGTGGTTTGATTGGAAGTAAGAGTTTCTCCTACATCGTTGAAAAATTGATTTTACGTACTGATCGTATGGATTTTTTATTGCAGACATTGAATCAATAAACAGAGATTCTGCTGAACTCAGCAAAGTCATCTGGCGCAAAACAAACCTTAAACTTCATATATATGAGGTGGCATTTCGTGGCTTACCTGAGCACACAAAAGCGCTGTCAAGACCGGCGCAATTATTTCTATATTTTTTCCCTAAAGAAATAATTGAAATGATTGTTTAAGAGACGAACTGGTATGCTCTAACTTAATCAGGATATAAACTTGAGATTCAATGTGAATGTCGATGATATCTGCCAGTACATCGGCATTCATTTATACATGTCGGTTTATCGCTCCCCGAAATTAGTGAGCTAGTTAATGAAGAATGCATTCGAACCCATTCGCAAAACGATGCCATTGAAACGGTTTGAAGTCATAAAAAATTCCCGTCGTTCCGAGATGGGGATGGGCGCAATGACCGCCGTTTTTATCAATTCATTGATACCTGAATTCCAAGAACAGATCGCTGCTGGTCTTGTAAGCTACAATCAAAACCGTTTGGTTGGTGGCCCATCTTCAACAAGTCAACCTTCTACTCCACAAGACGAATCGCAAACTGCTGCTCTGAGTGTTGGCAGAAAATCTGTATATCATGTTGATGACGTTCGTTTCAATGGTAACAATCAACTTCCTAAATGGCTCGAGAAAGTGACAAAAAATGGTGCAAATTTTGTAAAAAGTCGCAAACTCAATGTATTTGCGAAGTATGCAATTTATATTTATTTGATCTGCGGCAAAAAATTGCTTACTGGAATAGCACTCAAAAAAGTAACCTATTTTTCTAGATTCCATTGCACTGCTAAACTTTTTGGAATAAAACCGTTGGTACTTAATACAATTTCTATCTGTTCATATTTTTTGCTTTAACCGATATGAGTGCCTGGAGGCACTGTTTCTTTTATCTCACCTGGAAGTCAAACGAAGCGAAAAAATGGTATATATGTAGATGACGACATTGAGTTTATCATGCCCAAGTTGTGCCAGAAAAAAAATTCCTAACCATTTCTGATCACTATTTCAAAGTTGCGGGTTTGAGGGTTAAAGATAAAATACGGCCGATCAACAGGGAGTCAGCACGAGAGTGTGGTCGTGAACATACGGCTACTGGCAAGAAGTAGCTTCATCTGCACCGGCTCGAGCGTCGGGCTTGGTTCCACTTCTGCAACAGCTGCTGGTAGGGTGATTTCTTCTGCACCGGCTTAAGCGTCGGGCTGAACGTCACCTTCCAAGGGGCCGCGCCGCACGCTCTCACCACAGGCTCTCTTGGAACCACGTACGGGCGACACCCGCAGTCAGCACCGCCGTAAGCAGAGGGACGTCGACAGCGCCTACAAGAGCGCTTTTCGCCGCCGTCAGCAGAGCGACGTCATTAGCGCGCAGCGTTGCCAGGTTGACATTTTTAACGTCATTTAGACGTTTTTTGTATCCTGTTGACGTTTGGACGTTTTTTGTGTAAAAAATTACGTTTCTTAACTTCCCAGTAATTTTTCTCTATGCACAATATATTCAATGTATAGCGTACTATTTACTTGTAGAGTAAGTACCTACGCTCATACTTTCGGCAAATTTGTTACTAAATCTTGTAAGTAGAACTGATTTTGAATAATTTTCTTAATAAATCTTTGCAGCAGGTGCCTCAAAAGATATTTATTATTGGGACACACATGACTTAAATTTGATGCAAACCAAGCGTACGCGCATTTTTGTTTTGATTCTTGGACTAAGAATCCCGCGTTCAAAGGCTGGTTGTGTAAACACTTGAGGTTACAAGGCTTATTACAATGTTTGCAATTGCATATTAAAGGCCAAATCGGGAAGAGCTGATCTATTCCAACACACACGCTCGCAAAAGCACTATGTTCCTGCTTAGCAGAACGTAATTTCGCATTTTCGACCGACCACCTAACCAAATGTCTACAAGAAAAAAAAATATTAAAAATCAAAGCGATTATTTAGCAACTTAAAACTTGCACATTAATGCCATGGAATTTAATGGGCTATAAAACTGCATACTAAAAAAAATTCTAAAAAATCTGAATAAAAACTTGAAAATCTAGCTAAACCTTCGCAGATTTTTTATGAGTTTTGCACAAAGTTTGAAATGTGGATATATAATAAGCTAGGCTTTTATAAAAAAAAATATACCTTACGTATATATTGTACCTTTGTATACAATAAAAGTTTAATAAGAACAATTCTGTGTGCATACATGAAAAAGACGTTTTTGGGTAGGAAATGTCGTTTTTTCAGACCAAGAGGGACGTTTTCTCATGCCGAAAACCTGGCAACATTGTTAGCGCGGTACACGCGACGCGAACAGAGCGCCACTTGTTAACGTCGCCAGATCGCCGCCCAACGGCGCGAGTAGAACGGTACTCTCCGGCGTCATTAGCGCGATACTCTCCGGCGCGAAAAGAGCGCTACTTGCCAACGTCGCCAGAGCGCCGCCCAACGGCGCGAGTAGAACGGTACTCTACGGCGTCATTAGCGCGATACTCTCCGACGCGAAAAGAGCGCCACTTGTCAACGTCGCCAGAGCGCCGCCCAGCGGCGCGAGTAGAACGTTACTCCCGGCACCAGTAAGTGCCAAGGTTTTCTGCAATGCCATCGGGGTTGGATATGTTCGGTTGGAGAGGATTATTGGTGGTTAAACAATGGATGGATTTGGACTCATATAGCCCGTTAATGAGTTAAATTTTGGCCCAAACTTGACTTGTGGGTGTAGATGGGGAGAGTTCTGATGTGAATTCAACTAGTGATTTAGCTTTGCCGAGTTTTAATTATCGTTTGAGTCTGGAGTTTGCACGTTTATAATTAAGTATGTTTTCGTTTGTTATTGACCATTTTAACTTTTACCAGCAACTGCTTTTTATGCTTTTTAATTGTTGGAGTTCATGACTCCACCAAGGGAGATTTCTTCGTCTTTTAGGTAGTATCTGATTAAGGCTGTCGCAAGTCTCTGAAAATTTTGTCCGGTTGGCGGTTTTTGTCAAAAAGATGGGTTTTGTTTTTAGGAGAGGAGTGGATCGGGTGTGGAATAAGGTGGCGGTAATCAGTGTTGCCACTTCGGCCTTTTTCAGGCTAAATTTGGCTTTTTTTGAATGCATTTAGCCTCAAAATAAGTGATTTAGCTTTTTTTAAGCTTTTTCTTAATTTCATTTGGCCTTTTCTAGCCTTTTTTCTTTTTTCTTACTAAAGTTCTTTATTGAATCGATATTTAGAAAATAATATCTATATCATAAAAAATGTGTTATGGTAACTCCCAAAATAGTAATAGATAAATAGATATCATAGAAAAATTTGTTTATGGTAACTCTGAAAATAGTAAGCACAAAAAAGTGTTCGACTATAGTAAAGCTCAAACCGGTTTGCGTATCACTATTAGTTGGTATTTTTTAACTGAGTGGCGTCGGAAAAGAGCTGTGCTTTGTGCTACGATTTTTTTAATTTTAACCTCAACCAATGGATAGGTAAATTTCAGTAGATCTCAAAATGTATTGTCTCTTTCAATGATATTTTTTCTTAAAGATATTTGACGAAGCGATCGGTTGAAGAAATTTCGCATGGAAGTAGCGCCAGTGATTCTGATTGTGAAATACATTCAAAAGTGACAACGTATAGTATATGCGTATGGGGATTTTTGATTTATATACATATGAGTGCAGTTTGTGTTTTAGAAAATATAAACTATAACCGCGAAAAGGATGGTTTCTGGATAGCAGGTTGAAAGCATGGGTCGTCGAAAACGACGAGGTAGTGAGGTATAAATATTGCTTTTGTACACTACAACCAAAGCTTTCGGGGTTGCTTTATTTTCATACATACATACATATCGTCGTTTAAAGTACAAAACCGCGTTTCGTCATTCTGCAAAACCGCGTAACTGACATTGGCTGCAGGCATGCTTGCAGGCCCTGGCTAGCTCGTCAGTGGGGGGTCTTTGCTACCTTTCTTGTCTTTAGCTACATCAACAAAAAAATTTTAATCATGCCCGATTATGAGTTGTTGCGGTGTTACAAAAAAAAATATGCAAAACAAAAGAGAAACAGGACAAAAGAAAAGTACAGAAACGTAAAGAGAGACAGTCCGAGTCAGGTGGAATCGTCCCACCCCTTCTGCGTGTACTCCACGAAGCCATGGCCGCTGCTGCGACTCCTTCTTTTTAGCAGCGCCCCCTTTTGCCTGACAAGTGTCGGTATGTCGATCAGTCCGTCGCTGTCCTCTCCGTATCGTCATCATGTCATTCCCCACTTCCCCTCGGTAGCGCAAGCACAACACCCACACCAAAATTTAATAATCTATCACTCCATACTGCTGTTATACCCTTCACTTATCGAAAAATACAAATCTTAGTTTCATAATACGTTTTCACTTATTTTCTTTATTGTGTTTGCCTATATCTAATGGTACATGAGGAATTCAGAACTAATGCTATAACCTGAGCAAAATTTAACTTCAGACACAAACTTTGGTATATGTATTATTGAACTTTGGAATTCTAAATAATCAGATATAAGAAAGAGATAAAAAAAATAATATTAAAAAAACGGAGAAACCTAATTATCAGTATTCTTTATAAAAAAATTCAACTCTGACACCGGTTTAAAATTCTTCAGCGAGCATAGACTCAAAAAAAATAAAAAATTAATAAACCGCCAAAAATGCCTTTTCCACTAATATAAACAGTATACACGGTGGGCAGGAAGTGAAGATAGGTTGCATAAAAATGTCGACAAAATCTGAAAGCAGGGTTGTATTTGTTGATATCTTAAGGTTAAGAATCCGCTTAAATTGAAATCCTAGCTGCTCCTGTTTTAAAGATATCCACATTTTATATACTTCTGATAGGATATATTTGCAGAAGAGGAAGGCGTACTTCTCGATAATTAGAGCATATTTATACGAAAAGAAATCTCATACAAATCTGTTCCCCTTTTTTAGCTCACTAAAACGGATCAAATCAATGTGAAACATTTTCATTTTTTCCTACCGGAAGAAGAATTGATCGAGATTTATTGGGCGCTACCGGTATACAACTTAGATAAAACACCACAATCACCTTTTTCTGTAGCGTGAACTTTCTCATTACAAACACTTTCAATATCGCAATATTTGTATGTATGTATGTATACAATATTGTATGCTATATAATACGGTAGTAATTTTTTATTAAAAGTTTGTTGCTATAAGCAAGTAGCGCAGGCAAGTCGCACTGCGCTTGGGCAAGAAATAAAAATGCTCTAACTTAGGTCAACGGTACTCCTCATAATAAGTAAATAAATTCAAAGCTTGTATGAGATTTATTTTGGTATTTATGTACTCTTCTGTCAGGAAATAATGACTATTGTACATCCAGAACACAAATGCGATCATAAAGAAAATCGCATGAAAGTATGCGCTTTGTGTGTAGGGCTGCCAGACGTCCCGGTTTTCCCGGACATGTCCCGGTTTTAGACTATTTGTCCCGGTGTCCCGGTCCAACCTTAAAATGTCCCGGGTTTCATTTAAGTGTCCCGGTTTTCGATTTGATTGCACAAATTTTGCTTAAAAATGACTACGCTGAGAGAAAAAACGCGTTGTAATATTAAGAAAAATTTTATGAATTTACTGGGGGAAATAACGCATAGTAAACATGAATATTTTTTATTTGATTATCGTTTTGAAATGTTCGTACTTAAAAACAATACTTTCATACCACGCACACGTGGTGTTGAATCAAACTGAACATTTGAATGCACATTTACATGTCTGGCTGTAGCTGAGTGCACGAAGATGCTTGCCACAATTTGCTAATTTCCAGAGCGTCAGGGTTCAAATCCCATTACAGACAGCATGGAATTTAAATAATTTTTTTTTTTTTAACTTAATTATGAAAAAGCATCCGTTAAGTGCAAAGCGCTTCATTATAATATTGGCGTATTTCAATTGAATATTTCTATACTAAATACTAAAATTGGTATACTTAAAATATTACGAGCTGGGTTGGTGCTCTTTCATATGCGATTTTTTTTTAAATGTAGCACGTTTTGCATAAGCAATAGTTGATGTTTAATATAAGTATGTACCTAAATACGTTAAAATGACATGCACAGAGTTTTACAATTATAGCAAAAGCCAGAAGTTTTGAAACAAGCTCACAGCAACGAAACAAATGACTGATATTTTAATGTTACCTTGTATTTATATTTTTTTTTTTCGTGAAACCTAGATTACTTATAAGTACCGTGCCGTACAAAATTATTGGCTCGGAGACACTTTCATCTGATCACAATTTCTAATCAGATCTTTTAGAAAAATGTTTAAAATGTAGCTTTTGAGCCAATTAGTAAAATGAAAGTCTGAAGTTACCAGAAAATTTCGTTGATTTTTTGCAATTATTTATTTTTTGCTGACAGTGTCTTCCACATACAAAAAAATGTCGAACATAGTTTGTATGGAAGAAACTCTCAGTAAAAACAATACCAAATATATTGCCTCGTTCAAAGCCATGAGCAAAATCGTGAATACATGGTTTTCCGCAAAACAAGCGGATCTTAGTAATTTTGATAAAAATCTTAACGAACTCCGCACAGCTTTGAAAAGTACTGGAATTTCTCAAACTGTCAAAATCCATTTTATCCTTAAACATTTAAACCAATCTATTTCATTCTTGAATAACGATGGTTTAGGATTATGGTCCGAGCAGGCCGGGAAGTCAGTTCATAGGGAATTCATTAAATTCTGGGATAGATTCAAAATAAATATGATTGATAAACCAACTTTTGTGAGTCGCCTGAAGAAAACTGTAATGACATTTTCATTCCAGCAAATATAAAAACTTAACTAAATAATAAAATATTTAAATACTAAAATGTGTGACTATATTATATGGTAAGCCAACAAAAAAATAAAAGGAAACAAAAAACAAATATAAAAAAATAAAGCAAGAAAAAAAATATAAAAAAATAAAACCAAAAAAAAGAACAAAGAGGTGCAAAGTAAGTTGCCTCTACGTGGTGCGCCTTGGAAACGATTGAAACCGGCTAAAAACTTACATAAACTTATATTTTCACATAATATATATACACACATTTACTCACACATACATTGTTGAATATTTAATGCACAAGGATGTTTTTCTCTTTCGCAAAAGTCGGTCCTATCATAACTATGTAAATCAAAGGGATTCTTAACCTAAAAATATCAACAAATACAACCCTGCTTTCAGTTTTTGTCGACATTTTTATGCAACCTATCTTTGCTTCCTGCCCACCGTGGCTAGATACACGCATAGAAGCGCGCAAATTTGTGAACCACATACATATGCACATATTGCATACACATATGTACATATATAGGTTCACCAGTATGAGCGGGCCTATATTGACGCTTTGTGTTTATAATACCGATTCAGATCGTGGGGTTTAGTTTTGCACCTTAAAGTCAAATGGGCTTACCTCAGATTCCGGTGACTCTTGCAACGGCTGTTCGCCAGGATCCGTACAGTTGCCGGTATACAATAAAACCTCTTAATTCGGTCCCCTTTTTTTTGTATTTAGATTTCACGATTTGTTAAACGGACTTAAGCGCGCACTATTTAGAAATAACACACTACACTGCCACTACTTTTTATTGATCCCGTTGGCATACTTCGACTCTTTTATAGGGACGACTGGGCAGAGAAAACCACTCATCTCATCCTTACTCATAACTGCCTTACCGAGCCGTCGTGTTAGTACGGTTTCGCACAATATTGAAAATACTGAGATTAGTATGTTGAGGGGTTTAGTTGAATGAAATCGGAAATTCTAGCTAGGTACATACCCTGCAAGCCACGGCTAACCAGTTTCCCCTGAAATTCAAACAATTTACAAACACACTGTAAACTTTTTAGTCATCTCACCCACACACTTAAAATCCGTCGAAAAAAATTTACTTAAGTTAGAGCAGCGTAGCTAATAAGAATTCGTACTCTTAATAAGAATTCTATGCGTTAGAGCGAGAAAGTGCACATCAGGCGAAATTTGACAGCGAATTTGAAGTTTGATCACAGTAGGCTGCGAAGAAAAGCGTCAATTCGGAAATTTTTGGAGGTAAGAATACTTCGTTAACAATTTTATTTGATAATAATATAATTTTTTCTTTTTGATTGCGCACCTTCAACGCCATCAACACCTTGGACGCACACAACATTTTTGGAGGTAAGAATACTGTCAGCATGACATGGGCGTATACATCGACGCCTAGAGTCAGACGGATCGGGGTAGCCCGGTAAAAATTTGGATCGGCCAACCGCATAAACTGAAATGGCGTGGTAGCCACGGGGTCGATGTCCGTTGCCGGGCTCAATCGGCTGTGTTGTGCCATGATTGTCGCCTGAGTTATTACGCGTTCCGCGACACCGTATTTTCCTCTAAGAACTGACGAGCATCTCCGGTTTCGTCCAGAACCTCCGTGTTCCAATTGTAGGTCCCGCGCTAGACTAGCGTCGATTACCGTGCTGGGCGCGCAGGGGTCAATTATTGCGCGGACCAGGTGCAGGCGGCCACCAGACTCGATTCGAACGATGGCGGTCGGTGCAATCGGCTGAAAAGAGCGTACGATCGGTGCAGCCATAGTACTGTTGCTTATGCGACCTGTTCGAAACCCCAGTCGTCGCACGGCTAGAGCCGCATTCTGCTCTCGGTTCTGCTCTTGTGGTCGGCGATATGGTGCTTTCCCAACAGTCTTCCTTCGAGACAAGCGGAAAGGACCAGTTTCCGCGCCATCACGACTCTTACCGTTGGGATATGGGGGCGGTCGGAAAGAATTAGTTCCCGAGCCGACCGCATGCTGTGATTGGGACTGGGCAGGCTGTCTGAAGGACCCAGTTGCAGAGCTGCTCTCCCTTCGTTTCTCATTTTCGAGTGGTGGTCGGAAAGAACGGGTTTCCGAGCCGCCACTTACTTCTACTGGAGCGCCCTCAGTCGTAGCTTCGTCCATCTCTGCCTCCTCGACCTGCTGAGCCCATGACTTATAAGGCTCTTCTATGTGGATGATAAGACACCCTGGGAACTGTTGTCATCATCCTTTATATTACGTGCTGGCTGCCTCCAATTATCGTTGGTCTCGATATGGAGCGAAGTATAATGCCTCTCACGGCACCTGTGACATCTGTCGGCGCTAGCACAATTTTCCAGACGGTGGAATGGCGAGAGGCAGTTCGGGCAGTAGCGGTGTATGAGGATCGCTCGCAGTCGTTCTTCTGCCGTCTTACCACGGTAGATGGGGCAAAGTCTTATGCCGTGGTCTTTGTCGCACAAGCGACAGGCGATTGGGAACTCCTCCGAGCTCCTCTCAGTTTTAGAGCGCAGGGCTGAGAATCGGGTCATTCTGCAATTTGTAGTATTTGGTTGACCAAAATTCTGTTTTGCTTTGAATTTATTATGGTTGGGTGGCAAGTGGTGGGTATTCGTGCATTTGCTATCGTACATATGTATAGAAATTTTACATAAAATATTTATATGCGTCTAACTCCAGCATTATAAATTCCCTATGAAGTGCCTGGTGTAGCCGTAGCATTACTGTACTGCTATTCAGGATTTTTCTAGGTGGCGCTCGTGATATTGAGCGACGTCCCAGTGTTATATTTACGCGCTGGTGCCTTTGGATTTTGAGGCGCTTGCGCGCAAAAAAAAAATAGATGAGAATATATATGTATATGTATGGGGAGGCATGAATATTATCTTATTTCGTGGTTTCCATTTCTAATTCTTTATTTGTCTTATATCGATGCATAAACTTAATCATTTTAAACTTCATAATTCATTCGGGGCTAGTTCAATGCCACGCAGCATATTCTAGAAAAGATTAATTGCATTATTTTATGCCGCCAAATTTCAAAACAACGTCAAGAATGTTTTTAGAAATGCCTGATAAATATTAAACAATAACAACTAAAAAATTTAAATCAAAGTGTATGGCGGGACGGGGTTTGATTTGGAAAATTACTGAGGGCAATAATATTTAAACTTGTATATTTAAAACTGAATCTCAATGTTTAATTTGTCGGTGTTATGTGATTTATGCAACAATTGCTAAAATATCATTTTGGTCTTATTTTTTTAGGTATGATCCTTTTAATGAATATGCATTTTTGGGAATTTAGTAAACTAGAACTGAGTATTTCAGTTAAAGTAAAACGATGTTGACTTAGACTTATTTTTAGCAAACTATTATTTTTATTAGACCCGAAAACTCGTTATCCGCCACTATTCGATAAAGTTTGTATCTCAGTTTATTTGCCACTCCTCTAAGACTTGAAACAACACAATTTTAGCTGCTGGAAAGTGCAGGTTTTGATGAAATTTTCTTTTTTCTGACCTACTGGGAATTTCATTTTCTTCGAGTAATTCATTTGCATTTTATCTCGGTCGAGACAAATTCTTGTATTTTTGCTTTGAATAGAAGTAGCCTGATTCATTACATTTCCAATGGTATCCCATTTTTGTAAATAGAGCAAGAAATATTGAACTTATAACGGAATTATGTTGACCCAACTTGACTTTTTTGTCGATATTTTCCACGCCCATAACTAAAAAAAATATATATTTATTTTTAAGTCCATTTCTGTCAGTTTGTCAGTCCTGTTATAGGGAAATTCTAAATATAAATTTTAGGCATTTTAGCGTTTGTAATTAGTTAAATATTTCAGTTTTTGCATTTTTTAAAATTGCAGTTATATGTATAATAGGGTGGCGTGACAGTAACTATAAATTACCAATTTTTTGTAAAAAGCTTCGCCTATCTTATAACGTACCCTGTGCAAAATTTCATTAATCTATCTTCAATAGTTTTCGAATTACAGAATTAAAAGCAGCTAGATGGGTCTCATCTTACAATGTGCGCGGTGTATAATTAATTCGAGGCTAATTCAATGCCACGCAGTGTATAATAATAATAATAATAGATTGGCGCTTACACATATGTTAGTGTTTGGCCGAGCTTCTCCTCCGATTTGTGGCGTGCGCCTTGATGTTGTCACACAAAGCGGAGGGACCTACAGTTTTACGCCGACTCCGAACGGCGATTGTATTTTTATGAGAAGCTGTTTTTCATGGCAGAGGTTTGCCATTGCCTGCTGCTGTTAAGAAAAAACCTTTTTTCTATATTTTTGCGATGTTCCTTTGACCAGGGTTTGAACACAGGTGCTGCGGAGTGGAAGCGCGCACTACTTACCACTAAACCACAGCGGCCGACGCAGTGTATACTGACAGAATAAATCGCCAATATCGTAGAAAATGGGTGAAAACATTATTGTGGTGTTTTGTTATTAAGCACCATAACCTCCTACCGAAAAGAAAAAGGATTCCCATTATTTTTCATATTGGTGCGATACTTGACTAAACCGATTCATAAAGAATTCAGTGTTGCCACAAATATTTTTAGTTTTTTATTTTTTTTTAATTTTTACCAATCAAAAAAAAAAAATTACCAAACTTCCGCGTTCAAAAAATTCATATCACCATCAACAGAGCGTTTGGATAATGAAGATGAACAATTTACTTCAACAACTTTCAAAAAAAAGGGGTTCTTTTCGTAAAGTGGCGACTGGCCCCTTTCGAATGAGGGGGGTTTAGGGGCCACGCCCCCTCCCTCTCCGCCCCCCACCCCAAAAACGATGGGCCAATAACTAAACATTTCCCAAATTTTTCATAAGAAACGGCCTCAAGCTCAATAAAATTGTGGAATATAATTGTTATAAGGCCATAAATAAAAAAATAAAATTCTGAATGAATAATAAATTTAAGGTCAGTCAAACATACCAACAGAAAGTCAGAGAGTCTCCTTAAAGACGATCTTTAAAGCATCGGTAAAACTTCCATCGATGCATCGTCAATTTCGCGATGTTAGTAAATTGTAAACATCGATGGCAAACATTGAAAATTGAACCGATATTATCGATGTTTCAGAAACATCGATGTATCGTTTGCATCCCTACTGAAAATTTCATTCTGGATTTGGCACGTGGTAAGTTTGTAGTGATTATTAAATTAGTAGTGTTATTCAATTCATTTATTTCATTTTCAGATACCCAGAAGATACCAAGAATTGGGGCCGGCCTCTGCGAAGCATTCGTTTTTCATGCTTTCGACAATTTCGTTGTTTCAATGGTTTTCTGAAAGCGATAAGTGTTTTTATAGAATAATAACAACGGCAAGTGTTATGGACAATTTCAATTAAAAGACTGCTTTATATATGCATCGAAAATATATTTAGATCCCCAAAATCTAATAGCAGATAGCATCTATAGATTGTGATTGCCTCCGCGACATAGCAAAAAATGTCTTCCTCGTTGTCCATGGTAGAGGCACTTTTGCAAGAATTCCACCACCCAGCTACGCCTAATATACGAAAACGTGAAATTGAAACAGAACTTATTGCCTTCAGAGGACAACCAAGCGCTTGGCAAATCAGTGTACAGTTGGCTGCTTCTATTGACACAAAGCAATATCTCTGGTTTTTCAGTACATCAACTCTAGAGCATTGGATTTCACGTCGGTGGTCACCTTTCACTGCTAGCGAGAGAACTTTACTGCGTGAAACATTATGGAATACATATGCAAGTTTATCAATGGCAAATGTGCCTCGCCGACGACGTGATACATTCGCATAATTAATTGCGCTCATAGGAAAACTTGAGTTCCCCGACGATCATCCTAACTATGTAATTCACTGTTTAGAACTAATCCGATCGGAAAAGTTCGTGCTCGGTATCACTCTGCTGCGCATCACTTCAGAAGAGGTAGTCAACCATCGCGACTGCGTAACAACGGAGCGTCAAACCTATTTTCACTCACACTCTGGAAGCAATATCCCCGCGTCACTCTCTAGCAGCGTCACCCATCACCACCAATCCGTTATTGCTGTTGGGCGATACACCATTATTAGTACGCCCTGTGCCCAGCATTGTGGCAAAACCCATATCTGAGTCGGTAGCTGAAAGCGCATCCGTGGGGCTTCGGTTCTATTATTAAGTATACGAATTACACTAAATGTTTGCTTTGGTATGAATGATGACTCCTGATGTAAAACCAAATGCAATTCATGCCCAAAAACGGTCATTATATATTGGGGATGTGGATCCCATATTTGACTAGATTTACTACGAAATCTGCCCGTTTCATCGAAGGTGGAATATAAATCACTAATTTTATTGCGATTCGACTCATAGAGCATATCATCTTCGCTTAATGTGGAATTATGCACCTTTCGTGGCGTAACAAAGTCACTGGTGAAATCATCGGGAATGCTATTATTGATGTCGCCAATATCATCTTTGATATCCTCTTCTTCGATGCTGTTAAACTTTTGACCTGACCGGCTGTAATGGATTTGGCACGTGGTAAGTTTGTAGTAATTATTAAATTACTAGTGTTATACATTAGTTGCGTTCCCCAACTCGCACGAAGTTGCAAGAATGTAAAGGAATCTACCAGAAAGCGTTCCCGTAATCGGTTCTCTGGCTTCTTTTCCCTTTTGACAGTTTTACAGGTTTTAACCCTGAAAAGTAGGGGAACGCAACTTTTATTACTGTTGCCAAATTGGTGCTTTTCGCGAAAATTTTAGAGCTTAGTGCTTGGTGCGTTTTCATTGGTGCTTTCTTTTTAGTTTGAAGACACCAAATCTGTAAATCTTAACCAAAGGTTTTTTTCGGCAAGCTACTCGAAGTCAATTCGTGTTACACATACGCGTTCCACCAGTACCTTTTTAAGTTTCTTTGATATACGCTGACAGTTTGAACTTTGCTCCCGTTTTTTCTTCAAGTAGCTTGTGGAGTTTTGTAAGAAACTTCCCAGAAATCAAAACAAAATTGTGCCACAATAGGTGCGTTCGATAAGTCAAAAATTTATAATAGTTTTTCCAAATTTTTACTGGCGAACATTGAACGTTCACTTTCCTTTTTTCTTCTATGGAGGCAACATGAATTTAAGTTTGTTTACAAAGAAAACATAAACAAAGTCAACTGGTGTGTCTTCTTCTTCCGGTTTTTGCAAATAATGACTAATGGAGTTATTCAGGCATAAAATTAAATTATATAAAAATAATATTAGACGAAGCGAACCAAAAAAACTTCAAAATATTTAAAATATTTTAATCAAAAACGTACGAGGTAGTTAACGAAAATAATGAATTATATTTATGATAGTAAATGTACCTAGTATATAAAAATTTATTGAATAAAAAATACTAATATTCCTAAGCGGTTAAAATGCAAGTAATGGCTAATTTCCTGTTCGTTTACTCTTTTGATTTTGATTGTTGGCCGGTGTTGGCTGATTTTGTTATCGAACGCAACTAACGACAATCATAAGCGAGTGAGCATATGTTTACCAACAATATAGAGAATAATTACATAACCAGGTGGGATTTGATTTGAAGAGTAGACAGGTTAACGTCGGTTTAACGAAAATATTTGAATTTATAGAAAACAGAATAAATTCGAACGTCTAGCAAAACGCATTGATTTTTATTAATTTGAATCCCTACCATACAATTTTTTCATGCATACGAAGTAGAGGGCTGCATGAATTCATTCAAAACGGCGTATAGAATATTCATATAAAAAACCAATGAATGAGTTTACCAAAAAAAAAAATTTTGGAGTTTGAGTGAATACTGTTATGGGTGTCGTCATAACTATATTCAAACGATATGAAGATAAATTGAATTGAAATAAATGACAAATTTTGTTTATGAATATCCAAAAATATTTTTTAAATTTACATTTGTACAAACGTACATATGTATGTATGTATGTAATTGCTGCGTTCCTATTAAAATACGAAAAACTTGTTTGTAGCAAAAACAATAAACAAAATGAGTTTGATGTATTCCGAATCTCGACTACCTAGTTGCAGGGCGGGAGTAAGACCAACTTTGCGATTGGTCTTGTAGTTTGGCCCTTTGCCGTATCAATGTCAACTACACGTATTCGGTTGTCTGGACCAGGGTGTAGTTTGGCTATTCTTCCAAGTCTCCATTCATTGGGTGGGAGGTTTTCTTCTTTAATGACAACTAGGTCGCCATGTTTCAAATTGGCTTGTGGATGTTTCCACTTGACGCGTTTCTGCATCTCGGTTAGGTACTCCGATTTCCATCTTCTGCAGAAAGTTTGGTGCAATGCTTTCAATTTATCCCAACGGTTTACAATAGAGGCCCGAGTCTCGTTTACGTTGATTTCTGGTGGGGCAAGTAGATGCCCACCAACAAGGAAGTGTCCTGGGGTAAGCGGCTCCAAATTTGCTGGTTCGTTGGATGATGGACTAAGTGGTCGTGAGTTGAGACAAGACTCAACCCGGCATAGAAGAGTACTAAACTCTTCAAAAGTGAATTTGTGGTCCGACGCGACCTTTTTGAAGTGGCTCTTAAAACTTTTAACCCCTGCTTCCCACAGTCCACCCATGTGAGGGGCTGCTGTGGGTATAAAATGCCACGTTAGAGCTTGGTGGCAGTATTTAGAAAGGGCTTGGTTGCGCGAGTCGGCCACGAATCTTTTAAATTCGGATCGCAAAGACCGAGAGGCTCCGACAAAGTTAGTTCCATTGTCGGAGTACATATTCTTTGGGCACCCTCGTCTAGCAATAAATCTGGCAAATGCTGCTAGGAAAGCAGCAGTACTAAGGTCACTAGTGGCTTCCAGGTGGATGGCCTTAGGCGAAAAACAGACAAAGAGACAAACATATCCTTTTGACAGACGACAACCTCGACCGCGGTAGGTTTTAATGTCAAAAGGCCCCGCGAAATCTACGCCCGTGTTTGTGAACGCACGCGAAAATGTAGTGCGTTCGGTTGGAAGATTCCCCATAAGCTGGGTTTGTGACCGTTTCCTGTGGATCGTGCAGACTTTACAATTGTGGATGATGGACCGTATCATATTTTTTACTCGCGGGATCCAGTATTGCGTACGTATAAGACGCAGCATCAGTTGGTTTTCCCGTGTAAGGAGATTTTATGGACGAACTGGACAATAAGCCGAGTTAACCTGCAATCATATGGGAGAATAATAGGATGGCGCTCACTGTAGGCCAAGTCAAGGGATGCGCCAAGACGACCACCAGTCCTCATAACATGATCCTTGTCGATGAATGGATTAAGGGGCAAAATTTCGCTTTTCGCTTCGATGGATTTACCTGATTTCAATTGTTCATATTCTTCTCTATAGTGTCGTTGATGATAAATGGTTATTAAGCGATGTGTCGTTGTTTTAATTTCGGTCGGCGAAATTAATGAAGACTCCGCTTTAAAAGAAGATTTTGTACTGGGGTGAGTTCTTTGATAGAATCTCATAATATATGAGATGACTCTCAAAGCTCTTGAGAAATCTGAAAATCTGTCGAGAATTTCAAAGTTATTTGTGCTAGTTGTTGTGCGTGAAATTGCACCCTTTTTTCCTCTATGACTGTGTCGTAGTTCGCTTCTTGTGCTGGCCATTTTGTCTTGTCTTCTTGTAACCAAGAAGGACCCTGCCACCACAAGGAGTTGTTGACTAGCTCACTAGCCGAAAGTCCTCTACTCGCCAGATCTGCTGGGTTTGATGCCGAATCCACATGACGCCAGTTTTCGGTTCCCACCTTGTCTACAATTTTTGTTATTCGGTGAGCAACGAAAGTTGACCACGAACAAGGTGGTTTCCGGATCCATGCTAGAACTATTGTCGAATCTGTCCAGAGATTTATTTTCAAATGTCCAAGTCTCAGATTTTCGACGACCGCTTCTAAGGTTTCCGAAAGCAAAACTGCGCCACAAAGTTCTAAACGGGGTAACGATACTGTTTTGACGGGCGCTACCTTTGTTTTTGCCATTAGAAGGCTGACCACAACTCTTTCCGCAGTCTTAACTCTCAAGAAAACAATCGCCGCGTATGCTTTCTCCGAAGCGTCGCTGAATCCATGTATTTCGGCGTCATCTGTTTGCGTAAAGTGAACCCATCTTGGTATGCGAATGGTATTAATGTCCATGTAGTCGTGCATAAATGCCTGCCAACGATCTAATGTGGTCGGAGACACGGTATCGTCCCAACCAGTTCCCTCCAACCAAATATTTTGCATAATGATCTTGGCGACAATTACCACTAGAGCGAGCCAACCGAGCGGGTCAAACAGTTTGGCGATAGCTGAAAGTATCGCTCTTTTAGTGATGACGTCACGATTTTCTATTGGTTTTGCTGTGAAATGGAAGTAGTCAGATTTGGCATTCCATCTGATGCCAAGTGCTTTTACCGCACTAGAATCTTCAAACTCTAGAAAATCTTCGGTGAGTAAATGGGATTTCGGTATACCTTCAAGTATTTTACTGGAGTTCGAAGTCCACTTTCTTAACGGGAACCCTGCTGAATCCAGTACCTGTAGTATTTCTTCTCGAGCTTTAATCGCTGCTTCGATGCTGTGTCCTCCAGCAAGTACGTCGTCCACGTACATACACTTTCGCAAAATTTCGGATGCGATTGGAAACGAGCTTTCAACCTCATCAGCTAGTTGATGCAATGTCCTTATCGCGAGATAAGGAGCACAGTTGATGCCAAATGTCACCGTTTTTAATTCGTATAAGCTAATTGGTTCTCTGGGGCAGGTGCGAAAAACTATGCGCTGATATTTCGTTTGATTCTCATTTACAAATATTTGCCGATACATTTTCTCTATATCGCTGTTGAAGACGTATTGGAACAGTCTCCAACGGAGTATGAGGATAGTTAAATCGGCCTGAAGTACAGGACCTGGAAGGAGGACGTCATTTAAACTCATTCCGTTGGCGGTTGGGCATGATGCATTAAATACCACTCTGACCTTTGTTGTGGTACTCTCCTCCTTTAACACAGCATGATGTGGTAGGAAATAACAGTCGGCTGACTCTGGCGATACGGTAGTTGAAATCTTTGACATGTGGCCCAATGTTGCATATTCACATAAAACCCGGTTGTACTCTGTTTGAAGAACAGGTTTTTTTGCTAGTCGCGTCTCGTTCCGGTAGAACTGAGAGCAAGCGCTTTTTAGTGATAGTCCTAGACAAACATTATTTGGAAAATCTTGCCTGAAGGGTAAGGAGACAATGTACTTCCCATCATCATTTCGCTTTGTCGTTGCTTTGAAAAGCCTTTCGCAATATATGTCATCGTCATTCATACTTCTTTTCTTGGGGATATCTTCTAGCTCCCAGAAGGCCGTTAACTGTTTATCCACAGTAACTTCATTAAAAAATGATACTATTTTATTGGTTGGATTCAATGATTCT
Organism: Rhagoletis pomonella; assembly: GCF_013731165.1. NCBI lineage: Eukaryota > Metazoa > Arthropoda > Insecta > Diptera > Tephritidae > Rhagoletis > Rhagoletis pomonella. The sequence goes on along the minus strand of NW_023458555.1, from coordinate 59,683,294 downwards.
GCTTGAACGGTCAGTATCCAACCGAACACGGTTTCTTGGGCGAGAAGTGTATTTAGGATGTTCTTCTTTAACCCGCTTAAAATGATTTGGGGGTAGACGTCTCCACCTAAGACGAGGTCAACGGGCTCGTTGATGAAGAATCTCTTGTCCGCCAAAATCAAGTCTGGGAATGCTTGCCGCGTCATTGCGCTTACTTGGCAAGTCGGCAAATCACCTGTCAATTGTTGCAAAACTAATACGGTTGATTAACGGATCCGTAGGAGATCTCAAATGAATAGCACACGCTTCTTTTACCTGCGCAGATATTGAATTATTGATGCCCGAGACTTGGGCATGCAAGGGTTTCGATGGCAGGTTGATTCTTCGTTTGAGTCTTTCGGTTATGAAAGAACACTCAGAACCAGAATCAATGAGCGCTCTCGCTGAATAATTTACACCATTATGATGAATGTTGACCCGTGCCGTTCCTAATAGTACTCCTTTATTTGAGTTTGCATGACATGAATTAACTTTATTAACTGCTTTATTCTTTTTTGCAGCTTCCCGCCGTTTTGCTTGCTCAGAAGTAGAGGCTATATCGTCGGAAGGGCTTGGAGGTGCACTAAGAGCTGTTGCTTTTGGCTGAGTTGCTTGCATATGCAGCAACGTGTGATATCTTGAATGACACGTACTGCAATTAAACGGACTGGTACATTTAGTGACCGTATGTCCGGCTGACAAGCAATTCAAGCAACTGTGGATGCTCTTAATAAATTCGAGC
>NW_023458555.1:59681380-59682434 GCF_013731165.1 Rhagoletis pomonella | reverse complement strand
GTTTTGGAAGTAGCAATGTTTTATTTGGTTTCTATAGAAGTTAACCCTGCTTCAAAAAGAAGGTTGTTTATTGGAGATGTGCGTAACGCGCCGAGGGATATGCGTACTGCTGAGTTCAAAATGGTTTTCAGTTTACTTATAAGTGTATTGGCTGCGCTGCCATATAAAAATAGTCCATAGTCTATTTTGGAGAGAACTTTTATTATAGTTTGAGTTTGGCAGTTCATTTTTTTTATTAGAAAGGCTATTGTGGGGATGTTGGTCTCAGATTTACCATTTACTTGTAAGCAGTGAATGCTTTTGAGGGGTTGGAGACCGCAATAGCTCCGTATATTTTGCCATACTTTGCTCAATGGAGTTCTGGGACCTATTGTAGATGTAAACTCGAACGTGCTTAGTCTTTTTGACAGCCTGAGCTGGCGGCGGAATTTCGCATTGGCTTTTTTGTAGTTGACCATGTTTTCAGTGGTGATATTGCGTTTAAATGTGTGCCAACTTCTAAGTTTGATTGTGTGGAGAGTATCCAACTCTTTATTCCACCATGGGACATTATATTTGTTTGTGAATGGTTGAGTGAGAGGGATGGATTTATGTGCGCTTTGTAGAATTATTTTGTTCAGATCAGTGGCTTCTTTATTTATGGTATTTCTTTGAGGAATGTTGGTGTGGTAGAACTCGCAGTACTCTTCAAATACTGGCCAGTTTGCCTCCTTAATTTCAAATTTGGGTGTAGTTTTAGTTTTGGGTGCTGGATTAGATATAAATAATGATATCGAAATTGGGTAGCGATCACAGCCGCGGCGGTGGGTGTTATAGTGTGTTGGTGAGCCGTTGCTGAGTAGGATGTAGTTGTTTTGCTGAATGAATTTTTGAAGTGTATTGCCTCTAGCGTTGTTTTTTCGGGACTCCCAGCTGCTATGTCAGCTGTTGAAGTCACCAACAATGAGGGATGGGGAGCTATAATGGTTAAGGACGGAATGAAGGTTCTGGTAGGAAAATTTTTGTTTGGGGGGAATGTATGCGTTTATAATGTTAAACTTAATTTTAGAGTATA
>NW_023458555.1:59677478-59681280 GCF_013731165.1 Rhagoletis pomonella | reverse complement strand
TTCCATTTCATTTGCTTTAATAAATTTTATAACCTAAACCCTTTTGCTTATAAAAAAATATAATTTATCTGGAGTATTTTTTAAAATGTTGCAAAACCATTTTCAGCTACATTTATGCTGCGCACAAGTAGTCACAACGAATAGACGCTAACAACTAATTAGTTCCATAATATTGGCACGAAATTCAGAATTTTGCCTTTACAACATTCCAAAGTGTCATTTAAAATAACCCTTTAGAAAATAAAATTTAACCGCCGAGATTTATAAACCAAAATGTCAATGTTGCCTATAGGCAACACCGGGCATGAAAGGGTTAAGAGGGTTAAGAGTAACTTCACTACTGCAAGTATAGTCAATGGCTTTTTACAAGCTTTTTTTAATGATAAAGGGCGATACACTTGTGAATGGTTGATTATCTAGTCTGTTAGTGATTAAGAATTTCCCATTGTCTATATCAGGAGGATGTTTCTCCAAATATCGGGAGGGTCTGGCATTTTGAACAGAATTTCGTCGCAAATTTGTTATATTTAGTTGGTTTTTTAACACTAGCACGTGTTTGTTATTTTTCTTTGTTATTTATATTTGTTTACAAGTTTTTAACTAGCACGATGCGCTGTTTGTTCTTGTAAGCATAAAACTGGGTTTCGCGTTAGGCGGGTGTATAAGCGAGTAATCGAACGATAAGGCACAGAGAACAGAGCATAAACGTCTGGTTTGATCAAGAGATCGACGAGAACTGTGTTCACTGTATGTTTTTGATAATGGGTGGAAATATTGCAAAATTTCATGTTCCTAGCCGCATAAATGGAGAAGTTCTAAAGAAAAATCTCATATCTGAACAATCAGTTGTATGGGAGCTATATGTTATAGTGGTCCGATTCTTCCGGTTCCGACAAATGATTAATACATTATAAAAATACACTCACCAACCAAATTTGATCCGGATATCTCGAAAACTGAGAGACTAGATTGCATACAAACAGACGGACAGACAGACAGACAGACGGACAGACGGACATGGCTAAATCGACTCAGCTCGACGTTCTGATCATTTAAGTATACATTTTACCATTACCAAAGTTATAATACCATTTCATGCTCATGAAAGTATAATTATTGGGTACAGAAATCTGTTTTAAGTGTTGGGTACCGACAATTCAGCACATCACTAGTGCTACACAGGGGCCCAAAGAAGTAAAAGAAAACAAATGTATTTCCTTGTTTGTATTTCACTGAAACGTCCCTGCAGGGAAAGCTACTATGTAGTTGTGAACTAGAATTCTACCAGTTTGTGTTTCAGCCCAACTAGTTCACGTTCTATCCTTTTTCAATGTTAGCGACTAGTATTTTTAACATTGCGATATCCTAAGAGATGTCAATTGTCAGGCTATGCATCAGCATCTACTAGTAGAAATACTAGTAGCATCATACCAGTTGATGAGATAGTCTGCCAATTCATTCCCGGTGAAAAGCCTAAGTATGCCTTTTTGCTTGCGGCGCTCCAACAGTGGCAATAGCCGACAGAGCAAAGCACTGGCGGGTGTGCCTAAGGTTCCAGGTTCAAGTCCTGGTGCAGAAAGATTTTTATTTATTTATTTTTTATAAGTTTTTTTTAATAGTTTTAATTGGAATTTTGAAATTTATAAAAAAAAATTTTATTTCTTTTTTTTATGGCACAAGCATTTCTTCCGATATGTATGTTTTTTCTGCAATGCAATTAGATTTTAAAATTTGTTATTTACATTTAAATTGAAATAATTACTTTTACTTACATGGATTTAACTTTAAAAATCTTAACCACCTCCAAGCGGCCTCGAACCTGCGATCTCAGAATCAGCACCAGTAATCTTCACATGACGCCACATCCCACATTTGTAACAAAAGTAATTAGTTGCGTTTTATTTTTGGCTTTGACATTTCAAAGGCAGATGTCGCTGAACGCTTAAGTTCTTCGAAAATGTCGAACGGGTAAGCACATACTAGTTAATGAACTAGTTTTTTTTCTAACTGGTTTGGCTTTTCACTGCAGGGGTACTACTGTCACGTACGTGACGTATGGAAATACCCATACATAATCAAATTCCTCGGAACCCAAAACTCATAGAAAAGACTTGTGATGGTATACATATCTGCATTTAAATTACTTTTAATTGTTTCAAACTCGCTGAAAAGAGCAGTAGATATACTGCAATTGCGTTGAAGTCCAAACGCCGACTTGTATGCGCGCAAATTAGCAGTTTTGTAATTCACTTTTGCATTGTCAGCTTTTAGTTGGTCGCCAATTTTCAAAGGGAGGGGTTGTTCTTGCGCAAATAATTTTTTGTTAGAAATTTGCTTGGAAAAAAAATCATGCACAAAACAACCTTTTTATATGACGGTTTGCTACCATTGTGCATACATACAAGTGACAAATGTTCTTCTTCTGCCTGGAACCCACCTGGAAGCAACCGGGAAAGTTCCTGTCAAATAAATATCCTGCTAAAATGTTAGACAGGCTGTTTAAAGTGATGTACAAAAGGCAAAAGTTATTAAAATAAAGTAAAAAATTCGCAAAATATGCAGTATATTTCTATTATTAAAGGAAGGAGAAAATATACACACTGCAGAAGGGTTAAAAAAAGCTAGTTTGAAAATAAGAAAAGGCTAGAAAAAAAGCCACGAAGCCAAATCATAAATTTCGAAGCTAAACGACAAAGAAATAAGCTAGATCTAGCCTCAAAAACGCTAAACTGGCAATACTGCCATTTAATCTGAATTCTTGAACATGCAGTTACATGGCTCATGAAAATTTAGTAAAAAAAAGTGCAAGTTTTACGCGGCTAAAAATCGCGTAGATTTTTGATACTTTGTTGCTAATGGCATTTATCCATATAAAGATGAATTTGAAAAGAAAAATGCGCAAAACCCTTTGCAAACAAAAATTAAAAAATCAACGCCAGTTTTTATAAATTGCACTTCTTATATGAAAAAACCGCAGTTTACAACTGGCACTTAATTTACTAAAATTTCATTAACCGTGTAACTGCATATCCAAGAATTCAGATTTAAAAGTGCAAAATTTTTATAAAAATGTGTTGCATTTTTTTATAATTTGTATTAAGTTTGCAAGCTTGATTTATGTACATATGTACATATTTGGTTTGGTTTGAAGCATGAAAAGTATTTTTATAAAAAATAACAAAAAAATTAACTTGAAAAACATGGTAGATAATTGAAAAAATTACCATGCACTCAGTTTTGTTCCCCCGTGTATGTATGTATATAAAAAATATATGTACATATACATATGTATATACATATGTATACATATTAAGCCTTATATATGACACAAGAATATTTCCAAATAAAAATTAGTCTTTTCGTTCAACATTGATTCAACTAATCGCATATGAAAGTTGAACAATACAAATACGCTTTAAGCGATTAGTGAACGATTTCGGGCAAAAATGGGGCCCCGCGCCACCTTTCGTAGCAAGGGGGGAAAAAAGTCAGGTATGTACGTTTACATATACTAAATATAATCTCAATCAAAGCTCGTTAGCTGTCAAATTTGTTGTGCTTTTTAATCACACAACTCGAGGAAAAGTTAAACTTCTTCTCTGTGCCACCGTGGTCACTTTTTTCTGCAACACATATTATGCTATTTAAATATATTTTAACTGAATATTTTATTAAATATACCTTTACAAACCTATTTTCCATACTAGCGTCAATTTTTGTTTACTTTAAAATTTGACATTCCTCCTCTTCTTCGCAAGTATAATCGATAAAACCAGGTTGGACACCAAAAAGTTATCGGTTT
>NW_023458555.1:59675671-59677378 GCF_013731165.1 Rhagoletis pomonella | reverse complement strand
AATCAAATCAGCTGCTCTACTGATACTACCTGTTCAATGTACCTTGGTTCCAGCTATACAGCATGAAAATGTTGGTTGTGAGGGTTTTTAAAAATTATATTTTTGAAAAATAATTTAAAAATTTTTAAATTTTTACAAAAAAAATTCCAAAAATGTTTTGAATCGATATTTGGTAATTACGGAAATCTTTTTGAAAATGTGGCCTTCCGATGGAGCAGAATTGGCGGGTATTGGTAGAAATATAGTGCCACTTCATAAGCATGGATAAATATGGGAGTAGCCCAGACAGCTAGTGGATTGGGACTATCCACACGACTAATGTCGCATATTAACTGGAATCCTACCTGCAACGTTTTTAGCGGTGTTTAAGATGTTGTACCTTACGGATTGGTCAAATTCGAACCAAAGACTGTCTGTAGAAACTTACATAAACTCATGCAGAAAAACTTTCTTGGATGAAATTTTTAAAATAAATACCTATGTTTATCTTAACTCATTATTAACTGAAGATTGTGGAGACAAACGATTAACAAATTTTGAGGAATTTGTTTTCGTATAGTAATTTTATGCGCTGCTCTTAAATGATTTGACGATATTGTTGTACTGTCATTAAAATTCATTTATCTACCACACTTTTCAAATTTCACTTCAGCTTTATTGGCAATTTTATTTAAATACGACCAAAAAGCACTCCGCGCCCTTATTAGAAGATCAGTTTTTATATGCAAATAAATCAAAAAAAATCGAGAGGCGAAAGTGAAAAGTCGACTTCAGTCGACTTCCATAAACTAAAAGTCGATCACTAAAATTCGACTTTCAGGAGTAAGAAGTCGATTTTGGTCGAAAGTCGAAGTCGACTTTTTCATCCCTAGAAAGCACACTTTAGTTACCAACTACGTATGAAGTGTACACATAAGTACTAATTGCACATAAAATTTCAAACCAGTATATGGTGCTTCAAAAATTATGACATAATTAATTATTCACATCTTAAAAATTACATTAAAAAATGCACTTGTTTTTAATATACATATTTTTGAATTAAAACATCTATAACTCAACAGTTATTTATGCAGAAAATTGATGAAACATTTTTTTGGGGCTTCAAGTATACGTCTATGAATTATATTCAAGAGCAACCAGCTTGATATAGTTTACAACAATGAAAATAAAGCTAAATAACTCAAAGGTTACCTGTTTTTTAGATTTGCCCATATATGTAGATTTTGTTGCAATACGGACGCTCTTTCGTTATTTTTGATGTGTATACATCTTTGGTTTCGGTAGGTCTAAAATTTGCGAAGCTGTAACGCATATCCCAGCACAAAATTTCGAAGGGCTTAGCATGTGTATTGCAGCATACAATTTTTATTTTCATTAGAAGCACCCTGTGTTTGCTTGCCAAATGGTTGCATACATTTAGGCATATGCATAGTAAGAGGAAATGCGCTACAATTGATTATTACTTCCGATTATTTAAACTCCGCACATGCATACGGCTTTGTACCTATGAATGTACATAAATATGTATGGACTCATTTGTTGCAACTGGGCATGAATCACGTAACTTTGAAGCGATAGTCGTTCAAACGATACTGACAAAACGATGTTGTCAAAACACTGATTTATGCATTTGTGTTGCTGTTACGTGTTACTGTTCCTGTTACGTGAAGCAAAACTGGAATCGAGTTGACGATATCGCACAAA
>NW_023458555.1:59669275-59675571 GCF_013731165.1 Rhagoletis pomonella | reverse complement strand
AAATGTTGTTTTTGCTCTACTGATACTACCTGTTTAATGTGCCTTGGCTGGAACAATTTTCAAAATTTTTAAAAATCCTTTAGTGTCTGTTTTTTTTTACCTAGCGTTGAATTTCACTAAATTACAGATTATTCTAAAGACCACTAGTAAATCATGATATTTTTGGCGTATTCTGACTCTTATATTTATAGCTAATATATGAGTTAAATGCAGAGTATAGTTAATACATTTTCTTTTTATTAAAAAAGTCGAAAAAAGTCGAACAAAGTCGACTTTTCTTTGTGGATTAGTCGACTTTTAAAGTCGACTGTACAGAGTCGATCGAAAAGTCGAAAGTCGACTTTCTAGTGAAATCGAACAACCCTAGTGCTTTCAAAAATAACTAAATGGCAAGTAACGAAATGTATGTAACTCTACTTTTCACAATTTTCGATATATCGCATATAGTTTAATTTTAAGGAATAATTACAGACCGTGATTAAAAAACCGTTATGTACAAAATTAGGGGTTTACACTTCTAAATATATATAATTAGAAAATACTGAAAATTCGCTTCAGATAATACGCTCTCTAAAATACATTTATGCAAGTTTTATGTACAGTATGTAATAAATAAATAAACTTTTTAAAGTTTCATAAATTGCATTTTATTTACATAAAATTTACAAAGGACTCAAACATTTTCAACCGGCTTTCTTCTTTTATGTATGCCACCGCATAACTTTGGACCGCGTGAACCGATTCCAATAATTCTTTTTTTTTTACCGGAAAGATGGTACCTTAAGGGTCGTCCCGTAATTTGGTTTAGATCCGATCATTAAATCATAAAAAATTAACGGTACTCCTAAATTTGTATATGAGAATTGAAGTCGGTTTTGCCTTTTGCTTAAAAATGGCTTGTTCAATAAAAATTTCTATAAACACAAGATGCCCTCAACTTTCAAAAGTAATAAATAATTTAACAAAAGAATTTTAATAAATGTAAATAAATTAAACAATTCCATGAAATTTTTACACTTTTATGTTAATTTACGTCGATTTCTGGTTTCTCATTTTTTTATTACCTCGAATACAGAAAATTTAACTGAACTTGTATTTTTATCATGTAGCTCATTTTGGTGGAACGAATTAAGTACATATCAGTGGTAAACTTTTTTAGGCTGTAAAGTGTAAAAAGCAAAAGTAAGTGAGTATGCATTGCATATTGTTTTCATTCGCAGCTAAACTTTAAAGAGCTCTCAAGAAAAGCGAAAAATTCTTACAAAATGACGCACAAGAAATGGAAAAGAAATTTTCTTCTACAAAAATTTCTTAAATCAGTTTGCAGCTCTGAAGAAAAAAACAAAACCCTTGTGTGTGCTAATGCTAAGTGCTCATATTTACTCAACTTAAACACTTTGTGTGTAGTTTTAGTAGTAAAAGTAAACAGACAGTGTTTAATTTTGCACACACTAGGAGAGGAAGCTGGTTTTCTCTTTTTATATGCGTCAATTTAAACTAAATTTTTTTAGAGGAAATTTTAAACATGTTATGTGTAAACTGTGAAATTGTGAACAATAAATGTCTAGAACTCAAAAAGCAAATTTTAAAATTATTCTACGCTACACATATGATAAGTAAAAGAAAGCAAACAGTGTTTAATCTAATTAACACGGTGTGTACATTTGCGACCATTAAGAAAGGAAACTGGATACCTATCTTAATATGCGCAAATTTAAACAAACATTTTTTTAGAGTGTATTTCAGCGATCTAAAAGCAAACCAGGCGGCAGCGTTGATCCGGATCAACTCGTTAATTCGGAATTATCTCGAGAATTAACTGCAGTTGATCCGGATTAAGTCCTAGAGTTAATTCCCAAACATAACTCGGATCAAGGGAATATTCGATGACAACACTGACCAAAACTTAGAGAGTGTAGAATACAGAGAAAGAGCAAAACTAACATGGACATATACCCTTTCATCGGTAATGCAGTCACTAATTCAGATAGGAATCCAATTCAAATTGAATAAGAACTTATTTGAATTAATACGGTGATTGCATTATTGATGGCAAGGTGGATGTCCATGCTAGTTTTCAATTTTCTTCGAGTTCAACGCTCTCTGAGCAAACACATACGCAAACAAAACAGCCAACTACTCCATCCGCGGAAGCCGAGTGGGGAGGGCTGCGTACTACAAGTCTGCAGGTCTCAGGTTCGATCCTCAGTTGGAGCGATTGCCAAACAAATTTTGTTTTTATTGCTATTTTCATTTTTATTTTATTTGATTAATATATTTAATTTAATTTTATTTTCGTTTGTTTTATTTTATTTCAAATTTTTTATTTTATTGTTAGTTAATTTAAATTTTTAGAGTGTAATTTTACTAAAAAAAAGGCGTGAGTACTAGGTACTCATGAAATTTGATGTGTAAACATATGCGAACGGCAAAGCATAAAAGTACGTTTACATATAAATATAATCTCAATCAAAGCTCGTTAGCTGTCAAATTGGTTGTGCTTGTTATTCACACAACTCGAGGAAAAGTTAAACTTCTTCTCTGTGCCACCGTGGTCACTTTTTTCTGCAACACATATTATGTCATTTAAATATATTTTAACTGAATATTTTATTAAAAATACCTTTATAAACCTATTTTCCTTAATAGCGTCAATTTTTGTTTACTTTAACATATGACATTACTCCTCTTCTTCGCAAGTATAATCGATAAAACTAGGTTGGACACCAAAAAGTTATCGGTTTAATCTGAGATATTTTTAATTATAATTTTGCATGGCTAATCTCTTTTTCTAATAACAGATTAGGGAGTTAAGCTCGAAAAGTAGGATGATGCTTTTATATGTAAAGCTATTATTAGGCGATTCAGTTACATACATTCAACCGTAGGTTAGGTTAGAAATTAAACATTAATTTCACTTAATTTTATTCATTTTGCTGATTTAATTCTTTTATTCATTTTCATTTTTAATTCTTTTAATACATGAAATTATCGGTATGATTGATAAAATATACTTGTACATACTTGTGACTCAAAGGCGTTAAAATATCTTGAAAACACCACATCAATTACTGTTTTTGAGCTTTTAGTTTGAGCATTTCTATTTGTATATATTCCTAAATTTAGTTTTTAAATGCAGTTCATATTGCAGGATTTTACCCGATGCTTTTTTGCTCCGTACGTTTTGCTGTTACACACTTTTTACTCTCACTTCAGAGAGTGATTTTGCTGTTTGACCTTTTTCCAGGATTTTACACGAAAAGTATTGGATCAGAGCTATTATATCATCCATACATATGCATATTATACATACATATATTCATGTATTTCATCAGTTATCAACGGTCCCAGTTAAAATGATATCGGTATTTTTTTAAAATTTCGTTTTCTTTTTTATCAAAATAGACTACTAAACCTATGCCTAAAACCATCTACGAATATCAAAACCAGGGCATGAATCACGTATGACGACAATCGTCCGAACGATATCGTGTCGAGATTGTCTTGCTTCATAAAAATCAAAATTTTTTTGATCGTTTGTGCGATATCGTCAACTCGATTCCAGTTTTGCTTCACGTAACAGTAACAGTAACACGTAACAGCAACACAAATGCATAAATCAGTGTTTTGACAACATCGCACAGTGGTTCGGATCGCAAATCTAGCTGGACGAAACTATTTAAACAAATACTCGATGATGGATCTTTACACCACTTCTTACCTAGGGTATTTTTGAGTCACTGATTACGAATATGAAGTCACTTATCAAAAATTCAAAATGGCGGATCCAATATGGCGGACGAAAATAAAAAAAAAAATTGGTAGATTTCTATGAAACTGGGTATCTGGGGGTTTTCTGGGTCGCTGATTACATATCTAAAGTCATTTACCAAAAATTCAAAATGGCGGATCCAATATGGCGGACGAAAATTAAAAAAAAATCGGTAGATTTCTATGTAATTGGGTACCGGGGGGTTTTCTGGGTTGCTGATTACGAATCTAAAGTCATTTACTTAATTTACTTTATTTACTTCGGAACGAGCATTTTCATCAGATATTTCTTTCAATTTACTAATCACATAATCACGGACACCCTGTTGTCTTGTAGAAGTTTCAGCAACACTTCTCCAAATGTCAAACAACTCACTTCTTAAGATTTTACTTACCATGACTAAAATTTAAGATCACAGCAAGAAACACAAATAAATTTCAGAAAAAAATTTTATAACAGCGCTTAAAGATTTGCATGCCTGTTGTATAATTTTGTAATTTCAGAAAGCGGAAAATTCGAGAGGTACTATTTTTTTTAACTCTTACATAACCAAAGTTTTTATAACTCCAAGTATTTTTCTGTTTTAACAAACAATGAATCTATAGCGGAATAAGTGTAATTTTTTGTTTATAAAGTCAATTTGCAATTATGCAAATATCTGTGAGTGCCATTACATACATAGGTACAAAGCCGTATGCACGTGCGGAGTTTAAATAATCGGAAGTAGTAATCAATTTTAGCCATATATGTAATACTTCTATATTGGCAGTAAGCTAACTTCTCATTGTGTAAGTATTCCGAAATCAAAGCGAGACAGTCTAGTATCGTTTTTGTCAATGTATTGTGTACTTGATTGCTGTTTTTGTATATGTGTTGTGTACATGTTTATTTATATATATATATTATTGATATATCTGTACTATAGTGTTTTCGGTCGGTGCTAGCTCTTACTGCCAATATAGGAGTATTACATATATGATTTTAGCGCATTTCCTCTTGCTATGCATATGCCTAAATGTATGCAATTATTTGGCAAACAAACACCGGGTGCTTCTAAAGAAAATAAAAATTTTATGCTGAAATACACATGCTAAGCCCTTCAAAATATTATGCTGAGAGATGCGTTACAGCTTCGCAAATTTTACCCCTACCGAAACCAAAGATGTATACACATCAAAAAGTCAAAGACAACTAACTAAAAACAACTTTAAAAAATATAGAAGTTATGATTGAATGAATAGAAAAAATTAAAGGAATATTCTACTGACCGTGGGATTCGAACCTACGACCTCGCGGCTCATAAATCCGCATTAGTGACATCTGTCAAGGCACAATTTTGATCAGATCAATTGCCCCGTTAATCCGGATCAACGTTGCCGGCTGTCTATGCTTTTAGTGTTTTTCTTCCTCGTCTAACTTTTGAACCACTTAAAGAAAATGAATTACACTTTTATTTATCGATTTATTAAGGGATTACGAATATAATCATATATAAAACATAGGTGTGCTCACAAATTAAAAACAAACTTTTTGTTTTGAAAGTGAACCTGTTTTTAATATTTGCCCATATACATACGCCATATATATGTTTTCCATTGGAATTATAAAATCTATTATATTTTAAAACGTCCACCAAAATATTTCGGAAAATATTGAGATTTAAGCGATCTGGACCGAATTGAAAATACCTCCAAAAATGGAGTTTTTTATGAACAAAAATGGTTTCTTTTAGAAGTTCTTTGAAAAAATCCCTTCAAATGACAAAACGGTTTAAGTTTAAAAAATTTACATAAAAATATTAAAAAAAAATACCTATATCTTCCTTCTCACTCATGTAACGTTTTCAGTTTTAAAAATTTCACTCTACATTTTTGCGATGCCGCCGCCTAAGTTTCACTTCAAAAAAAAAAAATAATATAAAATTTTGAACGGAATCATAATAATGAGATTTTTGATGCCGAACAACTTTTGCATAAGTCGAAATCAGAATAGTTTTGGCCCAGTATTTAAGTTTTTCGTAAATCAATCTTTGAAAAGTAAAAAAAAAACACCATAAAGAATCTCATTATTACGATTCCGTTGAAAATATTTTTAAATATTGTATATTTTAAATTGTCATCTGAGGGGACTTTATTTAAAAAGTTCTTTAAGAAACTATTTTTATTCATAAAAAAAACTAAATTTTTGGAGGTTTTTTCAAATCTTAATAGTTATCCGAAATATTTTGGTGGACGTCTTAAAATATAATACATTTTGTAATCCTGGCGGAAAAACCGCCACTTTTTTTGGTGATGCAGTCTAATGTACATCCCTGCGAAAATCGCGACTACTCCATGCATGCGTGTAAAGAGTACTCCCTAAGGATCAAGGAGTACTCCAAAATTAACCACAATTCATATAAAAAATATGGTCAAATTAACATTGCGATGTCCTAGAGCAGGACCATATACTCCATCCCTGCATTACATCAGAGTAGCACAAAACTACTCCAACATATTAACAATGGCATTTGTTGCGGACATGA
>NW_023458555.1:59663142-59669175 GCF_013731165.1 Rhagoletis pomonella | reverse complement strand
TTTTTTGACTTGGCAATTGAGGTGTCGTTAGCTTTTTGCACAGCTCATAGACTTCGGCTCCGCACATGGTGATGAAAAGTGGTGCCTTTAGTTGTTCTGATATTGCATTGCAGATAAAAAATTGATCCATTCTATCCTTATATCCAGAAAAATCACCACCAGGAACAAATGGTTCTATCATTCCAATATAGCTGTTCGATATTTCGATATTAACACCTCGATTACAGGTTATGTCTACCACACGTTTTTCTTTGTTTTTGCTCGTCAATAACTGACTTGACTCTGTCGTTTCCTCTTCACAACTCCTTTCTCTTTTTAATGATAATTCCTCTTTTTTATTTTGAATTGGAGTTTCACTCATTTCCAATTATTCGACAAAAAAAGATTATTTTAATTCGCACGATGGTTCTTTAATCTCGTCGCCATAAAATGTCTTAGAGGAAAAACGTGCTCATTCTGTTCCACAATAAGAATTCAAGTGTTTTTATTTCATCATTTTGACAGTTCATTGCTGTCGCAATACATTACAGTGTACAACGTTGAACCCCTTTTGGCGCCTGCACAAAATGTTCAGCATTGCAAGGCTATTGTCTTCAATGCTATTCGCCGTTCTATTATTCGCACTCATTTAAAGCAGCAGAAGTAAAAGCAACTTTAAGGCAACAAAAATGAAGACAAAACAAAAAACCGAAACAAAACAAACTGAGTTTCGCTATCTTTACATTACAAAAACAAACAAAAAACATACAATCAAACAAACACATACAGTGGTCCACAAAATAATAGGAGTGCGTTATTTTGGTCAGTTTTTGCTATTTGTCTTTTGTTTATTTAATGTTTATTATTTTTATACAAAAGTCAAGCTGGGTATACAACAAACAACGAATAAATTCAGATTTCAACCTTTGTACAAAAATTATTAAAATTCTGTAAATTTTCACCAAAATATCAAACTTTTTAATCAGAATCTTCAGAGAAAATTCTGGTATGCAGTTTTATAGCCCATTCAATTCTAGTCTGAAGAAGTGCAAGTTTAAAACTGCTAAAAAATTCCGTTGATTTTTGGCAATTTTTTTTGCTGGCACTGTCCCCATATAAAAGAAAATTGTCGAACATACTTTGTATGGAAAAAACGTGAAACACCTTCATCCGAAAAAATTCTCAAAAATCAACGGAATTTTTTAGCAGCTTGAAACTTGCACTTCTTCAGACTAGAATTGAATGGGCTACAAAACTGCATACCAACATATTTTCTAAAGATTCTGGTTAAATAGTTTGAAATTTTGGTGAAAATTTGCAGAATTTTTATAATTTTTGTATAAACTTGAAAATGTAAATTTATATGGTGTTTGTTGTATTACCAGCTAGGCTTTTACAAAACAATACGAAACATTAAATAAACTAAAGACAAATAGCCAAAACAGGTTAAAATATCCCACTCCTATTATTTTGTGGACAACTGTAAGCTTACAACTAGCGAAACTGCTCCAGATCACGATTGAGAGAATATAAAGGTTGCGCCGATCTCCGACCGCTATTCCTCTCTTAATGAATTTGACAGAATCGTTGTTTGCATGACGTCACACTTGTGCAACTTGTTTACCTTTCCTTGCAACATTTTTTCTTCTTCTTCCATTCTTGCTCACGTTTTGGTATTTCTCTCTCGCAATTGCACCAGTGTGACGTCACAGTAAGTTATTCTCAAAAATCCTCTCTGATCGGCGCAATCTTGTATTCTATCATTCTTGGCTCCAGATCATCTTCGCACGAAATTTTGGTAGGTTGGCTTGCTTTATCATTGGTTAGTCTTACAGGCACAGGCAGACCTGGTTGAAAATGCTCTTCAGATTTTCCCCTTCCTTATATGGAACGCCAAACGCGACGGCATCCGCAGCAATGTCAGCAGTCGATCTCTGCTGTACTCCCTTCGCTAATTCCGCTTTCAAGCACTCAATTTCTGACTCCGACTTTTCCACTCTCTCCTTCAATGCCGAGATGTGCGTAGATGATTCAGCTACAGCAGCAGCGAGTGACGAAATCTCCTCCTCAATCCGTTTTGTCAATTTGTTATCCACTTCTATAATTTTGTGTGAGACATTCTCGATTAGCGGCCGCAACCAGCGTTGCCAGGTTGACATTTTTAACGTCATTTGGACGTTTTTTGTACCTTGTTGACGTTTGAACGTTTTTTGTGTAAAAAGTGACGTTTTTTAACTTCCCAGTAATTTTTCTTTGTTACTAAATCTTATAAGTAGAACTGATTTTGAATTATTTCCTTAATAAATCTTTACAACCTTTGTGTTTTGCTGCAGCTGCTTCCTCCAAAGGTTTTTTTTTGGATTCTTGGACTAAGGATCACTTGTTCAAAGGCTGGTTGTGTAAACACTTGAGGTTACGAGGCTTGCTGTAATGATGCTATTGCACATTAAAAGCCAAATCAGGTAGAGCCGATCTATTGCAGCAGGCACGCTCGCAAAAGCACCAAAAAAGCTGTGCAGCATAAAACGTCGGAAAAAAGGAGGCGACTTTTTTAAGACTTCATTGAAAATGTACTGAATGCAAAAAAGACTGAAATATTAGGTCCATAACTTTTCCAGTAAGTACTTGCATCGAGAGCGTAAAAGAAAAATAGAGAGTAAAATTGAGAGCAAGAGAAAATTTTCAGAAAAAGTTATTGAACGCAAAACTAGTAAAACCTTGCAACTTAAGCCATTTTAATACTTTCTGACGGTTAAGTTTTGGCGCGCAATTTTCTTTTTAATTGGGAATAGTTCTCATCGTCATAAAAGTAAAAAATATACAATAGATTAAAATCTTTTATCCAAATTTTCATTTCACTAATTATGTTTCATCAAATCATCCTCTTAAACAGTTTGTTTACATTTGAATTTGAAACATAACCTTACTTTTGGACTCCTGCAAATTCCTGCAAGTAAAAATTTTACTTGCAAGAATTTGCAGCTCTCTCGGGTTGTTACGCTCTCGAATTCGCTCCCTCTTGCAAATGATTTGGGTTATTGAATGCATTTCCAATAAAAACTTGCAAGTATCTACTAGTAACAATTCGTAACAATTTTAAATGTGCTCTGTCGAAATGATATTTTAATATACCTTACGTACATATCGAGCCCTAACCGCCAAAATAACGTAAGCGACATTTTTTCAAAATTTTCTTTTTCATGCAGAAATGCATCTAGATGCTCTAGGACATTTTTTTTTTAATTTTCTTTTTGATGAAGAAATGCATCTAGATGCTCTAGGAACATTTCTGCATCAAAAGAAAATTTTGAAAAAAAATCGGTAACGTTATTTTGGCGGTTAGGGCTCATATATACCTTTGTATACAATATTGATTCATTTTTTAACCGACTTCCAAAAAAGGAGGAGGTTATCAGTTCGTCGGAATATTTTTTTTATTTTTTTTATTTTTTTTTTTATGTATGTTACCGCATAACTGGACCACGTCAACCGATTTCTATAATTCTTTTTGCATCGGAAAGGTAGTGTCTCAGGGGTGGTCCCATACTAATCTGGTTGAGATCCGATCAGTGGATCATGAGATATATATATATATATATTTTTTTTTATATGGGAGTTGAAGTCGGTTTTTTTTTTTTGCTAAAAATTACTAGTCTTATAACTACTTGTGTATCTAAATCTATATTATTTAGTTTTAATTATGATAGTCTTATTTTTATCTGGTCTGTAAGATTTTAATCATAGACTGAATAAACTGAAATAAAAGTTTAAATAAGAACAATTTGTTGTACATTCATTTGAAAAAGACGTTTTTGGGTAGTAAATGACGTTTTTTCAGACCAAGAGGGACGTTTTCTCATGCCGAAGACCTGGCAACACTGGCCGCAACTGCTTAGTATGCTGCTGTACCCTCTGCTCTGCCTCTTTCAACTTATTGTATACAGCTGTGAGTGTGGTAACTGCACCTTCATCAAATTTAGCTGTTTTTGCAGAGGGGGAGCCTTTGCTCAGTCGACGTTTCAGTGGAGGGGGAGTAGCGGTAGACATAACAAACGAGCGGCAAAACAAACAAACGAATTGAAAGCGATTTAATTTATTTAGCGCAAGAAAATTTTATCAATTATTGTTGCACACCGTACTTGAAATACCGAATAAATAAATATCGTAATGTTCGCACGCGATTAAAGTAATCAAGTTTAGTTTTATTTATGTAAATTATAATCCGCATAACTATGCCAAAAAAGTGCGGGAGCGAATTAAAAACTCGTCCGTTCTGTTCAATCAACTTTTTTACCCCTTATAGGTCAAATTAAAGATCTTAGCACAGATGTTCAATAAAGTTTTTTTTTGTAATTAAAATTCGTCGGTTCGAATCCTACTGAAAGAAGTCTGATGAGGAAATGTGGTGATTTCCGAAATAGATATCACTTCTACCATTTTTTCAAATTATTGTTGCTTTTCCACAACAAAAATTTTCATTTAAAACGGCCTCGAGCTCAATATAAAATTGTTGAATGTAATTAAAAACTTAAAAACCCGCACTATGTAAGACCGCTCTTCACTTAGAACGGCTGCACGGGTTTAGATGAAATATGATACTCAGATCGAATATAACTCTGACTAACATATATATTTTCTAGGTTATTGAAATTCGATTTTGGGTGTATTTTACTTAATTTATACAAAGAAACAAAACACGGCAATCGCGGCGCAAGTATTAAATATATGTTTTTCACCTTGCCGAAAGCTACCGCTACATGGTAAACCGGGGTGTATCAGTTTTGAGTAAATTAGCATCCTTAAATTTCGAAAGCAACAATTTTGAATGAATTATCGAAGATTTCGTATTTCTCCAAATTACCGTTATATGGGATGTGGGCGTGGTTATTGCCCGATTTTAAAACTTTTCTGGGGTGGGGTTTAGTACCGCTCACAACTATTTCGGGCTATTCCGTCCAAATGGGTGGCCCGATCCAAAAAAAAAAATTTCACACACTTGTAGTCAAGGGTCCACGCAATATTTTAACACTCACTTTTGTAAATTTTGGTTACTAATTTATTTACAAATTGGGTTTAAAATATGCCCTTTTTTGTAAAATTCGGAAATTAGCGTACATTTATCACTCCTATTCTGCTTAAATTAGCCACTTCACCAATATATTTTTGTATTCCCCTTCACTTTACACTTTACTTGATTTGTTATAACTTGCTTTACGACTTTAATATTAACCAATTCATCACAATTCATTAAATAAAAACACCTTCAAAATCACGCGTCTGACTTTGGTTGCATATGCAAATTAAATGGCGGAGTTCAGCTGTCAAACTCCAAAATATGCAAAAGAATGAGAGACAAAAGAAGATAGGATATAACCCAGTAAGCATTAAAAATATACAAAGGTGTTCTCTGCAAAAGGTATTCAGCTCCTTTTCTTCGCAAAACAGGAAGGAGAATTCTACTGCCTGAGGGTTATAATCCCTAAGTGCGGCCGAAGGCCGCCTACGCAGAAAGGTGTTCTCTGCAAAAGGTGTTCAGCCCCCCTTCTTTGGCAACACAGAAAGGAGAATTCTACTGCCTGAGGGTTATAATCCCTAAGTGCGGCCGAAGGCCGCCTACGCAGAAAGGTGTCCTCTGCAAAAGGTGTTCAGCCCCCCTTCTTTGACAACACAGAAAGGAGAATTCTACTGCCTGAGGGTTATAATCCCTAAGTGCGGCCGAAGGCCGCCTACGCAGAAAGGTGTTCTCTGCAAAAGGTGTTTAGCCCCCCCTTCTTTGGCAACACAGAAAGGAGAATTCTACTGCCTGAGGGTTATAATCCCTAAGTGCGGCCGAAGGCCGCCTACGCAGAAAGGTGTTCTCTGCAAAAGGGGTTCAGCCCCCCTTCTTTGGCAACACAGAAAGGAGAATTCTACTGCCTGAGGGTTATAATCCTTAAGTGCGGCCGAAGGCCGCCTACGCAGAAAGGTGTTCTCTGCAAAAGGTGTTCAGCCCCCCTTCTTTGGCAACACAGAAAGGAGAATTCTACTGCCTGAGGGTTATAATCCCTAAGTGCG
>NW_023458555.1:59652176-59663132 GCF_013731165.1 Rhagoletis pomonella | reverse complement strand
AGTGCGGCCGAAGGCCGCCTACGCAGAAAGGTGTTCTCTGCAAAAGGTGTTCAGCCCCCCTTCTTTGGCAAAACAGAAAGGAGAATTCTACTGCCTGAGGGTTATAATCCCTAAGTGCGGCCGAAGGCCGCTTACGTAGAAAGTAATTCTACGCAAAAATACATTTGTTAAAAAGAACATTTTTTTTTATAAAAACTGTTTTTTTTTCTATTTTTAATTAACTTTTTATTCTTTATTCAAAATCCCCCCATATCTAATTTGGCATAATTTCTTTTATTAAAAAATCCCACGGTTTCTGTTAGTTGGGTCATATTCCACATCAAACTGCTCAGTTTGCCTAAGAAAAATCCGTTTTTCCCCCTTTTTCAAACGGTTCCCTAGGTGCCTGTGGGAGGAGTCCAAGGGGGGGGTTCCCCTTTTTAGAAAGCGGCGACTATCTCCTTTCTACTGGGGGGGGTTTTGGGGGCCCCGCCCCCCCACCCAAAAAACGGTGTGAGTGGTACTAAACATTTCCCCTTTTCTGCCATTTCGTACGTTATACTAAGGCCAACAACAACTGTGCCAAGTTTGGAAGAAATTGGTCCTGCGGTTACCAAGATATACACATGTAATTATAATATTCTTATTTTACGTTTAAAACTTATTGTAAATGTCAATTTTGAGTGAATAATCTTCAGTAGTTACTAAAATATCGAAGTTTTCGTATATCTGAAAATTACCGTTATATGGGAGGTAGGCGTGGTTATTATCCGATTTTGCCCATTTTCAATACCATCCGTTCTACGCCAGAAGAAGTGTACGTCCCTGCAAAAATCGTTGGACCATGTCCCTGCAAAAATCGTTGGACCATGTAGTCTATTTGTGGTATATTGGAGTACTTACAAAAGTGCTCCTCTGTCATGCTGTAGCGGACCAACTCGTGTCTCTGCACCAGCTTATTGTTACCCGATCACTGCTCGTGTTTTAACGAAATGTGATTGAAGTTAAGCATTTGAAAGTACATTTGCATGTCTGGCTGTAGCTAAACGTGTAGAGATGCTAGCTATTATTTCTTAGCTCCCAGCATGTTCGGGTTCGAATGTCGTCAGAGGTAACATGTAATTTTAAATTTTTGTTTTTGGTTTTTATTCATTTCAAAAAAAGCATCTGCGAAGTGAAGAACAAAAGCGTGTACAAACGAAAAAATATAACGATAATGTCATTGGAGTATGTTGGGAGTAGTTTTGTGCTACTCTGATGTAATGCAGAGATGGAGTACATGGTCCTGCCCTAGGACATCGCAATGTTTATTGGACCATATTTTTTTATATGAATTGTAGTTAATTTTGGAGTACTCCTTGGTCCTTCGGGAGTACTCTTTACATGCATGCATGGAGTAGTCGCGATTTTTGCAGGGGTACCAAGTTTCGTTAAGATATCTCAATTTTTACTCGAGTTATCGCGTGCACAGACGGACGGACGGACAGACAGTCACCGCTTAATAGATTTCTTTTTTCATTCTGATCATTTATGTCTACATTTGTCTATATCGATTCGTTTTGCCTGTTACAAACAACCGTTACGTGAACAAAGCTATAATACCCTTGTCCACAAGTGCGCTCGGGTATAAAAACGTTTCTCTTTCACTTATGTGCAGCATTTTGAAAAAATTTACATTTGCAATCCGGCGTTGCGATATTTCGTTCATACAATTTTGTTCGCAATGTTGTCATTTCACCACTTTGCTATGGTTCATGAATCGCACTAACGGCTACTTTATGAACGTAATGCCCAACATTGTCATTTAATGCCTAATGAAAATTCATCAGTAACCCTACTTAAGGAAATGCTTAAAATTTTTATTTCACAAATGAGAAATAATTGTATGATTTACTTCGAAGTTAACGACTAGTTTAAAAAGTGAACAATACAGTGGAGCTTACGTATCCCTGCAAAAATCGTTGGACCATGTAGTCCATTTGTGGTAAATTGGAGTACTTACAAAAGTGTTCCTCTGTCATGCTGTATCGGACCAACTCGTGTCTCTGCGCCAGCTTATTGTTTGTTATCCGATCACTGCTCGTGTTTTAACGAAATGTCATTGAAGTTGATCATTTGAAAGCACATTTGCATGTCTGGCTGTAGCTGAACGTGTAGAGATGCTCGCTGTTAGTTCTTAGCTCCCAGCATGTTCGGGTTCGAATGCCATCAGAGGCAACATGTAATTTTTAATTTTTGGCTTGGTTTTTATTAATTTCGAAAAAGCATTTGAGAAGTGAAGAACAAAAGCGTGTACAAACGAAAAAATATAACAACAATGCTGTTTGCTTTTTGGAGTAGCAAAAGGGAGCGCAGGGTGCGCCAGAGATTCTATTTCCGTTGAAATGAAAAGACGAGGAATTTCAATATTACAATTGCTTCGCAAATTATTTTATTGACTTCAATAATTCAGTTTGGTATTAAAAGAGCTAGGTCATTAAAGGTATGACAAAATTTTTCCCGAGGGGCGTTATATGCAAAAAAAGGAAGAGAGGTGCGATGCGGCTGCGACGGCGCGTAAAAAGATACTGATACTAGCAATTTAATTGCGGGTACGAATCACCCCGTGGCCCCGCTTACAATTACAACAAGAACGCTATTTCACCTGACTAATTCACAATGGTGTACAGTAAAATGGCGTTGCCAGCCGCACGCGGATTATGAAACAATAAGCATTAATTGTACAATTCAAACGTTATTAATCGAATTCGATTAAATTTGGACTCATGTCCGCAACATGCCGGCCCGCCTGCGCCGGTGCCAGGTTGAGCAACTCTTGCAACTTCTCGAGGGTCAGCACCGCCCGGTTGAATAAATCGCGGATGCGCCGTTGGACCGCAGTATTTCCGCTTTGAGCTTGCTTTGCGGCTGGTTTGACCACACGGCTGGCTAGCGTCGATCGTTCACGGCGAACTTGTGCGTGCGAGTTAGGACGGCGAGTGCTTTCCGGTGGTGATGATGGTGGACGATGCAGCATTGTGTGGTGCGCCTTCCCACACCGGTGACAGCTGTCGGCTGAGCTGCAGGAGCCGGTTGAATGCGACGTCGCCAAGCAATTGACGCAGTACTTGTGTATACGCGCAGACTCGTACCGCTCATCAGGCGTCATTGCTTGAAATGCGCGGCAAAACCGCAACGGATGATGGCGGCAGCAGAGGCGGCACTGGCTGAGCTCCATCGTATTCTTGGACATCTGTGGAAAGAAGAAAACATCGAAGACGGAATTAGTTCCATGCTATGGTGGAGTCAGCTAGAGGGAGGTGTAGGTGTGAAGTATGTAAAGATAGTTACTACAGAGGGGGCAGTAAACACAACTTTGCAATATTTCGAGTGATTGTTCCGGATTGAGTGTAAACATCAGCTACGCGAACATGGTGATCATGACCGGGGTGAAGTTTCACAACGCGCCCGAGTCTCCACTCGTTTGGGGGTAGAAGGTCGTCTTTGACGACCACGAGGTCTCCCTCCTTAAGGTTGGGTTCTTGTCGCTTCCACTTGTGCCTTTTATGGAGTTCCTTAAGATATTCATTTTTCCAGCGCGTGCTAAATTGCTGATGGATAACCTTCAATTTTTGCCATTTGTTTACTAAAGACAGATTGTCAGAGTGGGGTTCAGGCCTAGAGAGGAGCGGGGCACCACGCAAAAAGTGTCCTGGCGTTAAAGCCAGCAGATCCGTAGGATCCTGGGACATAGGGGAAAGCGGCCTGGAATTTAACACCGCTTCAATTCGAATAAGGAGAGTGGTAAATTCTTCAAAGGTAAAGTTGTGATTTCTTGCGACCTTTGTGAAATGGGTTTTGAAGCTTTTTACAGCAGCTTCCCACAGACCGCCCATATGAGGAGCATACGGGGGGATAAACTGCCATGCAAATCCGTGGGTTGCGTATTTTTCGGCGAGGTCAGTAGCCGCTTCTTTAAGAAACTGGGAGAATTCTCTTTGCAGCGTTCGCTGCGCTCCTACGAAAGTTTTTCCGTTGTCGGACATGATTTTGTGGGGGAGTCCACGGCGGCCGACAAATCGAGTAAAAGCTGCCTTGAACGCTTCCGTGGTCAGATTTGAGCATAACTCTAGGTGTACTGCTTTGGTTGAGAAGCACACAAATACACACACATACGCCTTTGCGTGGGGAGCTCGTCGGAGGGTAGATGTTTTCACAAGAAATGGTCCAGCAAAGTCAACACCTGTGGTATGAAAGGGGACTGTATAGGTGGATCGTTCAGGGGGGAGCGCGGCCATTATCTGTGAACGCATCTTTTGTTTATGGATTGTGCAGACCTTGCACTGAAAAATACATTTTTTTATCTTTTGCTTCAACCTGGGGATATAATATTCTTGCTGCACCATTCGAATCATAAGTTGTTTGTCAGCGTGGAGAAGAGTTGTATGGAGGAAATCGAGCAGTAGAGCACAGAGCTGTGAGTTTTCTGGAATTATGATCGGGTGACGTTCACTGTAACTGAGAGTAGCATAAGCTAAACGTCCATTCACGCGCAGAATTCCCGCTCTATCCACCATCGGATTAAGAGTCAGTAAAGGGCTTTTTTTGCTAATAGATTTCCCTGCATTTAATGAGCTGAGTTCGTTGATGTAGTACTGGCTTTGAGTCTGAACGATAATACGCAATTTAGCTTGGTTTATTTCCTCGTGCGTTAAGGGGAGAGAAGTGGGTATCGGTTGCTTTCTAGCTGCGTTTATGAACCGATACATAAACGCTATGACTCGCAACGCTCGGGCAAAGGAGGAAAACCGCTCAAGTATATCCACTGATTCAATCGTGTGCAGGGATTCAATGCGTCGTTGTTCGGGGGGTGACGAATGTAGAGATGCGTTTTTTGGCCACAAAGTGGGGAGTTTTTGCAGCCATTCTGGGCCATTCCACCATAACGCGCATGTCGCCAGATCCTGGGGATGGCATCCGCGGGTGCCTAGATCGGCAGGATTATCTGCACCAGGCACATGCCGCCAAGTGGCATTGCTCACATTTTGTAGTATGAGCGAAATTCTATTGGCAACATAAGTTTTCCAAGTGTGTGGCGGTTTTTTCTAACCACGCTAACACAATGGAAGAATCTGACCAGAGGTACAAGTCATGAGCAGGTAAATCTAGTTGGGAGTGAAGTTGATTAACCAGCTTGGAGAGTAGGACGGCTCCACAGAGCTCAAGTCTGGGGAGGCTGACTGTTTGCAGGGGGGCTACCTTACTTTTAGCTGCGAGTATGTGTGACGACCAGGAGTTTTCGTCAATTTGTACTCTGAGGTAGACACAGGCGCAATAAGCTTTTTCAGAGGCGTCTGAAAACCCATGAACTTGTACCCGGTGAGTCGGGGAGAATTGCACCCAGCGGGGAATAACAATTTCATTAATCGCGGGGAGGTTTTCGCGCAGAGTGTTCCATTTTTGGAAAGCGCCGGGTTTTACGTGCCCGTCCCATTCGGTTCCTTCCAACCATAATTGCTGAAGGAGCATTTTTGCGGAAATCATTATTGGCGTTAGCTATCCTGCCGGGTCAAACAGTTTCGCTACCGCCGATAATATTTGCCGTTTTGTCCTTGAGTTGGCAGCGGGCACAGGGTCGTACGTGTAGGAGAAGGAGTCCGTTAGTGCGTTCCATTTTATGCCTAGCATTTTTGTAGAGCTAGTGTCCTGAAACTGGAGAAAATCAACATCAAGGACCTCGGAATCTGGGACTGATTCCAGGATTTTTGGGTGATTTGAGGTGATTTTTCGTAGTGGAAAACCTGCTGATTTTAGGGCGTCTTTAACTTGAGATAATGAGCTTATAGTGGACTGTATATTATGCCCGCCTGAGAGAATATCGTCCACGTATGTTTCGCGTAGGAGGATATTGCTGGCGAGCGGGAATTCGTCTTGACAATCCTGCGCTAACTGCTGAAGAGTACGGATTGCAAGATAGGGAGCGCAATTGACGCCAAAGGTGACTGTTTTCAGCCTAAAATCTTCTATGGGCTTATTTGGGGACCTACGAAAGACGATTCTTTGGAAGTCTTGATCTTCCTTGTGGACGAGAATTTGGCGATACATCTTTTACTTTTGTTGTTTTGCTGTCGGGTTTTATGACAGCATGGTGCGGTAAATAAAAGGAGAAGTATTTACCGTCTTTGATGACTTCTTGGGATGAGGTGGGCTCCATATGGTCCATGGTGATGTATTCTTCCAGAACTTCTGAGTATCTTTTGCAGAGGCCAGGTTTTTTCTCCAGAGTCCTTTCGATGCTGATATACTGCTGCTGCGCTGCTAGTCGAGAGTGGCCTAGAGCCATGGTGTCTGGGAATTCGGGTTTAATGGGTAGTTTCACCATGTATCGTCCGTTTGGCTGCCGGATTGTTGTGCGTCGATACAGCTCCTCACAGCAGTCCTCTTCACTTGAACGGTGTTGAGTGACAGCTATTTCCTCCTGCTCCCAAAACTTCTTCAGCAGTGAGTTTAACGATTCATCCTGGGGTTCGGTTACCTGGGTGGTAAAGGTGGAGATCCTCTCCTGGATGGGGCCGCTCAGAATCCATCCAAATATCGTGTTCTGCGCTATGAGACTTCCGCTTATGTTTTGTTGCAGCCCTTGTAGGATAATTCGGGGGATTAGGTCACTGCCGATTACCATATCAATTTTATTTGGGGTGAAACAGTTGGGATCGGCGAGCCTTAATTGCTTTATCTCTTCTAAGTTAATATGAGAGATATTCGAAGTGGGGAGAAAATGGGTCAATTGGGGCAACATAATGGCTTGGGTCTTTATTTTATGGGCTCGATCTGCTGAGCAGAGTGTGACTTCGCACATTTTCCTTGAGTTTTGCACCACCATTCCACCCATTCCAGAAATCTCGAATAGAGCATCTATCATGGGCAAGCGCAAGAGTTTTTGTATCCGGGACGATACAAACGTTTTTTGTGAGCCTTGATCCACCAGAGCGCGAATATTATGATATTCGCCATCACAATATATAGGTACTATCGCCGTTGGAAGGAGAGTTGTGACGTTAGTAGCCGAAAAATGAGACGACACTTTATTTACGTCGGTTTTCTCTGGGGGTTGGTGCGTCACATATTTTGAGCAAGTGGGCGCTTCAGTATCCGTATTAGTCTGAGTCGATAGTTGACTCGTTGTTCGTTGGGGCTTTGAATTGGGTTGGGGGGTCTGGGTCTTTTGCGGGAAGTGTAAAAGAGAGTGATGTTTTCGTTGACAGTATACACAAGTGAAATTACTTGTACACTCACTCTTTAAATGGGAGTAATAAAGACAATTTTCACAATACTTGTTCTCTCTTACGAATCTTAAACGGTCAGATACGGATAGTGCTTTAAATTTCACACATGTCTTCATGGGGTGCCTTGAGTGGCAGAGTTTGCATGAAATCGGCTGATTTAGATCGACATGGAAATTCTGAGTTCTATTTTTATTTATAAATGTGGAATTGTGATTCCCCGTTCTTGGGGTGAAATTCGGGTGGGGAAGCTTTGGTTTTCCTGGCCGATATGTGTTAAGTCTTTCTACTACTTCATACCGGCTTGTGAGGAATTTGCTCATATCTGCCCAAAGTGGTAACTCTTTCCGTGAGCTGAGTGATTGCTCCCATAGAGATAGAGTTTCACTGGGCAGTTTTGAAGAGCATAAATATACAAGGATGGGGTCCCAATTGCTGGTCGGGATTCCTTGTGCTGAGAGGGTTGAGAGGCAATTGTTGATGGTGGATTGAATTTTCTGGATTTGCTCACCATTTTCTGAATATATGGGTGGGATGTTAAATAGAGTTTTTAATTGGTTGTCCACCAATATCCTACGGTTTTCATACCGTGACTTTAAGGCATCCCAGGCTAGTTCAAAATTGTCATCAGTGAGGGGGAACTGTTTCACTATTTGTCCGGCCTGGCTTCTTGTTTTTTGCCTTAAATGGTACAGTTTCTGGGCTGGGGTTAGTTTGGGGTGATTTTTGTAGACTGCCGTGAACATATCTCTGAACGCCGGCCAGTCTTCGTACCCACCGTGGAACATTTCTGTATCACACGGTGGTACCTTGAGGAATACTTCTTGGGAGTTTGAAGTTGGGGTGGAATTTGTGGTTCGAATGGTGGTTTCTTGGGACTGGGAGTTTGCCCCGAGAAGCTGTAAGCCGTCTAAGATTTGCGTCTTACAGTTCTCATAGCTTTCTGAGCATTTATTATATTTTTGCTCAATCGATCCGCTAGATTCAGCGAAGACCTCAGAGCGGGATACTGCTCTATATGAGCTTATTAGAGCATCCCATAACTTGTCAAGTTGCTGTAACTTCACATTTAGGAGCGTTTGGGTGTGTTCGCTTATCAGGGTGCTGGACCATTTCGAATAAAATGATTCAAGCCTGTTGCTTTCAAAAATGAAGTCTTGAAGGCTTGAGTCAGAATCGGAGGGGGATTTCTTGTCCATTGTGTGGGGCATAAAACTTTGAGCTTAGGTCAATTAACAAAAAATTCTTCTGATATTACTATGAAAGCGAAATTCAAATAATGCCGAGCAGCTAAAAATGAGTCTTGAGCTGAATTTATTTGTATTTAAAGGTAATTTATTTGTCCTACCTTTCTGGGTATAGCGTAGTTTGTCCCAATGTAGCGCAATTATTTTTTGTTCCACTGTACTGTCTTAGCGCGTCCAAGTACAGTAACAGTGCTTTATCATGTACGACGCGAGAGCAAAACTAGGGGCGGAGCTTATATGTATATGTGTATACACGTAGATGTTTGTATGTACTTCGGCAACTTTTTATATGTACGTATCTACGAGTGAGTAACCACAGAATTGAGTTTGAACTGCGACTAACGGCTGAGAAAAAAGGGGAATTGAGAAGAATAAACGCGTAAAAATCTGTATGTATGTAATAAAAACTGGCGCCAACTAGAGTAATATTAGTGTGGATCGCTTGTTGTTAGAAAACTCAAATAAAGGAAATTTTGGGTAACAGATGAAATCTCTATACGTATTTATGTATATTGAGACGAGAACTTTTATATTGTATTATATTCTCTTGTGCACCTATATAAATCTTTAATAAATGAGGGGTCTGTCTGAGATTTAATGTATATATGAGTGCATATACGTACATATGAACTTTTTATTATTTTTCCTACCAGCCGCACCCTAGTGTCTACTTTGGGGTTTTTTCTCTTTTTTAGGTATTACCTTAGCGCGTCTAAGTGCAATAGTGTATGGATGTGTGAGTATGTGTGCGCACTCGCTTGAGTTGCAATTTGAACGCACTCAGCAGGTGGTCGGAGTTCGAGAGAAACGAATATGCGGAAGTGCGAATATGTATACGTGTCTACATAAAGTTCTGAACATATTGAAAACGACGAGCTACCGACCACAGCTTCCAATTTGTCATCTTTATTATCTAAGCGCTTTGTCGATGGCGACATGATTTCTTTGAACGCGGCAGCGACATCATGAATTTGTATGAGTTTGACATAAAAGAAGAGGAAGAACCTTATCTGTCGCCAGAAAAATAGAAATAGATCTAATCTGGCCACAACCACAGCCGTCGCGTAGCCCGGTCGTCGCCAAAATAATTATCTACATAAGAGTACGTGTTAAAATAATTTGACAGCTGTGGTTTGTAGCTCGTCGTTTTCATTGTGTTCGGGCTATAAGACTATGTATATCGTATGTAATTTTGGCCTGAGTATACGTATGTATGTGCGTGTATCAGCAAGCACTGGCGCGGAATTTTTCGCTGGTCAATTTGGTCTTTCGGCACAAGGGGAAGAAGGAGACAAGACGATACGCGCGATTCTTTTGATACCGCTGATTAAAGGGGAGATCTGGTATTGCGTATATACGTACGCTATGATATTGTATCTATATATGTGCGTACGTATTATTATGGGATTGCCTTAGAGAAAATCATACACGGTAACAACGGGTTTTTGGACTATTTGTGCTTCCAATAACTTTTCAGCGTACGGGAAAATGGGATGTGAGTAACTATATGTAGATGTCTGTACGTGAGTTTGTACAATAGGTACAGTATACGTTAATATATATATGTATGTGTATGTATTATGTATATGACTTAGCGGTTATTTTTTGATTGCTTTTGAGTTGGAGGAGTCCATATACATATATATTTATAAATATGTCAATATGCGAGTGTGTATATTTGTATATACAGATTACCGTACCTAGACCGGCGACACTTGTTACGGTGCTCGAAGGGGTTGGTATTTGCCTTTATTCGTATGGGGAATGCCGCCAAGTTATGCACATACATACATATGTACATATACATATATATATATATATATATATATATATATATCGTTGATGATGAGATATAGGGCACTTACTTGGATAGTGGTACCTACTTTCCTTCTTTTTTTTTTGGGGGGGGACTGTACCTTCAGCCGACTCCGGTTTACCTCGTTACACAGTGTGTGCTGCAATTGTTGTTGCTCCCTGTTCCGTTGTTGCCGGGTTAAGCTTTTGACCTCCCGTTACCTTTTCGTGTCCCTTTGTCACCTTGTCTGCCGTATTTTTTACCGGTTTTAGTTGTTACTGTTGTTTTGTATTTTTTCTTTTAAATTGCGGGTGTACAAATCCCTTAGTTTTTTTTTTTTTTTTTTTATTAAAACAAATTTTATTTTTTTTGTTTTTTTTTTTTTTTTTTTTTTTCTAAATTCAATTTTTTTAATTTTTTTTTTTTTTTTTTTTACGTTTTTGCGCACACTAATGTCAGCTTTGGCTGTGGCTGACAAAATAACTGTTTTTATTCCGCGATTTTACACACACACTACAGTGCCTGTATTCTTGTTTTTACTAAATTGCTTATTTTCGCTTTTTTCCAGTCGTTTGAATTCAAAAGCGTATATGTACATACATATTTATGTTTGCAAATTTGATTTTATTTAATTTTTCAAATTAATGCCGCACACTTAGTTAAGTTTATCTTG
>NW_023458555.1:59649670-59652076 GCF_013731165.1 Rhagoletis pomonella | reverse complement strand
CAAGATAAACTTAACTAAGTGTGCGGCATTAATTTGAAAAATTAAATTAAATCAAATTTGCAAACATAAATATGTATGTACATATACGCTTTTGAATTCAAACGACTGGAAAAAAAGCGAAAATAAGCAATTTAGTAAAAACAAGAATACAGGCACTGTAGTGTGTGTGTAAAATCGCGGAATAAAAACAGTTATTTTGTCAGCCACAGCCAAAGCTGACATTAGTGTGCGCAAAAACGTAAAAAAAAAAAAAAAAAAAATTATTAAAATTGAATTTGGTTTAAAAAAAAAAAAAAAAAAAAAACTAAGGGATTTGTACACCCGCAATTTAAAAGAAAAAATACAAAACAACAGTAACAACTAAAACCGGTAAAAAATACGGCAGACAAGGTGACAAAGGGACACGAAAAGGTAACGGGAGGTCAAAAGCTTAACCCGGCAACAACGGAACAGGGAGCAACAACAATTGCAGCACACACTGTGTAACGAGGTAAACCGGAGTCGGCTGAAGGTACAGTCCCCCCCAAAAAAAAAAGAAGAAAAGTACCACTATCCAAGTAAGTGCCCTATATCTCATCATCAACGATATATATATATATATATATATATATATATATATATATGTACATATGTATGTATGTGCATAACTTGGCGGCATTCCCCATACGAATAAAGGCAAATACCAACCCCTTCGAGCACCGTAACAAGTGTCGTCGGTCTAGGTACGGTAATCTGTATATACAAATATACACACTCGCATATTGACATATTTATAAATATATATGTATATAGACTCCTCCAACTCAAAAGCAATCAAAAAATAACCGCTAAGTCATATACATAATACATACACATACATATATATATTAACGTATACTGTACCTATTGTACAAACTCACGTACAGACATCTACATATAGTTACTCACATCCCATTTTCCCGTACGCTGAAAAGTTATTGGAAGCACAAATAGTCCAAAAACCCGTTGTTACCGTGTATGATTTTCTCTAAGGCAATCCCATAATAATACGTACGCACATATATAGATACAATATCATAGCGTACGTATATACGCAATACCAGATCTCCCCTTAAATCAGTGGTATCAAAAGAATCGCGCGTATCGTCTTGTCTCCTTCTTCCCCTTGTGCCGAAAGACCAAATTGACCAGCGAAAAATTCCGCGCCAGTGCTTGCTGATACACGCACATACATACGTATACTCAGGCCAAAATTACATACGATATACATAGTCTTCTGTAGACACGTATACATATTCGCACTTCCGCATATTCGTTTCTCTCGAACTTCGACCACCTGCTGAGTGCGTTCAAATTGCAACTCAAGCGAGTGCGCACACATACTCACACATCCATACACTATTGCACTTAGACGCGCTAAGGTAATACCTAAAAAAGAGAAAAAAACCCCAAAGTAGACACTAGGGTGCGGCTGGTAGGAAAAATAATAAAAAGTTCATAGGTACGTATATGCACTCATATATACATTAAATCTCAGACAGACCCCTCATTTATTAAAGATTTATATAGGTGCACAAGAGAATATAATACAATATAAAAGTTCTCGTCTCAATATACATAAATACGTATAGAGATTTCATCTGTTACCCAAAATTTCCTTTATTTGAGTTTTCTAACAACAAGCGATCCACACTAATATTACTCTAGTTGGCGCCAGTTTTTATTACATACATACAGATTTTTACGCGTTTATTCTTCTCAATTCCCCTTTTTTTTCTCAGCCGTTAGTCGCAGTTCAAACTCAATTCTGTGGTTACTCACTCGTAGATACGTACATATAAAAAGTTGCCGAAGTACATACAAACATCTACGTGCATACACATATACATATAAGCTCCGCCCCTAGTTTTGCTCTCGCGTCGTACATAATAAAGCACTGTTACTGTACTTGGACGCGCTAAGACAGTACAGTGGAACAAAAAATAATTGCGCTACATTGGGACAAACTACGCTATACCCAGAAAGGTAGGACAAATAAATTACCTTTAAATACAAATAAATTCAGCTCAAGACTCATTTTTAGCTGCTCGGCATTATTTGAATTTCGCTTTCATAGTAATATCAGAAGAATTTTTTTGTTAATTGACCTAAGCTCAAAGTTTTATGCCCCACACAATGGACAAGAAATCCCCCTCCGATTCTGACTCAAGCCTTCAAGACTTCATTTTTGAAAGCAACAGGCTTGAATCATTTTATTCGAAATGGTCCAGCACCCTGATAAGCGAACACACCCAAACGCTCTTAAATGTGAAGTTACAGCAACTTGACAAGTTATGGGATGCTCTAATAAGCTCATATAGAGCAGTATCCCGCTCTGAGTTCTTCGCTGAATCTAGCGGATCGATTGAGCAAAAATATAATAAATGC
>NW_023458555.1:59644892-59649570 GCF_013731165.1 Rhagoletis pomonella | reverse complement strand
TAGTTTGAAAAATGAGACTAACGCTAATAGAGACAAAAATTTGACAACAAAGAAGTCTGAGTGGAAACAAAAAAGTCAGAAAGCGGCACAGAAATCAAAGAAGTCATCGGATGAGAGTCAAGCACAGAAGTTCAGTAAGTGCAAACGTTGTGGAAGAAAACATGATGAAAAGAAATGCCCAGCAGTCAACTGGGAATGTTTTAAGTGCAAACGTAAGGGTCACACTTCTTCCGTATGTACATTTTCGGAATCGATCAAAACCATCAACAATATCAATAATGTCAGTGAAGCATGCTGTATTAATGTTAATGTCAACAACACTCTGATTGAAATGGAAGTGGACAGTGGAGCCTGCACTACGATCATGTCAAAGGATGAGTTCGATGAAAAATTTCAAAACGTTAAATTAGTCAGGTCTAGTAATAATTTAATAACTTTTTCAGGGCACAAAATTGTGGAATGTGGATCGTTCATTGCTAAGTTGACTCGTCGCGATGTTGTAGTCCCTCTAAAAATGTCTGTTGTTAACATCGGAAAAAAGTTCAAACCATTAATGGGAAGGCCATGGCTGGACAAGTTGTTTCATGGATGGCGTGACAGGTTTGCGAGCAATATTATAATTAACTGGATCGAACATAATGATATCTTTCAAAATATTAAGAAAAGGTATCCTAACATTGTTGATGAAAGATTAAATGAGGTTATTAGGGACTTTGAAGTTGATTTAGTATTAAAAGAAAATAAGACACCAGTTTTTCATGCCGCGTACACTGTCCCATTTAAATTCCGTGAAAAAGTCAGTCTAGAACTTGATCGTTTGTGTAAAGAAGAAATATTAGAACCCATTGAGTATAGCCAGTGGGCCAGTCCCATTGTAATTGTTGCGAAATCGAACGGAGAAATAAGGATTTGTCTTGATGGGAAAGCATCGTTAAATAAGTGTCTCGAATTTTCCCATTATCCCTTACCGTTGGTGGACGATATATTCGCTGATTTCGCAAACTGCAAGTATTTTTCTGTTATTGATTTAAATGGCGCCTATCAACAATTGAAATTATCTAACGATTCCAGGAAAATTCTTGTCATCAACACCCAAAATGGTTTATTCGAATATAAGCGATTAACATTTGGTGTTAATTGCGCTGCGTCGGTATTCCAGTCAGTCATGGACCAAATGTTGAATGGTATGCGATTCGTTAGAGCCTTTCAAGACGATATAATTATTGGTGGATTAAATCAGCAACAAGCCATTGATAACGTGTACACTGTGTGTGATCGTCTATCAAAATTCAATGTTAAGATTAATATTGAAAAAAGTCGTTTCCTAAAAACATCTGTTGAATATTTAGGTCATTGCTTAACTGGTTGTGGGGTCAAACCAAATCCAAACAAAGTGAGAGCCATTGTTAATGCGCCAGCACCAAGTAATTTGCAGAAATTACAATCATACTTCTTCTTCTTCTTATTTGGCGCTGTAACCGCCTAAGCGATTTTGGCCGAGTCCAAAACAGCACGCCAGTCATTTCTCTTCTGTGCTAACTGACGCCAATTGAAAATGCCAAGTGAAGCCAAGTCCTTCTCCACCTGGTCTTTCCAACGCAGAGGAGGCCTTCCTCTTCCTCTGTTCCCAGCATCGCGGCCCGCGTTGAATATTTTCAGAGCAGGAGCGTTTCTGTCCATCCGAACGACATGGCCAAGCCAGCGGAGCCGCTGAATTTTAATTCGCTGCATTATGTCTATATCGTTGTAAAGCTCATACAGCTCATCGTTAAATCGTCTGCGATATTCGCCATCACCAACGCGTAAAGGTCCGTAAATCTTTCGCAGAATCTTTCTCTCGAAAACTCCAAGAGCCGCCTCATCAGATGCTTTCATTGTCCATGCTTCCGCGCCATACACCAGCACAGGCATGATGAGTGACTTATAGAGTGTGATCTTTGTACGACGAGAGAGGACTTTACTTCTCAATTGCCTACTCAGCCCAAAGTAGCACTTGTTGGCAAGAGTGATTCTCCGTTGGATTTCAAGGCTGACATTATTATTG
Organism: Rhagoletis pomonella; assembly: GCF_013731165.1. Classification (NCBI taxonomy): domain Eukaryota; kingdom Metazoa; phylum Arthropoda; class Insecta; order Diptera; family Tephritidae; genus Rhagoletis; species Rhagoletis pomonella. The sequence goes on along the minus strand of NW_023458555.1, from coordinate 59,647,526 downwards.
GTGTTAATGCTGGTTCCCAAATAAACGAAGTCGTCTACTTTTTCAAACTTGTAACTGTCAACAGTGACGTGGGTGCCAAGACGCGTATGCTCTGACTGTTTGTGTGCTGACAGGAGATACTTCGTTTTGTCCTCGTTCACCACCAGACCCATTCGCTTTGCTTCTCTATCCAATCCCGAGAAGGCAGAACAGACGTAGCCCTTGTTTTTACCGATAATATCGATGTCGTCGGCATACGCCAGCAATTGTACGCTCTTATAAAGTATTGTGCCTGAGCGGTTCAGTTCTGCGGCTCTTATTATCTTCTCCAACATAAGATTAAAGAAATCACACGAAAGGGGGTCCCCTTGTCTGAAACCTCGTTTGGTATCAAACGGCTCGGAGAGGTCCTTCCCTATTCTGACGGAGCTGGTGGTATTGCTCAACGTCATTTTACACAGCCGTATTAGTTTCGCGGGGATACCAAATTCAGACATCGCGGCATAAAGGCAACTTCTCTTCGTGCTGTCGAAAGCGGCTTTGAAATCGACAAATAGATGGTGTGTGTCGATCCTATTCTCGCGGGTCTTTTCCAAGATTTGGCGTATTGTGAATACCTGATCTATGGTGGATTTTCCAGGCCTAAAGCCACATTGATAAGGTCCAATCAGCTCGTTGACGGTGGGCTTCAGTCTTTCGCACAATACGCTCGATAAGACCTTGTAACCTATGCTTAGAAGGCTAATTCCGCGGTAGTTGGCGCGTATGGCGGGGTCGCCTTTCTTGTGGATTGGGCAGAGCACACTTAAATTCCAGTCGTCGGGCATGCGTTCATCTGACCATATTCTGCATACGAGCTGATGCATGCACCTCATCAGCTCCTCGCCGCCGTACTTGAATAGCTCGGCTGGCAGGCCGTCAGCTCCAGCAGCTTTGTTGTTTTTCAGCCGCGTAATCGCTATTCGTACCTCGTCATAGTCAGGCGGTGGGACAGCTACTCCATCATCATCGACTGGGGACTCGGGTTCGTCTTCCTCACTACTTTCAGCGCTGCTACCATTCAGTAGGTTATAAAAGTGTTCCCTCCACAATTTAAGTATATTCTGGACATCGGTCACTAGGTCGCCATTGTTGTTCTTACAGGAGTTCGCCCCGGTCTTGAAACCTTCCGTAAGTCGCCTAACCCTCTGGTAGAATTTTCGGGCGTTCTTCCTGTCGGCCAGCATCTCAAGCTCTTCGCACTCACGTATTTCGGCCTCTCTCTTCTTATTGCGGCAAATACGTCTCGCTTCCTTCTTCAGTTCCCTATAACGGTCCCACATGGCTCGCGTTGCGCCCGATCGCTGCTCCTGTAACACTACCTTATATAAGTTGGCCTTGCTATCATCCTCACACATGTTCATCAGAGTATACCAACGAAGGACGAGTTAATACAAGGAAATAGCGAGAGCACAAAACTAATCTAGAAAATTACACGCACAGTGACAAACATGAAGAAATGTACAACAAACACATAATTTTTGACAATCAGTACAGTTCGCATTTATATCAACGAGCAGCTTATTAGATTTGTTTTCGTTTGTACTACATATGTGCATAAATACATGTACACAAACATATGTACATACACAAACATATGTACATACGTACAAATATATATACAACCATTCAAACATATGCACATACATGAAAACATTGCTGTCCATAAGTACATACCTATGCCCTATCAGTACATCAACGAAGCCCGTTTGCTTCATCATAAATATATCCATACAAACATATGTACATATGTACGAATGGATGTAGTTACGCGAAGCACGCATATATTGCTTGGTAGCGGCAGAGCTGAAATGCGCAATGAGTTCGTTCATACATACATATATATGTATACATAGATACGTGCATTCAAACATACATACATATATACATATGTAGGTACTCGTACCCGTAATGCTTCGCTTTATTTCTTTTTTCCCCTTTCCTATACTATCCATATCTTCTCACTCATGTAACGTTTTCGGTTTTAAAAATTTCACTCTCCATTTTTGCGATACCGCCGCCTAAGAAGTTTCACTTCAAAAATTAAATTACGAATATGGAAAAACACGATGCGAAAAACTAAACGCCTGCGCACAGCTGGACCACGAGAAATATTTGAAGAAAGAGTGTAGGAATGATCCATAACTTGCAAAACATATTTCGTTTCCACAAAAATAAATCGAACACTATTAAATTGAAGAAACAGTCCATGTCCAAAACCCCCGGAGGAACACTGAAAGAATTCTGTGTTTTATTTTAGCATATTTTGAACGAATTCGGAATGTCTAAGGTGGAAAAGAAACCAACTTTTCTATAAGGAAACAATTATAGAAAAAGAATTTTCTTACACTGTATTCATGTCTCCGCCAGCAATTTGTGACATCATTTAAAACCAGCTAAGGAGAATGACGACACTATTTATTAGATGGCACATTCAACGAGCTAATGTACCAAAATGCGGGTATAAACAATTATTAATTATTTAATATCGGAACCGAGATCATATAAGTTAATTGATTGGTTTTCACACACTTTTGAAACACAAATTATATGCTTTTTTACTGCAGACAAGTTGTTGCCCCAAAACACAGCAGAAATCTTCCAATTAGGGCTGGC
>NW_023458555.1:59640370-59644792 GCF_013731165.1 Rhagoletis pomonella | reverse complement strand
TGAAATAGCTAAAGAAAAGAAAGATTTGAAGAGCATTCAAAATCAAAGCAGTGTGGATTTCAATACAAAAACTTCAGAAACCCAACTGGCTTTTAAAGAAATTTGCTATATTGATAATTATGTAGATAAAGTGGAATTAATCGACGTGAACCCTAAGTTACCTTCAGTTCTGGCAGAAAAGTTTAGGAAAATGATTGAAATTACCTATTTAGAGAGGCAAACTGAAGAAATCCCAGATACTAAATATGAGGCAAGAATCGTACTATCATCCAATACGCCAACATTTTGTAAAGCAAGACGACTGTCATTCGGAGAGAAAAATGAGGTTAATAACATTATCGAAGATTTGCTTAAGAAGAACATAATAAGGCATAGTGACTCGCCCTACGCATCACCAATAGTTCTGACAAAAAAGAAGTCGGGGGCTACTCGCATGTGCGTTGACTATAGGAATTTGAACAAATTGATTGCAAGAGACAATTATCCGCTCCCACTTATCGAAGATTTTCTAGAATATTTAGGGCGTAATAAAATGTTTTCAGTTATAGATCTTGAGTCAGGCTTTTATCATGTTAAGATGGCTGATGAGTCTATCAAATACACATCCTTCGTCATTCCGAATGGCCAGTATGAATTTTTAAGAATGCCCTTTGGGTTAAAAAACGTGCCGGCCATATTTCAAAGATTCATAACAACAGTCTTAAGAAAATTTATTGATAACAACGAGATTATCGTTTACATGGACGATATAATTATTGCGAACAAAACATCAGATGAACACTACGAATTAGTTCAACGGGTTTTACGACATTTAACTGAACATGGCCTTCGGATAAAACTAAATAAGTGTAAATTTGCATATGATGAGGTAGAATATCTAGGGTATAAAGTAACAGATCGCGGAATACGACCTTCCGAAAGCCACATTAATGCCATTACGAATTTTCCAATGCCTAGAAACCAACGCGAGTTGCAATCATTCGTTGGATTGTGTTCGTACTTCCGAAAATTCCAATCCTTTTCACTTATAGCTCGACCCCTGTACGAACTTTTGAAAAAAGACGCTAAGTTAAGAAGATATTAGTATCAGGACCAGTACTAGCAATTTACAACCACAAAAGAGACACTGAGCTGCACTGTGACGCGAGTTCTTATGGTTTCGGTGCAATATTACTTCAAAAACAGGCAGATAATAATTTCCATCCAGTGGCCTACTTCTCCAAAAGAACTTCAGATGCCGAAAGTAAATATCACAGTTTTGAACTTGAAGCATTAGCAATTATTTATGCATTACGGCGGTTTAGAGTCTACATAGAAGGTTTAAAATTCAAAATAGTAACTGATTGCAATTCGTTAGCGCAAACTCTTAGTAAAAAGTCAGTGAACAGCAGAATAGCAAGGTGGGCGCTAGAACTCGAAAACTATAATTACACAATTTCCCACCGGGCAGGTAAAAACATGACGCATGTAGATGCATTAAGTAGAGTTGAAGACGATAGCCACGAGATGATAGGCGTAATCGATAGCGAGGACCTGGACTTCCAGCTCCAAATTATGCAGAATAGAAACAAAGACATACTTGAACTAAAAAACAGACTAGAGAATGAAGAAATGACAAAATATGTGATGCAAAATGGCGTAGTCTTCAAAAAACAAGGAAACCGATTGTTGCTTCTTGTGCCCACAGAACTCGAAAGGGAACTAATAATGTCGACACACGAACAATTAGGTCACCAGGGAGCCGATAAATGTTATCAAAAACTCATAGCGAATTATTGGTTTCCGGATATGAAAAATAAGATAAAAAATTTTAAGAAGAACTGCTTAAGATGCATTATGTATTCAGCGCCAGAAAAAACATATAGGAATTTACACAACATACCGAAACATCCCGAGCCTTTCCATACCATACATCTAGATCACTTAGGCCCCCTTCCGTCCCTTCAGTCAAAAAGAAAGCATATATTAGTGATTATAGATGCATTTACTAAGTATGTTAAACTATACCCAGTGCTAACAACAAGTACAAAAGAAGTAACAGCAGCCTTAAACAAATACTTTGAATATTACAGCCGCCCCCACAGAAGCATCACGGATAGGGGTAGCTGCTTTACGTCGAAGGAATTTAAACAATACTTGTGTGATAGAAATATAACTCATGTAAAAGTGGCAGTCCATTCACCTCAGGCAAATGGACAAGCAGAAAGAGTAAACAGAAGTCTAGTGGGTATGCTCGCAAAACTAAGTGATCCGGTGGCTCGCGGTGACTGGGTAAAACAATTGGGGAAAATTGAGTTTGCATTCAATAACTCCGTGAACAGGTCAATAGGAATAACACCAAGCCAAGCCCTTTATGGCGTAAACCAAAGGGGCGAGATTGTAGATAAGCTTACAGAGTATCTAGATGAGGGCAATTCAGCCCCGGGGGGGGAGGGATTTAGAGACAATGAGGAAAAAAGCAGAAGAACGCATTGAAAACAATACAACCTAGGTCGTAACGAACAAAAAATAGGTAGGACCGACGAGTTGAAAGAAGGAGACTTCGTGGTAATTAAGAATGTGGATACCACAGTAGAGCTAAATAAGAAACTCCTGCCAAAATATATGGGACCTTACATTATTCACAAGAAGCTCCCGAACGATCGCTATGTAGTTAAAGATATAGAAAATGGGCAAATAACACAAATACCGTACGATGGCGTAATAGAGGCCCGCAATATCAGAATATGGAAAACCAAAGAAAGCGACACTGAACCGTTATAACTAAATTTAGTTAATTTAGTTCTAAGAGCTAGACATAAGTGATCGAGGCCGATCATTAAGGTCAGGCTGGCCGAGCTGTAGTAGATTAAATTAAGACGTAGAGTGTAAACACATTATTATAAATATTCTTATTGTAACATGGCAACACTATCATAAGAGAACAAGTAAAATATGTACATGGCAATACTGATTGAAAATAAACGCCATTATCTGGTGAACCGTCCACAAACTGTACTGATTGTCAAAAATTATGTGTTTGTTGTACATTTGTTCATGTTTGTCATTGGGCGTGTAATTTATAGAGTAGTTTTGTGCTCTTGTTATCTCCTTGTATTAACTCGTCCTTCGTTGGTATACTCTGATGAACATATGTGAGGATGATAGCAAGGCCAACTTACAAATATAAGGTAGTGTTACAGGAGCAGGTGAAATTTTCGCCCGATGTTTCCTAAAGAAAGCCATAAACGTAGCGACCGTTGGTTCAACTTGGTGTTGTTTTGCACTAAATTGCACCGTTTGTGGGCCTGTTGAATGAATTTATGTCTTGGTTGTATGAAAGATCAAAAAATTTGGATTTTCTGGCAAGTTGTACAACTTATCCCTACATTAATGGCCATGTTGTACAAACTCATTTAATTTGCGTTTATTTTGTACACTAAATTATCGAAAATGGATAACTCAGCCGAAATGGGTACGTGCTTTCGTTGAATTTTATAAATGTAAGCCGAAACTATGAAATTGTTAAAATGAGATTTTACAATGAGACTGCTCGCAAAATTGCAATGTTTGTGGGAAAAACGTCCAACTTGATTGCGGATTGATTTGAACCAACGTTTTCGGCTTGCATTATGTATGTGTTTGTTGTAATTCATTCTGTCATTTACTACCATTATGCGTAGGCCAATTCATGAAATCATTTCATGCGTTTGAGTAGAAACTGAATGAATGAACACCATTTCGTGATTTCAATTAACGCGAAGTAGAGTTTATGCACTTAGTTTTTACTCAGATCGATGAAATGATTTCGTGAATTGGACTTTAATTTTACTTTAACTTTTAATTTATAAGGTAATTTTATGTTTTTATACTCTTGCTACCACATGAATATATTACTTCGTGATAAGAATATATGAATTCGTCATGGAAGATAGAAAGCGAGTTAGAATAAATGCTGAACAAAGGAATTTGTGCTCTTTCAACTTAAATAAATGCAGTTTGCAAACAAAAAAGCGTACGTTACTTAGTGCCTTGGTAATGGCGAATTCGTAAGGATCTATTGATTGCATTATAAACATTTTCATTTATTTGTTAAACATACAATTACTTCCATTACAACCCGGTCCTATGGATGCTAGAAACGCGAATTCACATAAGGTGGTGTTACCGGAAAATGAATAAATAAATTATATGTATATCAGAAAATTAACAAGATGAAATGAAATTATTGTTTGATTTCTAACCAAACCTATGTTTGTATGTAACTCAATCGCCTAATTGTTTGCCGAACCGTAAACATATGTTTACACATCCAATTTCGTGAGTAGGTACCTGATACTCACACCTTTTTTAAGAAGTTTCACTTCTATCATGTGTACGGTGTTACACACGCACTTTTTTTTATGATCCGATTTGGCGAATATTCAAAACATGTACTGGACA
>NW_023458555.1:59637232-59640270 GCF_013731165.1 Rhagoletis pomonella | reverse complement strand
TTTTTTTTTGCCAATCTAGCCGGTCGGCCCAAAAAGTTCTGGCAACACTGCTTATAATTGAACAGCCAAAACTTAACGTAACTTAATGCCACGTCAAAATCTGTTTCATTTCGATTCTCTCAGTTCTACGTTCTGATAAATTAAGTTAAGTTAAGTTGCCATAATCAGGTTTTAAGTCCTGGCTACTTAAACTTGCAATTCGTTTTTCTAAAATTGAATGGACCAAAAAACTTTACTCTCAGAATGTTTCTAAGAAATCTAATTAAATAGCTAAAGGTGTTGATGAAACTTTGTCGAATTTTGCGAATTCTTGTACAAAGTTTAGTTTACATGATTTTTGTTGTATGTATAGCGAGCTACACTTTCATAAAAAAATAATAGCCATTAAATAATCGAATTCTAAAATGTCTGTTCCCTATTTCTATTTTCGCCACTGTATCTAAAGCTTATATTTTTAATATCCATGCATTTTTTGAGGGAATTTGTATTAGTTTCACTAAATCAAGTTAGAATCGTTTCAATAAAAAATAAAACCAAAAGAAAACAAATAATTATAAAAACCTTAAAAAAATTGTCGACAAAAATGATGACTGCAATCAGTGTTGCCAGAACTTTTTCTGAGAAAAAACGAAATGGGCAAAAAATAAAGCTAAAACAGTTAAATCAAAATTTTAGTTATGCCAAAGAAACGTAGCTGATACGACTTTCCACAATTCGTAATTACCCTTCGAATTACGTAATTCGCCATACAAAATTTTAGGAGCGAATTACCTCATTTGTAGGTAATTCAGATCGAATTACCATGCGAATTACGAACCAATCGGTGTTTTTCTAATATTTATCGGAAATATGTCGAATTTTTCACCAGCCTGGTCCCACTTTCTAGTTTCTGCAAAATTAATTGATTAAATATTCTCTATATAAATGTGGGTTTTTATACGCTCACCACTTTTGCCGGTTGAATAAAATATATACGCGTTTGGTTTGAAATTAATTAAATAGAAGTTTATTTAGATTTGGCGATTTTAGGTTTACAGCTTACTTAGATTTACAAGTTGTCGCCCGGTGCGTTTGTCGTTGTCCGTGGTTGCGCGTTAACTGTACTGCTCTCATTTTTCTATGTCTCCGTCTTGTGTCCTTTCTTGTGTAGTCGTTCAGTCAGGGTCCCCTGCCAGTATGTGCATCGTCTGTCGTAGGTACATGATTACAGTCTGTTTATACGTTCCCACATAAATTAAAATCTTTAATGATAAGTTAAATTTTTACTCCATCTTCGATATTTGCATTACACAAAAATAATAATAAATAGCGAGGAATAAGAACAAGAAGTAGAGCTGCCAAACGAATTACGAATGTGTGTCGTAGAAACAGGGTAATTCACGAATTACATAGCGAATTACGAAACGCGGAAACGTGGTATAAATTAACAAATCAGATAGCTTTGGTCGTTATTATAGATTCATAACAGTGTATACATTTAAGATAAAAGTTATGCATTCTTGTAAGTAAATATTTTCATAGCCTCACAAATCTAGACAGCTCAAGACAAAATTTTGATTCGACCTCATTGTTCTGTAAACAATGACGATTCGGTGTGATATTTAGTCTCGCCGCGTCAAAACCAATACTTTAGTATCCTCCCAATAAGCTTGGCAACGCTAAAGTATCCCACGTTTTACCCGGTGAGTACAACTCGAGGGTACCTTTCCTGGCAAACTCGTCCGCAATGCGATTCCCTGCAACATCAATACGGCCGAGTACCGAAATGAGTCTTACTGCGGAAAATTCCCTTGCCAAAGTCGAGCAGTTTAACAGACATTCGACTGCTCCTTAATGCTAGATCTGCCGGATGCTGGCGCCGTGCATGAAAGGACCACCCACCGACACTTTTCTCAAGCTTCCACCCATCCGGGTAGAAATTAACCGGACAGGACACTTTAATTCGGCCCTGAAATCAGGACATATCCTGATAAATCAGGACGTCTGGTCACCCTAGGTGATTTGAGTGTCGAATTAGCTCAAAAACCAGTCTACCCACACAGATAGCGGATAAAGCCTCAGAAGACCTTGCGATATGTTTGTTCTTAATCATCGCAACGCGTTCTTTTTTGCGCCCCTGAGTAACTTTTGAAAGGGTGCGTTTAGATGCAGATTAATTTGAATATTTTTATACAAATTAGGAGGGGGGTTTTTTTTTACTGAGAACCCGGTGAAGTAAAATATTAGGACAGCATATTTCTTTATTTTTATTCCATACCTAACACTAAATATCGCATTAAGCATTTTAACACTATTAAAATTTGCAGTTATAATTTGGGCAAAAGTAAAAAGCTAAATAACTTTAAGAAAAAGCTATAAGCTTAACAGGATTTGACGGGCTAAACGCAAATAAAAAAAAGCAAAATCTAGCCGGAAAAGAGCTAAAATGGCAATACTGACAACATAGCGAGAGTACGAGTTTGACAGAATAAAACATAACCAAAGATCATAGAAAATAAGTATGCTGGCTATGTTTGTGCATGATACAAAAAAAAAGGTAGTTTCACTTTGAAATTGTTTGACATAAACTGTGCTTATGACGTTTATACTTTTCGTAAATTGTTCAAGTAGCACTGCCCCTTCCACAAATTATTGTTTTGGAAATTTTAACATTTTTTAAGGATTTTTTTATGCATTAAAAAAAATAATAACAGGGAAGGTAAATTTACTTATTTAATCGTATTAGCAGTGGTGTTAATATGTGTGTATTGATTTAAAACACCTTAAAGTACCTTATCGCAAAAAAAATTTGCAGTGTTAATCTGAAATTTGAACATTAGGATGTTGCTTTAACTTGGATCCTCTTTAGTAGAAATATGAACAATGGAATGGTTAAAAAGTAGCTTACCTCAAATGAAAGCACCATGGAAGCATAAACTTATTTGTGATCATGATTCGATAATACAAGGTTCGATAAACTGACAGTTGTCTCTCTTGCAACGCTCCCTTAGCTCGGACCATAAATACGGGTTTTACTAATAACTCGACTCCAGCGCCAC
>NW_023458555.1:59635802-59637132 GCF_013731165.1 Rhagoletis pomonella | reverse complement strand
TTGACAATAGTCAAACTAATTTTATTTAAAGAAATGGCGTGTCGTCTATTTCCGGTGTAGCAAACGTAGTACATAGGGCGACATCTAGATGTCATCTACCTCGCCCTATTCACTATGCTTTTTTTTATAGGAGCTTTTCAAAGCTTTGCTTTGGTGTCGGACACACAACATTGAAAGTTTCTGGATCCACAACATTGAAAGTTTCTGGAACACAACATTGCAAGTTGATAAAAGTGTTGTAAAAATGTGTCAAAACTAGCGAAAACATTTGGTGCACCAACTTTTTTTTTTAATTTTTGTTCACCTGTGTAATAAGTATGGTTAAATAGCGAATACCAGCATGTTTGCGGCACTATCAAAAACCTTTCGAACTGTAAAACAATGACTCAATTCTATTCTACGTATATCTATAAAACGGGCATTGAATTTCAAGCAAGTCCCACCATGAATAACATTTTTTCCAATAGATCGGTCTCTGTTCCACCTATCAGAAAAAATATCCTATATTTTAATCCAGGCAATAAGCTACCTACGTGCCGAATTTCAAGCATATCGGACCATAAATAAGACTTTTTTGAATAGATCGGTCCCTGGTCCTCTTAACGGAAAAAATTTATCCTATATGTTAATCTAGGCAAAAGGCTACCTACGTACCAAATGCATTCTTTTTTGCGTAGATCGCCCCTGCACCACCTATTGGAAAAATTAAAACTTTGTGCACTCCTCCTACTAAACACCTTTCCAAAAAAGCAGCAACCATTCGAATCGGTTATGAAACATAGGACAAAATTGCTTGCAATGAATTTCACAATTATCCTAAAATTTCCAAGCTTTACATCATCAAAATCAAAATCATGCAATAAAATGCAAAATTTTGTCGAAAAAATTCAAATTTTTCGCGTTCCTCCGGATTTTTCCGAGTTTTCCACTTAGAGTTTTTTATTTTCCCATGTGAATGCCATTCCGAAGGAATTGCACACAAAATTCCATTAAAAAAAATCAATTTTAGATTTTTCCAATTTTCCTACTTTCCCGGAGGGTTTTCGCAAAATTTTCTTCGTTAAATATATATAATATATGTACATATGTAACTCAATTTCAGCGCCACCTGGCGGCAAATTTTTTTCGAAAGAATTCTTTTCCTACATATTTTGAATCTGAGAATAATCGGCCAATAAACACGATTTTTAGTAATAACTCGACTCCAACGACACCTGGCGGCTCTTTTTTTGCAATGGAATTGTTTTTTCTATTGTCAATACATATCTCAAATATGAGGCGAATCGGACCATAAATACGGGTTTTACTAATAACTCGACTCCAGCGCCAC
>NW_023458555.1:59625538-59635702 GCF_013731165.1 Rhagoletis pomonella | reverse complement strand
TTTGAATTCGATTTTCTAACATGTGGAAACTCCTTTCATGGAACTAAGGCTATGGTGTATACCCGAAGGACAAGGCCTTTCATGTGACACCCCATTTTTAAAAATCGAACGAACGATACAGAGTTTATGGCTTGGTGTTAAATATTTAACGCAACCATCTCCGAACTCGATTAAGAAGTTTCACTTCAAAAATTAGAAATCGTGAAAAATCACCATCTCTATCGAAAGCCAGAAACCAGAAATCGAAAAAAGGAACATAAAAGTGCAAAAATTCATGGAATCAATAAATTTATTTTTACTGAGTCTTATTTAAAATTTTTTCTTACGTACTTTTGAAAGTTGAGCGCATCTTGAGTTTATAGCACTTTTTATTAAACAAGTAGTTTTTAAGGAAAGAACACAACGGACTTCAATTCTTATATTCAAATTTAGGGGTACCGTTAATTTCTTCATGATCCAATCATCGGATCTCTAAACCAAATTACGGGACGAACCTTGAGGTACCATCTTTCTACAAAAAAATTATTATTGAAATCGGTTCACGTGGTCCAAAGTTACGTATTCCGGCGAATTGATAACCTCCCCTTTTTTAAAGTCGGTTAAAAGTATTTGAGTTCAGTTAATCTCATGCAAATAAAGTGCAGTTTATGAATTTTAAAACGCTTATTTATTTATTACATACTGTACATAAAACTTGCATAAATATATTTTAAAGAGCGTATGATCTGAAGAAAATTTTCAGTATTTTCCGGTGATATATCTTCAGAAATATAAAACCCCCCCTAAAATATATTCCTGGGTGCGCCCCTGGTTCCTTCTAAACTAATAGTAACCTTAAACATAATAAGACAGCCTTTAATAACACATATGAACTCGCTTTCGATATCGGAAAAAAAATTTCTGACTGAAAAGTTTACTTTGAGCTGTTTCACGCGGCAACTGGTAGTAGTTCGGAACCCAATGTTTATACACGAGATTTGCTACTTTGTTATGTATCTGCTGGTATATATTTTTTATCTTAAATACCAACTTTCGAAAAATTAGTTTTGAGCATCTCCCTCTATGAAGAAGCCCCAGTGTGCATCGGTTAGAAAACAGGTATAAACATATAATTCATTTGACGCGAAGTGAAAAAAGTCTGCTTTTATTTATAGAGCCCGTTTTAAATCTGAATTATTATTATAACAAATTAGATTTTTTTTTCGCTTCCATTTCGGTCCACCGCGCAAATTAATTATCACAAATATCGAATAAAAATAACAAATTTTGTTTACTTTTAAATACGGTTTGAGCAAGTGCGCTATAAAGACCGAGGTATAAATGTTTGAAAGAAATATGTGTGAAGTCAAATCAGTTATTTTTTAGTGCGGTATAAACAAGGTAATAAACAAGGTATTTATCAGCTAAAAAAAATACCTATTCATCCTTGTGAATCCAAAAATTGTTAGTTTTTTTAATTCTAAAGAAGGTTCCTCTTGCATTTAGTACCCACATTTTTATTCTAAATACATTGTATTGAATTTTTTAAATAATTTTTGGAATTAATCATATCTTTAAAATTACAAAGTAATTTCAAATAAATCCTGATGTTAGAGAGAAAATATTAAACTTTAAATTAAGAAGTAGGTTTCAAACCCATTTATTTATTATTTATTTTATGGTAGGAGAGCTTCTCATACAATATAAGTAGAAGCAATTTTTTCGATTTAAATTGTTGAAAAGTAATGAATCTAAATCCCGGGATCCCGGGATTGTGACAACGACTTCCCGATTAGAGGTATATGCCGCCGAACCACGCCGCCGCCTCCTTTTTTGTCATTCCTCACGCGCCGCCGCCGAGTTACGAAAATATCGGCGCGGCGGCGGCGGGGCCTTCGGCGCCTAAGGAATTTTGTACAACATTTTCATGATGAATGCACATTGAAATACATCGCTTGAAGGAAGTGGTGCTCAAACCCCAGGAAGGTTTTGCTCCATTCTTGGTGGAAATTAGTAGTATTTTTCCTTACTTTCGGTTATCCTTAGGAAAATTTGGCGCTTAATATTTTAGTGGAAATTTTAACACCTGTAAGCCATATTTTAAAGAGTGGGTCAAAAAGGCATGTTCTGCTGAGAGTTGATGGGTAAAACTGTTGGATAATAGTAGACCACCCTAGTTTTCCATCTATAACTCGCAAAAAATCGTAAGAACTCCGTAATTTAACATAACTATTGATAAGATTATTACAAAAATTTATTATTAGCGATATAAATTACTCCAATAACTTAACTTTAAATTTTTTTTTATTTCTTTAAATTTAAATAGTACACACGGATCTATAGAGAACATAGAGAACCATGTATATGTATATATCTTAGACCTTCTTCTGTCACTCAAAATTTTAATTCAAGTAGGAAGTAACAATATTTAAATTTAAAACTAATTCAATAATGAAATAAATGGAATTATAACCTGATTGCGAATGCCTAGCGCTGACGAGATGACATGATAAGATTAGTAGCCTCATGGCTCTTTGGAATCTACCTTATGGGCAGTAGTTGACCACGCCGCCGCCGCAAAGACTGTCGACGTAAACCTCTATTCCCGATGACCAACAGACTTGAAACTTCACAGCTGGATCAGAACCCGATGACAATGGAATACGAAAGATGAGTTAATCCGCTAGGTGTCGAGATATTTGAAAACCCCGTATTTATAGTCCGATGAGGTTCTTATTTACATTGAGAAAAAGGGTTAGTTTCGAAAACTAAAGATATTTAGTTTCCAAATTTTGACAACACTTGGGAACTGTTACTAAGGATTGGGAACTATAACCATGGGTTGGTAATTATAACTAAATATATTAAAGCTTCTGATATTCATTTAACGTAGGGTTCATAAAATGATGTTATTAAGCCCTGCTAATGCAGATAAACTTTTTCTGCCAAATCTTAGTTGAGGCACCCCCCAAATTTGGTTTGAGAGAGAAAATATTCATGCTTGTAAGCCACCCCTAAAGAATTCTGAGCGCTCTCTGGGCCCATGTGTGTTTCACATACGAAGAGCGCCAGCTGAGCAATGCACCCAGTCCCAGTCAGGGATGGGGCTTTAAAAAAATGTGGTAGATTTCAAAAAAATTTATATCTCTGCGTTTGGACCAAACTTTGTACAAAAATTAAAAAAATTCTGCAAGGTTTCACCTAAATGGGAAACTTTTAAATTAGACTTAAAAACAATTAATTTTAGTGCAATAAAGTGCAAGATTGAGGTTGCTAAAAATTGCGTTGGGTTTTGGCAATTTTTTTCCTTGACAGTGTAAAGCAGTTTCTTTCTTATTAAGATATTTTTCGATATCTAATATAATGTATTTCTTATGAGTTCTCGATTATCCCTGCAGGGAAACCGCGGACTAGTGAATCAAATTTCTAGTTCCGTACTAGGTCTTTATCGCCAAAAACGAACTAGTCCGATATGAACTAAATCCCAACCAGTCCAAAATCGGAGAAAAGTGGTACTTTTAAAAAACTAATTTATTTCAGTTTTTTTCAATAGAAATCGATATCTAAAGTGACGAATTTAGAAATGGTTCGGAACTATAGAAAAAGAGATGCAGAACGAACTAGATCTTATTTGTCGAATTTAGAACTAATTCGGAACTATCGAATAAGGGATGCAGCGGGGGGCTTGTTTACTTTATATAGATATGTGTTTGGCGGCTTTTTCGTTCAAATGCGCTTCTATTCTGCGCTTCGCAGATGCTTTTTCATAGCTTGGTAATCCAAACCTAAATTTGTGTTAACATTTCAACATCTTGGGACCGTCTGGAATCTAAGAAATAACATCGAGCACCTCTGAAAACTCAGCTACAGCTAAAAGTATGTAAACAAACATTTCTTACAATCATTCAAACAAATTTAATTTCAAATTGAAAACACATTTCTTCCAAAATAACTTAAAATCGCACACACAGAAGAACCAAAAAGATGAAAAATCATTATACTTTTTTCTTTCGTCTATCGATTTCAGAACTGGTTCGGAACTATAGAATTTAGGACTATTTCGGAACTATCGAAAAAGGGATGCAGCGGGGGCAATTGACACTTCCTAGGACATCGCCATGTTAAATTCGCCAGTTGCTTGCATGCAAAAGAGATTTATCGCGAACCAGTACTGGGTCTAAATGTACTAGAAGCGCCCCAGTTCAGAACTAGAGATTTTCCCCACAGGGATATTACTGCTAACTATGTAATCAGCATTCTAATGTATTCAAAAAGTTCCAAAAATATCATATTAAACACACATTCATTTCTCGATACTAGGTAATGCAAAATTGAATGTCCCACTTTTCTTTGGACATCGCCATGGGAAAAAAATGCATTTTCGAATGTGAAAAGGGTTGTTTTACTGATAATTTTTTTCGATTACTAAATATACATAACATTTTCGCACTGGGATTTTAAGAGATTTCTGCTACCTTGCGGAGTGCTGCCAGCTTTTCTTTTTATCACATCACGAAGTAGCGAACAAATGTGACACGTTCCAGAAACAGCTAATTGGGATTTACCGATTTTAACAATTCTCAAGTAAAAGTAAACAACGCCCAGCGCTCGGACTACTCAAACTCGATTCAGGAGTAAATGACTCGAAAAATCGGAGCAAAATCGAAGTTTTCGGAGCAGATTAACATTTTTTTTTATTAAATAGTATAGTATTGAAATGGAGTGCTTGTAAATCAGCTTGATCTCTAAGTAGTATTCAAACCAAACTTTCCATGAATAATTTTTTTTTAAATAAGTATATAATCAGACGGCGTATAAATTTCAGACGTTTGGTTTATCTTTCAACTGTTTTGTCATTAAGCCTGTTCCTGTGTTTATTTTTAATGAGATTCATCTCTGAAATTTTTCGATCGGCAGTAGCACTACTGTGCAGTAAAACAGCTAACGTCGACATATACTCTGCCAAGTTGTTAAACATACACCTTACCAAAACATTTTTGTGGTCCTTAATCAATACCCTGATGTGGGAAATAAAACATGATTCCGCAAGGAATGTTAAGGAGTAAAAGAAACAACTTCTGTTGCACCTTGATATACATATACATAAAACCTTGGTGGTTGCCATAGAAGTTATTGAGCAAAAATTTAAAATGTTACCATATTATTTTGACTAAATTCTTAATGTGAATGGGAAAAAGTAAAAAACACGGAGAATATTTAAGTCAAGCGGAGTAGGGAGTAGATTTTAAATTTAAAAAAGAAATCGGAGTAAATCTACTCCAGTCCAGTCTGGCAACGCCTCAGAAACTTTAGATGCACTTAAATTTGCCAATACTTTCACAAGAATCTCCGTTTTTTACATTTTCGTTATTAATTCCTTCTATAAATCATATATTTCGCAATTTAACACAATAAAACCGTGTTTCCTGTCGAAAAATTTATTACTGAGAAAATTTACTATTTTACAGTTTATTTTATCCTTCCATTCGGCTTTGTTTACTTTTACTTGAGAAATTTCATCCTCGCCGGGGATGCGGAATCTTGCATTATATCATTCTTTGTTACCATATAAGTGTTCAGTGTTGGACAATTTTCGCTCTTAAAACCAAGGCGATTATGTCAAGCAAAAATAAAACTACACTGAGGGAAATAATGCATAGTAAAAATGGATACTTTATATTTGATTATCGTTTAAAAATGTTCCTATTTAAAAATAATATTTTCATACAAAATTTATTACGCACGTATTTGACTGTTCACATCTGAGTATGTATATGTAAGTGTACATACGCACCCCAAGCATGCAGAGCGCCGCTCTGAGAGCATACATAGTACAAATCGCGTGCTGTGGTGTTGATGGATATTCAACATTTGAAAGCAGATTTATATGCCTGGGTGTAGCTGAGTGCGCAAAGATGCTTGCCACAAGTTGTTGATATCCGGAAATGGTCGGGTTCGAATCCCACTGCAGGCAACATGCAAATTAAATTTTTTTTTTAGTTTTTGTCTTGATTATTCACTTCGCTGCTGCTTTTTCAGTACGACCGCGGTCATTTTAATATGCGCGTAATTGAATTGAATATTTACCAATATACAGTACTTTCGTTGACGTTTATAGTAAGATCAATTACGTTTCTATTTGATTTTAATATTTTTTTCCCTCAGTGTACTCAAAAACGCGAATATGTGGTAGATTTCAGACCTTGAGTGGTAGATGCTCAAAAACTGGCAGATCTACCACACTGTGGTAGAAGTCCGATTACTGTTTCCAGTTAATAGCCCTGTTCGCGTACGCACTATCCAGTAAATCCAGTACTAATTTTACTGTTTTTTTACTGGATGTCGTTTTCGTACGCAAAAACTTGCAAGAAACTAGCAAAAGAGGGGAAATTGAGAGAGCAAAAATGACAGCTGAACTTGCAAGTTTTACTGGATTTTTACTGGATAAGCAAATAGTTGCTAGTAATAAAAACAGCCGACGGCATGTTAATGTAATTCACATTAACAAAATAATTGTTTGTGGTGCTTTTAGAGTTGCAATTGACAAAATAAACCCATTAAAATATATAATAAGATGGAAAATACTAGTTTTCTAAGAAAATTGCATCGGAAAATAACAAATTAATCAGCTGTTCATAAAACTAGCAACTTCTTGCTGGTTTTGCGTTTTCGTACTTTCTTGCATATTTCACTCATTGGGAGTAAATATTGACTTACTCTCCGAAATTTGGTTACTGGCAAGTTACTGGATATTTTTTGCTGGAGAATACGAAAACACAGCTATTGAATCGTTTGAATGTGTTAGTATGCCGACCATAGTTGTGTACCTGTACACTCTAAAGAGAGCATGTAAAACTACTACTGAAAACATCTACTTTTCAACAAGAATCTGTGTAAATAAACGTGTAAGATGTTCAGGACTTGATTTTGTACTTGAGATCTTTAAAATATATACATAAATACACACATAAAATATTTAAAATTGCAAAAGTTTTCAAACTAAAAATACATTTCCTACTAATAATAAATATTAGGGGCTCACATTTACTCTATTTTAAACTTTTAATGTGTAATTTTGCTTTTCCCGACAAACGTGGTATGTAAAAGTAAACAGGCAATGTTTAGTTTTATTACATGGCGTGCAAATTTGCACACATTAAAAGAGGAAACTGGTTACCTCTCTTAATATGCGTAAATAAACAAAAATTTTTTTTGAGTGTATTTAAAGTCTTTTCAGTAAAATTCATACAAACTTCCTTAAGTAAATCAAATTTAGTTTTTTAACAGAGTATTTTAATCTACATTGAGATCTGATTTCTTTTTAAATTAACAAGTGGAAATATGTGATATGAAAGAGATTACTACAGAAAGAGTATATTTTTAGTTTAACTATATATTAAGATCTTGCTTAAAGCAATTAAAACAATTGCGCTTATCGAAAAATATTGATTTTCAAAAATGGTATACCATTTCTATGAAAACATGTTCTTCCCTAGATAAAACCCATGGAAAACTTCGAGTGCTTTAAGCGACCCCTAAATATTTTTTGATTTTTAAATAAAAACAAATTTTCCGGTAAAGCACAATCCTAGAGTGTGAGAGCATTAAAATTCCGAATTTACTTTTATTTAGAGCACCCCAATGTACTATTTATATATATATTAATCACTTTCTTGCCAATGCAAAAAATGTATAAATTTAATAAATTGTTACCAATTGTCTGAAAATA
Organism: Rhagoletis pomonella; assembly: GCF_013731165.1. Taxonomy (NCBI): domain Eukaryota; kingdom Metazoa; phylum Arthropoda; class Insecta; order Diptera; family Tephritidae; genus Rhagoletis; species Rhagoletis pomonella. The sequence goes on along the minus strand of NW_023458555.1, from coordinate 59,627,994 downwards.
ATAAAAAAAGTTAACAAAATCGTGAGCTACTTTTTAGGTACATTTCACAGCAAAAAGGTACATTTATATTGTCAAATTAGGTACAATTTGAAATTTTGATTTTCCATCCCTGCTTGCGACTATCCTTATTTGCCCTTCGACTCATCTAGTCACCCTAGTTTCATTGGACACAGACGCGGTTTCTTTTGGATAACGTCCGTTTTCAATGCAAAATTTCTTGTAAGGCACCAAGAGCAATTTATTGCAAAAAAATCTATTGAGATTAAGTCACAAAATTCAGCGCATCGCTATAGTGATTTCTGCTGCGCCTCAAATTATAGGTCGGTAAGACGGAAGGTTAGTAAAATACTCGTATTGCATTGTATAATGCACATAGAAAATCTGTTTATGCAATTATTTTCATCATTATTCAGTAAAATTAGCTGCAAATTTCTGGATGGCCACTTGCATGGTAACTTCTCAAAAGTGTTGTTTGTTTGTTCCAACCACTTTTCGGCAGAAGATTTTCAGCCTCGAAGCGCAACGAGGCACCAGCAGCGGTCGAGCGAGTACTCTATCGGTCTATAAACTACTAGCAGACCCGGCAAACTTCGTCCCGCCCAAAATTATTATTTTTTATTGAAACATTTGGTCCAACGTTTTCGCCAGCAATTCACATTCACATTTGGTTTTGTGGTCGACAGAAGGCACATCTTCCATTGCCGTCTTAAATAACTTGACGAAAGCGTTATACCTCTGCTAGCACCAGCGGGCTCCGAGTTGAATACTTTTAGAGCTGGAGCCTCGGTATCCATTCGAACGACATGACCAAGCCAGCGGAGCCGCTGTATTTTAATTCGCTGCACTATGTCCATGTCGTTTTAAAGCTCATACAGCTCATCGTTCCATCGTCTGCGGTACTCGTCGTCGCCAACGCGTAAAGGCCCGTAAATCTTCCACAAAATCTTTCTCTCGAATACTCCAAGAGCCGGCCCATCGGATGTTGTCATTGTCCATGCATCTGCGCCATATACCAGCACGGGCATGATGAGTCACTTATAGAGTGTGGTTTTCGTACGTCGAGAGAGGACTTTGCTCCTGAACTGCCTCCACAGTCCAAAGTAGCACTTGCTGCCAAGAGTGATTCTGCGCTGGATTTCTTTGCTGACATTGGACCGAATGAATAAAAACAAAGCAATTGCTTTTTCTTAAAATTGCATACCTTCTACTTCAATTTTATTTGAATAAATCGAGTAAAGTGTAAGAAATTTTAAGTAATTTTAGGTTTCCAAGTAATTGAAATTCTCTACTTTCTCGAAATTATAACTGTCAACAGTGACGTGGCTGCCAGGGCGCGAATGTGCTGACTGTTTGTTTGATGACCCATTCGACTGCTTTTCCAACTTGGAAAAGGCAGAACAGACTTCGGAGTTTTTTGATGTCATCGGTATAAGCCAGCAATTGCACGCTCTTTTAGCAAATTGTTCCTGAGCGGTTCAGTTCTGCAGTTCGAGAGGTCACCTCTTATAAAAAGAAGGAAATTTTTTTATATAATTGGTGTAGGTAACACAGGGCAACACCGATTTTGATGCGGCAAATATTAAAGATGTTTTTGATACACATTTTTGTGCTGATTACGAATCCGTAAGTATAAAGTTTCCATCAGCTCCAGATTTTGAGAAAAACGTGGTGAAAGTGTCAAAAAATCGCGTTCTTGGCAATATTTAAGAACCTCTTGCGAGAATACAAAAGGTGATAGCTCCTTCCACTTGGGCTTAAATTAAAGCTGGAACTACATACTAATATCCCTGAAAATACTATTCCTGCACCTTCCCCTGATGGCCGCCTATACTCATTTAAATTTTATCGTCCAACAATAAGAAAAATACTGGAAAACTATTCAATCGAAAAAAAGTGTAAAAATCAGTGTTAGCTGTTCAATAAATGACTATAGGTGACCTTAGGGTCAAGGTGTAGGAAAGGTATTTTCAGGGATTGAAGTCAGAAGTCCAAGCCTTAATTTAAGCCTAAGTGGAAGGTTCTACCACCTTTTGCTTAATTGCGGTAGGTACTCAAACTTCCCAAAATCAGTTTTTCCTGTTCAAGAGATTTTAAGTTTGAATCTAAGCCTAAGTGGAAGGTTCTACCACCCTTTGTTTCTTTGCTAGAGCTTCTCAAATATTGCAAAAAACGCGATTTTCTGACACTTTGACCTGGTTTTTCTTAATATCTGGAGCTGATGGAAACTTTATGCTTACGGATTCGTAATGAACACAAAATAAATAATATAAAAAAAACTTTTTAATATACAACGCTTTTATAAATGGACTAAAAAGTAGAAAATAATACTTCTCAGTCCCATAGAATTTGTTTTGATAACTTTTGATTTTGAAATTTTAGCAAAAGTCATTACAAACAATCTATGAAATTGAAAATGAAAAACGTGGAGCGCATGCAATACAAAGCATTCGATTTAA
>NW_023458555.1:59619988-59625438 GCF_013731165.1 Rhagoletis pomonella | reverse complement strand
AAATCAATAAATATAATAAATAAATTGCAGTTCTCAAGAAAAAAATGCTCGTATATTCATTTCCTCATGAAAATTTACAGCAAAAGCAAAGCGCTTTTTCAAGCAACAGAAATTATAATAAATATTTCTTATAATTTCCTTGAGAGCTGGATTCTTAGCTTTAAGATACAGTTTGTATTTGAGGTTATTAGCTTTAGGGGGGGTTTGAACCCCAAAACCCACCCCTTGTGTGCGCTAATGGAAGGAACTATGTCGTTGAATAAGCAATGTGTGCTGATTGTTTTACAACTTTACATCATTACATAATTTCAATGGTTTCTGAGATATAAGGAAAAAATTTTAATAAACAATTTTTTTTATAGTGAATTTTTAAATTCGTTTTTTTTTCCAAAAGGCGCAACGTTCTTAAAAGATTTGCACAAGAACGTTGCGCATTTTTGAGAAAAACATGTTTTAACGTGAACTTATTAATTTTTGTCAGGCACATTTTGTCATTATTTTATCAAAAATATGTTCCAAGTGGGAGTGTTTTAAGAAAACTTCAAACTAAATTGAAGAGAATGGTATATACCGTATGTATTTATTCTTTATTTCAATACTGTTCCAGACGGAACCCTTTTATCCATTAAAAATCGGGATTTGTGTGAAATATTTTTTAAAAGCCCGTCTAAATTACTACAATGCAAGTTCAGAGATGTGGAACAATATATTTCAAGCCAAACCAGCTGCCCAGCTTCGGAAAGAAAGAAGTTGCAAATATGTTTGCGCAATTTCAAGAGCTACATTACCTTAAAATGGATCAGATGCGGTAGACACAAAAATAGATTTTATGAATCGGAAAAAGCGAGGTTAGAAAAAACTTGTCAATTTGTGGTGTATCTGATACCTAAAGGAAGAAGGCCCACTAAAGACTCTGGGGAATTTAGTGACCAGTCAAAACGTAGGAAAACTGCCTAGCTTCGTCAAGATTATTTCCACGAACAATTAACGTTCGCAGCACAAATGAGCCTGCGAGCTATTGGAAAGCGCAGTGAAGCTAAACAAGTTCTCGACACTATTAATCCCCCATCTGAAGAAACTTCTCTGAACTGCCGCATGTTTTTTTTTCGAATCGCGAAATGAAGATTTCAAAGCGTATCGTGAACGTTTTAGCCGAAAAACTTCAAGGAAAGCTTACCTTGACGATGTATTTCATCGTCCACTTTATTCTTCTGATCCTCATATTACGAGTTTAAGACCTTAACAAACAGTAAAAAGATCCAGAAGTAAAATACATGCTTTTAGAAGAGAACTTTGAATATACACAACCTGAATCTGATGATTATATAGACGAATAAAATTTGTATCGTGCCTTGTACCGTTTTGTTATTGTTTCTATTTTGCGAATTAGTTTTTCAGTGTTTAAAACACGAAGTGACATATTGGAAATAGTGGATGATCTGGGTTTATAATTTTTCTCTAAATATCTACATATTTTTCAATTTAACAAGAAAAAAAAATTTGTTGGACAGTGTTAGTACACAAAATAATGAAACACTATTATAAAAATAATATTATATTTCCGTTTTAGATGTGTCTTCGTAGTTTTCAGGGGAAAAATCCGGTTACAGACTTTTGAGCACAAACTTGTATGAAGCAGCCCCATTGTGCGATGTGAGAAATAAAAAAGCGATTTGAAAACAAATTCGAGTCAATACACTTTTGAATTTCTAAGCGTATTGAAAGTTGGTTTATGCTTCGGGTTTGAATCACAGCGAACTAGGTCTAAGCGCTTTATGTGTCGGTATAAACAAGGCATATACCGACACACATAAAGCGCTTTGACCCTATTCACAACTCAAATGAATAACAGAGAGTTTTTTCAGATTTATACTATTTCACAAAACTCACTTTATTTATTATATGTATTTGAGTAAGTGTATAGGTATACCAGCGGGGGGATAATTTGCACTTGCTAAACTTCGAATCACGTATGTTTGGGTTGAGAGGTAGCGAACGATTAAACCTAAACCTATTGCTTGGCTATTACATAGATATCAGATGTTTGTTCACAATAGCCGAAGGTTTGTTACATAGTTAAATATATGTACAGGGTGAATAGTTCATTTTGACAAATTTAAGGTATGTATTCTTAGGTAAGTATTAATTCAGGTAAGTATTAATTCATTAATATAGTATAAAGGGTAAGTGCAAAATATATTTCAAAATATTTAAAGCTCCATTAAATTCGGACCCATGTCCTTAACACGCCGGCGGGGCTGCGGCGACGAGACCTGAACCAGGTCCTGCAGTTGCTCCAGAGTTTCCCAAGCCTGGTTAAACAACCCGCGGCTACGCCATTGGAAGGCAGGAGCGGGACGTTGTTGTTGAGCTGCTTTCTTTACTGCTCGTCCGGTGGGTCTGCGTGCTGACTGCGTAGGCGCCCGTTGCATGAGAGGTAGCTAAGCAATTTATGCAATATCGGTGCACTCTAGCGGATTCATAGCGTTCTCCGGCGTCATGGCCAGTGAGGCGCGGCAATAGCGCAGCGTATGGGTGCGGCAGCACAGTCGGCATTTGCTGAATTCTTGGGGCCTGTAAATACACGGTCGAAGGACATTGTTAGTGGCATGCGGGTGATTGGTGAACTGAGACGAGAAAAAATGTGAGAAAGATAGTAGAGTGAGTGTAAGGCTACGCGGGTGGTAATAAGCAAAGCTTCGTTATGTTGCGTGTGACGGTTCCGCTTTGGGTGCGAATGTCTACAACGCCATTCGTTGTGGGGAAGGAGATCGTCTTTGAATACAACTAAGTCCCCTTCGTTTAGATTGGCTTCCTGGTCTTTCCATTTGTAGCGCTTATGGAGTTCTTGCAGATACATATTCATTTTTCCATCGCTTGCCGAACTGGTGCCACTTATTTATTAGGGAGAGATTTTCGAAGTTTGGCTCAGGAATGGAGAGTAGCGGGACACCGTGGAGAAAGTGACCTGGTGTCAAAGTTTGTAGGTCATCAGGATCTTGTGACATCGGGGATAGCGGTCGCGAATTCAAAACCGCTTCAAAACGGACAAGGAGAGTGTTGAAATCCTCATACGTGAATTTATGGGTGCCCGCAACTTTGGTGAAATGAATCTTGAAACTTTTCACTGCTGCTTCCCAGAGTCCTCCCATGTGTGGGGCGTACGGGGGAATGAATTGCCATGAGAGGCCGTGGAGGCCATATTTGTTGGCAATATCCGTTGAGACTTCCTCAAGAAAGGTGGACTATTCCCTCTTGAGACTTCGTTGTGCCCCTACAAAGGTTTTTCCATTGTCGGACATCACTTTGTGTGGTATTCCTCGGAGTCCGATGAATCGTGTGAATGCTGCCTTAAAAGCTTCTGTTGTTAAATGAGAGCAAAGTTTGAGATGTATAGCTTTTGTGGGGAGACATACAAAAATGAAGACGTATGCTTTGGAGTGAGATTCTCGACGAAGAGTAGAGGTTTTTACCAGGAACGGACCAGCAAAATCAACACCAATGGTTTGGAATGGGAGCGACTATGTAGAGCGTTCTGGGGGTAACGCGGCCATCATTTGCGACTTCATATTTTGCTTGTAGATGGTACATGTCTTGCAGTGAAAGATGCATGTCTTGATCTTCTGCTGATGTAGTATTCCTGCTGAACCATGCGGATCATCAGCTGCTTTTCGGCGTGTAGTAGTGTTGAGTGGAGGAAAGCGAGAAGGTGAGAACATAGCGCTGAGTTATCTGGTATAATAATGAGGTGCCGTTCATTATAACTGACGGCGGCGTAAGTGAGGCGTCCGTTCACGCGCAGCAGGCCTGACTTATCCACAAATGGGTTAAGGGTGAGCAATGGGTGTCTTTTGCTGATTGGGTTTTTCGCTTCCAATGTGGTCATCGTTTCTCCGTAATATTTGTGTTGAGCATTCAGGATGAGACGTAATTTCGCCTGATTTATTTCTCCATGCGTTAGAGTGAGGGTTTGTGGGACGGGCAACCTTTTAGCTTTGTTTATAAACCTTAACATGAATGCTACCACTCTCAGATCTCTTGAGTAGGAGGAGAAGCGGTCTAAGAGATCGGTGCTTTCGGCTGCGCGGAATTCTTCTATGTGCATTTGTTCCGGAGGAGATCGGTAATTTGCTGTGACTTTAGTCCATAGTGAAGGGGGGCTTTGTTAGCCATTCGGGGCCTTTCCACCAGAGAGAACAGTCTTAGAGGTCTTGGGGCTTGGCTCCTCGCGTGCCTAGATCTGGTCGATTGTCGGCGCTGCAGACGTGACGCCACGTAGCATTGTTGAAGTTTTGAATGATCTGGGATGTCTTTTTGCTACGTACGTCTTCCACATCCACGGAGGTTTTTCCAACCACGCTAGAACGATGGACACACACAACACACAACATTAGTTCATGTGGGGGCAGATCTAGTTGAGATCAGATGTGTTTCACTAATTTTGAGAGGAGAACCGCACCGCAGAGTTCCAATCTGGGAAGAGAGACCGTTTGAAAGGGTGCGACTTTACTTTTTCCTGCGAGAAGATAGGACGTCGCATCTTCGCCATGTGGAACTCTGAGATAGACCCAAGCGCAGAAAGCCTTTTCCGAAGCATCTGAGAAACCGTGCACTTGAATTGAGTTATTAGGGCTGAACTGAACCCAACGGGGTATCCTTGATCCATTCCATTCTATTGAGGAGTGAAGTGGGTTTGACAGTTTCGTCCCAGTCTGTTCCTTCCATCCAGAGCTGCTGGAGGAGAGTTTTCGCTACTATCATTATGGGCGATAGCTGTGAGTTAAAACGGATGCATAAACTAACTTTCAAAACGCGTTGAAATTGAAAAGTGTATTGACTTGAATTTGTTTTCAAATCATGTTTTTATTTCTCTTATCCGTTAGAAAACAAGTATAAACGCATCATTCATTTGACGTGAAGGGAAAATTGGCTGGTTGTCTTTTTACCGCCCGTTTTAAATTTGAATTATTTACCTTGTTTATACCTGCTCAAGAACCGCATTAACAAAAAGCTGATTTGGCTCGACACATATTCCTTTCAAGCATTTATACCTGTGTCGTCGTGTCCTCGAACTGGGTCAAAACGCTTTATGTTTTGGTATAAACAAGGTAATTGTTATAATAAATTCGAATTATTGTTTGCTTCCATTTCGGAGAACCGCGAAAATTAATTATTAAATAAATTTCGTATAAAAATAGCAGATTTTGTTTTGTTTTGTTTTGTTTGAATACGGCTTCATCGAGTGCGCTATAAAAATAGAGGTATAAATGCTTGAAAGAAATATATGTTGAGTCAAACCGGCTTTTTGTTAATGCGGTTCTTGCATAGGTATAAACAAGGCTAAAGTCAGAAGGACGGATTTCGTTGACGTTATCGAGTTTATATATTAACATATAATTTTTTGAAAAGCAAATATTGCGAAATTTCAAGGACAAAATTAGTGGAAATTA
>NW_023458555.1:59612937-59619888 GCF_013731165.1 Rhagoletis pomonella | reverse complement strand
ATGGCAATACTCTGTCAAAATTTTGTTCGATTCTGTCCGTCCGTTTAGGCTGCAACCTGGCACATACATACATACATACTTCCACAAATATATAGGAGATATATATATGTATACATACATACGTGCATTCAAACATACATATATACATATGTAGGTACTCGTACCCGTCATGCGTCGCTTTATTTATTTTTTCCCCTTCCCTATACTACCTATGTATATCTTCCTTCTCACTCATGTAACGTTTTCAGTTTTAAAAATTTCACTCTCCATTTTTGCGATACCGCCGCCTAAGAAGTTTCACTTCAACAAGCGCACTTGCCTTCTAATCGTCGTGGTGAGCAAGTGCGCGGACAAGAAAAATAAACTGTTTGCTTAATTGACGAGTTTATTTGAAAGTTTACGGGCCAATCTCATACATATGCAATGCTTGACGTATTTATTTGATTGTCTCCGTGGCGCTTAAGGTTCTGGTTTTGTTTACAAATGCACCCGTGCCTATCGTTTGACACTTTTCATGAACTTGCAGGAAGAAAAACTTCGGACTAAAACCTGCAACTTCTGACTGAGAGAGAGAGCAAGTTACTCTCACAAAAATGGTTTGACTTAGAGGTTTTTGGGCACCTGGAACGCTTTCAATGTCTTGCTAAGTGAGCCGATTTTGTCAAGAGGGAGCGAGAAAACTGTTTTTTTTGAGCAAACCTTTTATTATTGAATCATGGTAGAAGCCAAGGCATATTAAATAAGGTAGAAGTGATTTTGACATTTCTCTCTTTTGAACACCGACTATAACGTCAAACGATGAATAACTTTTAACCCTTTTCAAGTTGGAATTTTCTATTTTTCATTAAAAATTCAACTGCGTGCTGTGAGATAGTTTTGAATTGTGTGATTTTTTTTATGTATTTCGACCACATCCATTTATAGATACATATACCAAAAATGAAAAGGGGTAGAAACTACGAGTGTTGCGGTGTGTGTGGCAGGAGCCAAGTGGGGCGATACTTTAAGGCGCATAGGTCCGAAGTTAGAAGACTTCGTTGGGAGTACAGCTGCGGTGTTCAATTGGAAGATTCGTCCTGTGTCTGTGAAAATTATTTCAACGCGCATTCGTTCATACCCAGAAGGGAGATTATGTAACCAGTTTGCGACAATTTTCGAATCGCTATCGCACTTTTTGACGCAAAAATATTTATATCATGCGTCAAAAAGTGCGATAGCGATCCGAAAATTGTCGCAAACTGCTTACAGAATCTCCCTTAGGTGCAGTTTCCATGCCCTTGGAGATTCCTGTGCTTGAAATGCCCGAAGCACACGAAAATTCAGAAGTGACGATACCATCTGTTGATGCGCAAAGTGAGTAAGTCTGCAAGAAATAAGTAGTTTCTTACAAAATACCAAAACAATCACGCCAGGACCTAGATTTACACTGATATACATAAATAAGTATGTACGAGAAAATTCTTGTATATATATATATATATATATATATATATATATCCATAAGGTTCTCGGAAACGGCTCTAACGATTTTGATAAAATTTTGTACACAAATAATGTTTTGGATTTTAAGGTTGTCTGAATAGGCAATATCCCCGAGAAGACTCGTATAAGGTTGCCACCTATTCGAAATTAGTTACAAAATAATTTAAACATCATATGGGTATGGATATGGGAAGTTAGTTTAAAGATCCCTAATTCAAAAATGTTTTTAATACGGTTGCTACCTATTTTGAATCGCGTATTTATTTAATTTTTTGTTTAGAAAAAAGGGTAAAATATTACTATTCATTGGTACCAACAGAAGCTTCTTAAACAATGCTTTCCCTATACACAAAATGTTATATCCTAGGATAATAGAGTAAGGTTGCCACTTATTTTCGATCATACACAATTTATCTAAAACATCGCAAATGGATATCAAATGAAAGTATTGTTGAGAACTTTGGTCAGAAAATATTTTCCATCAGGGTTGCCACGCTTCCTTGTAATGCAAATTTTTACTTTGTTAATCTCAATCAACATTTTTTTATGTATACATACATAGTACACATATGCTCAAGATATGGTACCATTCATTCCAGCGTATTTCGGAATAGGGTTGCCACCTAAATTTTAGAGTAAAGAATTTACTTAATAGATATGGAAATCCTATATTTTTTTGTTTATTTCCAAAATATTTTTTAAAGCTGTCCAAATCTTGAAAACTTTAAAAAGTATATGCACTCCGGGCACGGCTCAGTCAACCTGGTACTAATAAACTAAACGCGCGAATAAAAGCAAAAAACTGTTTACAACAGTTTCATAAAACATTTCTTCCATTTAATTACCTGGTTTCCTTTAGGAGGTATTCGTTTCTGTCCATATGCATACGTGCATATAAGATGCGAATGCAATTAAAGTTCTTTGAAGGTAATATTGAAGTAATTCTGAAAATTAGTATATGCACGTACATATGTATGTACATATTTATGCTGATGCGTTTCCGTGGTGAAATTATAAACAGATGAAGTAATAAAACAGCTTTCTACCTTTAATTTCCTGGCATTCGGCTATCTTGTACAAGTTTTTAAAGGCAAGTTTTCAAATAAGATAGTGTCAAATCTTTCATCTCGCTCTTATTGCTGCATCTGGTATAATTTCAACATGATACGTTTAAATTGATGCTAATTTGTAGCAAACATAGCACTCGCACCTCAAAGGGTTAATTTGTTTGTTTACAGTTTTTTGACATTATAACTAGCTACACGAGAGTTCGAGCTAGTTGTCACTTCTACCTTATTAAATATGCCTTGGTAGAAGCCATGGTACAATAATTACAAGTATTGTCTTCCCAGAGAGGGCATATTCCGATCTGCCTTATTTTATGCAAGAAAGTACGAAAACGCAAAACCAGCAAGAAGTTGGTAGTTTTATGAACAGCTGATTAATTTGTTATTTTCCGATGCAACTTTTTTCGAAAACTAGTATTTCCCATCTTATTATATGTTTAAAAAGGTTTATTTTGTCAATTGCTACTCTAAAAGCACCACAAACAATTATTTTGTTACTGTGAATTACATTAACAGGTCTATTCTGCACGTTACCGAAGATTTTGTGACCGGAAAATTTTATTACCAAAAAATGTTATCACTTCTTGTCACCGCGATTCTAGGTACGTTGGTAATGCAGTGAAAATATTCAGCAATTCAGCTATGGAGATTTGTTCCTGTATTGCATATTTCACGGGGCAATATTTTGTTACCAGCTTATGAGATGGTAACCAAATTTACCGGTTACAAGTAGGGTTGCCAGACGTACTGCTTTTGGGAGTAAACGTACTCCTTTTTATTGCAATGTACTCCCTTATGCTCCCAAAAAAAATATCTGGAAATGTACTCCTTTATTAGTTTTGTACTTCTTTTGAACTCCTTTTTCCAGCTATTAATATTTTATCATAAACAGGGTGTAAAGTAATAACTGTCGCACAGGGTTTTTTGAAAAATAAAATGGTCCTTTATCTGTACAAAATTTTGAAATAGATATTAAAATAATTCAACTTGCAGGGAAAAGAGAACAGAAGACTATGCAAGCAAAATGTTGTTTGCTCATATATGTAAACATACACATTTAGTACATGCACACATACATACATATAGCAGCAGTTAATTTCATTTAAAGAAATGGCGTGTCGTCCATTTCCGCTGTAGCGTGTGTAAATAGTGCATATATTTAGGCGACATATTTAACTTCTCCTGGCGGGGCGACATATTTAACTTCTCCTGGCGGGTGTCGCCCCGATGTCGCTCTAGAGTCGTCTAGTTGCATATGATGCCTACAACGAGGTTGATATCTAGACTAGGTTGATATCTAGAATTTGCCATAAATAGCTTTACTAAATTTATAGTATAAATGGTGGTCTGGACATACAAAATTGCAAGTTGAGAAAAGCGTTGTAAAATGGCCATACATTCAGGAAGAGTCCGAAATTATCTTGTAGAGTTTAGTTATTTATTTTTAGTATTTATTGTTGCTTTGAAAAATATATCTAAGATATATTTGTTTGTTGTACCTAATTAATGGTAATTTGTAACAATAAATTGCAGAAAACAATTAAAAAAAATAGAAATGTACTCCTTTCTTCGTTTCAGAATCTGGCAACCCTAGTTACAAGAGAGCACAGAATGCGAAAAAGGTTTAAAAATTTACAGACACTTTAATTACCGGTTACAAAATTTATGTTACCAGCGCAGAATAGAACTGTAAGCATCATGCCATCAGCGGTTTTTCTTACTAGCAAATAGTTGCGAGTAAACATTTATTCAGTAAAAATTCAGTAAAACTTGCAAGTTCAGCTATCATTTTTGCTCTCTCAATTTCCCCTCTTTTGCTAGTTTCTTACAAGTTTTTGTGTACGAAAACGACATCCAGTAAAAAACAAGTAAAATTAGCACTGGATTTACTGGATAGTGCGTACGCGAACAGGGCTTATGTTTTTTTTCACGTTATCTCAACAGCTGCTGTAGCCGAATGGATGTGTGTTTGACTGCCGGGTTGACGGGTTGAAAACCTGTGGCATGGGACTTACCAGACATTACCTTTTCCCACTGGGTAGTTAGCGTTAGCTAGAAATATACACAAAGTGCCACAGAAAACAATACACTATACATCTTTGTAGCAAATGAGTCACTCAGTTTCAGTGCACGGACTTGACCACTTTATTGGTAGGTCTACCACCTTTTTAGTTGTATTTTATTTTTTACCATTTTTACCAACATAGGCAAAAAATCTACCAATACATTTCGGAAAGAAAGCAAAGAGGTTTAATTGAATGCAGTGTATGTAAGCATATTTTGTCATCGAACACACCTAAAATACTTACAAATGGAAAGTTAACTCTGACCTCGTCCAATTTAAAAGAGAAATTGCATCTCTATTAGCTGTTTATGGAAATATTTTTTGTTAGCAATACGCTTTTTGTTGAGGATGACAAACGAATGGTATGCAAACTTCAAGCATACGATGACGATTTCGTTTATTTCATAAAATGTTGAACTTCCCCGGTGCAAAATTTGTTTGATGTTACACTCAACCCTGTAAAAGGGTAGGTTTTTGCCTTCTTGTTCTTGTCTAGCTAACGTATTTCATAATATTGTCGTTTTGCGCAACCGTCTCCCCTGACAAAGCTTCAAGGGCAGATAATGTGCTTTTTTTGCCTTGCTCATGACGAATTAATAGAAGGATATAGCAGGAGTACAAAAACAAAAATTACACGAACTATATGAATAAAAACTATTTAATATAGTTTTTTTTTTTAATTCTACCATCTTTTGTATGTAAAATCTATCACTATTAATTTTCTCGAAGTCCATGCCCTGGTCAGTTTGCATGCGCTCCCTTTGTATTTTGGTTTGTTGCGTGAATGAGGAGGCGGTGATGGTATTGGTGGCGTTGGCGGAAAGCTTTAAAATATTAAACAAAACATTAAATCTTAGGCATTGCGAATGAAAGGGCCACAAAGGAGTACCACCGACAAGGATATACCCGAGCGATTGCTGGGAAGGAGGCACCGCACCGGATGTATCCAACTGTCTGTCTTGTATCCGTTGTTATTCTTTTTTAAATATTGTGTGGAGACTTAAAACATTGCGGTTTTATTCATTTCCTTTTTATTTTCATTCACATGTGCGCTGTGCAAACACTGTATACTAAATATAAACATACACACATACAAATAAAATAAACAGAGTGTGTTATTCTGTCACTACTGCCCTATCGAATAAAATGTGGTCAAATTTAATTTAATTTGTTGACTTGAGAACGGCCAAATATTTTGTATATATATTGCATTACTTTTAGACACCATTCTTTAATTGTGAAATACATGGAATGGAAGAAATAACGTTTCCGTTGTTGAGGAAAACTTTTTGTTTAAATGGCCTTTTAATTGGACTAAGATTTTGTAGAGGAAGGAAATATAGTCTTAAGAGTTAAAACATCTACAGAAACTTTCTTTTCATTTATTAGGTGATTTGGCATATCAGTAGTTTTTTCCAGTGTCCTTGACAATATATATTTAATATATGGCCAAATTTCATACCACTTTTCTTTTATATTGTTATAAAAACATAATTCATTCTACAGCAAAAACCAGTAGAACCGATTCTTTCAATTTCATATAGAACTCGGGAAAATTCAATAAATACCAAAAAATTTCCATCAAAATTTTCATCTTTTCAATTCGATTTCTTAGAGAAATTTTGAGTAAGCAGTTTTGTAGCTTATTAAATTTCAATATAATAAGGCGCAACTTTTAAGTCTTTAAAAATTACAGTTAATTTTTGAGAATTTTGTTTGTTAAGCGTGTTTCGCGTTTTCTTCCATATAACGCATGAACAAAGTTTATTTTATATGGAAGAAAATGCGCAACACCCTCTAAAAAAAAAATCTCAAAAATCAACGGTAATTTTTATGGACTTTAAATTTACACCTTGTTATTTGAAATTTAATGACCTTCAAAACTGCTTACTCAACAATTTTTTAAAAAATCTAATTGAAAATATTGATGGAAATTTTTTGGTATTTCTTGAATTCTCCCGAGTTATATATGAAACTGAAAAAATTGATTCTGTTGGTTTTTGCTGTTGAACTAACTGTACTTAAAAATAAAAAGAAAAATTTGGTAATGAAATTATAAATAAAGAAACGTCTGGGTATTAATTCTTTTGACACTTATTCTTCCTCTTGACACTTATTTGAGAAATTTGATTTGCCTCTCTTACTTATTGAACCAAAGCTCTTGCATAGGTAACGGGTGATTTTTTTGAGGTTAGGATTTTCATGCATTAGTATTTGACAGATCACGTGGGATTTCAGACATGGTGTCAAAGAGAAAGATGCTCAGTATGCTTTGACATTTCATCATGAATAGACTTACTAACGAGCAACGCTTGCAAATCATTGAATTTTATTACC
>NW_023458555.1:59608064-59612837 GCF_013731165.1 Rhagoletis pomonella | reverse complement strand
TAGCACCGACAAATGAATATATACACAAATGAATATATTCGGTTATGGTTAAAACAATTCAAGTTTTTGTATTGAATTTTTGGTTTAAAATTTATTTTTTCCATTTCAGTAGGGTTTTTTGCACATTATCTTCTGCGCGAGAATTGATCACAATAGATACGGATCTGAATAAGCGACTGGAACACGACTGTTTGTCAAAAGCATACGATTTCGAACTCGCGTAAATGTACATTATCCAAATGCGATAGCATAAACGCTCTACGAAAACATAAGTGCTAAATGTTGCATTTTAAATGCAGTGAAAACGCTGCATAAGTCAAAAATACCAGCCGTTTAGCTATGGAAAAAGCAAAAATGTGGCTCGATATAACCCTTCATGCCTTATTATCTATTTTGTTCCTTGTTTACTTAAATATCTCGCTGCCGTCACAGTATACAGTAAACCATGATACAAAAAAGAAAGTAGTTTCAATAAACTTTTGACGGATAATCAAATTTGTTGGAGCTTCATAAATTGTGAGTATTATCAACGGCCTTGCCACTTTGATGACATTAAAACAATAAATCGGAGTATTTTCCTTCCCGTATTTATATCAATGTACCTAATATTTCAAATCAAAAATCATTATCAGTGCTTGGTATTTTTTTGACTTACGTAGTTCGCATTTTTTTATTAAAAGTATTTAAAATATAAACCATATACCAAAGGCGATTTCATTGTAATTGTTCTTTTTATTTTATTATAAAAACCACGCTCGCATTGTGCTGTTATTTTTTCATTTTCTTATTTTCAACGCAATCTTGAGGTTAAGACGTGTTTTTATAGTGCTCTGGTGTATAGTGAAATAATGCTTGAAAGTGACCGTAATACAATCCGAAAACTGCACAGGTGTATTACTAAGCGACAACTTTACGCAAAGAAGCGACAGCTTTGCGCCAACCTGAGTGACTAAAAGGTAAAATAGCTAAAACAAAAACCTTGTCAACATTCCACAGAAAACAAAACTTCAAAAACTGCGCGAAAATGCTTTGAGAAAATATAACAGAGAGGAAGAGAGCGAGCAGCCGTTCGACACTAACCGGCCAGCAGGTGCCAGATAGCAGCAGAAGTCAGACGATTATGCATGCACACCAACAAAATGGATAGCGTCAGCTCCCTGCGTATATATGCGGAGGCAAATGAGGTACCTAGCCCCTTTTTGAGAAGTTCGCGGATCGCCCGCTCACCAGGGAGAGACAATCCACTAGCAATTGAGCAAGCGACAAACAAAGAACCGCGCGAAACACAGCATCATAAAGAATGCGAATATGAGCAAACGACGGAACGAGAAGCTTATGGAGATCCGCTATTTCTACTGGGAGCTAAGATCAAAGAGGTGATTAGTAGGATGGAAGGCCAGGAGCACATCAACAACCAAAGGAGAGACCTTGTGAAGGCGAGTGACGAGCAGCATAAGCGTGCTCTCACTGAGCTTCACGGCCGGAGACCATCTGCTACTTTTGATTGGAAGAGCACACAGACAGAGAGAGAGAAGCAAACGAAGAGAAATCGTAAGAGCGATGTTATAGAGACTAATGGTAAAGATACTGCGGACCCCAATTCGCCGCGGCAAACAAATAAACGCAGCCGCCTAACATCTCCTGAGGATCTAATTGGTCAGACACCACAACAAAAGAAGAGCCAAGACCAACCGCAGAATTTAGAACAAGCTGCAATAAATAAGCAAACAAGCAACAGCTTTCCTATAGGTGCAAACGCCACCCAATCAGGTGAATGGAAGACGAAGATGGACAAAAGGCAGGCCAGAAGCAAGCCAGGGAAATCCGATGCCCTGATCCTTAAAAATACGGGTGATCTCGCATACGCGGAGATACTTAAGGAGATAAAGTCGCAGCCCGAGCTGCAGCAACTCAGTTAACTGTAAAGCACATAAGAAAGACGTCAAAAGATGAACTTTTATTTGAGCTAAAAAAGCAAGCTGACCCAGCGACTCAGAAGCTTAAACCAGCAGTGGAAACTGCTCTTGGAGGAAAGACACAAGTTCGGTCTATTATCCAAGAGACCCTGCTAGAAATTAAAAATATCGATGAAGTCACTACTAGAGACGAAGTACTCGATGCGCTAAGAAGCAATCTTCCCAACGAAGAAACTATGCCATCTGCGATACGTTCAATGCGCGCTGCTTATGGGGGGACGCAAACGTGTACTTTAAGTCTGCCAGCACTGACCGCTCAAAAACTTCTCGACAAGTCGAAAATCCGCATCGGCTGGGTTATATGCCGCGTAAGACAAAAAGAAGTCGTAACCAGATGCTTTAAGTGCCATGACTTCGGGCATGTGGGTAGGCAATGTCGGAACGAGGAGGATCGCACTAATCTCTGTTTTAGATGCGGCAAGCCAGACCATAAGGCGAGGTCCTGCTCGAACCAACCTTCATGCATACTTTGTCTCAAAAATGGGCAAAATAACACCAATCACGCGACAGGAAGCCGAACATGTCCTATTTTTCAGAAGGCAAAAGCATACACGGTACCAGCAAAAACACCATGAAGTTGTTGCAGCTCAATTTAAATCACTGCGAAGCAGCTCAAGACTTACTTGGCCAAACGGTGTCTGAGCTGGACATAGACGTCGCAATATTAAGTGAGCCATATAAAAACAGAAAAGAGGTCTCGTGGGTCAGAGACACAACCGGTAAGTGTGCCATGTGGAGCTGCGGAAGTACACCAAAACATCTCGGGATAGTCTTATCGACGGCCGGTTTTGTATGTGCCAGAATAAATAACCTTTACGTTTACAGCTGCTACATTCCACCTAGTACGGACTTGGTTAGCTTCACTTCAATTATAACCGAATTAGTTAATGACGCTAGGCTAAGAAACGCGGCTCTCATTGCAGGAGACTTTAATGCATGGGCAGTTGAATGGGGGTGCAAAAGAACTAACCCGAAAGGAAGAGAGCTCCTTGATGCACTGGCCTCACTTAACCTGGTATTGCTCAACAGCGGAAATGAAAACACCTCCTCCAGAAACGGGGCTGGTTCTATCATAGACCTCTCGTTCATTAGTGGAGGTCTAAGCAGAGACGTTAGCTGGCACATCAGCGAGTGCTACACACACAGCGATAATCGCGCTATCAGTATTACCATCGACCGAGCACGGGCAAACACGGTACTCCCTAGTGGAAATCGAGGTTGGAAAGCCAAAAGCTTTGACGAAAAGCTCTTCGAAATAGCATTTAACGATGTAGAAGTATCGCTTTCGATGGAGACTGCAGCGTCTGAGCTAATGAAAGCTATAACTACAGCATGCGACATATCCATGGAACGACAAGGTCGACACAAAACACGCAAGCCGGCGTATTGGTGGAATGACCACATTGCGGCGCTGCGCGCACGGTGCAATAGGGCTAGACGCATATGCGAACGCTCGCGTCAAGCAGAAAATGCTATACAGCTTAGGCGGGCATACAAGGACAGCAGAAGGCAACTTAAGAACGCTATCCGGTGCAGCAAACAAAGAATGTTTAAAGAGCTATGTGATGGTGTCGACAGCAACCCTTGGGGTTTTGCCTTCAAACTGGTACTTAACAAATTGAAGAAAACAACCCAACCAACATGCCCAGCACTTTTGGGGCAAATTGTAAAAGAACTCTTCCCTCAACAGCCCAGATTCAGCAGAAATTTGAACTGAAGCACAGTGGCAGGAACGATGGGACAGAACAACAAAGGGTAGGTGGACTTACCGCCTCATACCAAAAACTGGCACTTGGCTCAGCAGGAAACACGGCACAGTCGATCACTATCTGACCCAAGTCATCAGTGGACGCGGATGCTCTAAAGCATACCTTTATCGCTTCGGACATACGCAAACCCCTTATTGCGAGCACTGTGGACCGACGGTCATTGAAGACGCCGAGGACGCATTTTTCAAATGCCTCCGCTTCGACTCCATGAGATCCGTACTTAATACCAAACGTGGCTCCTGTATAACACCAGAAAATATGGTACCGATAATGTTAACGAGCGAGGAAGCATGGAACTATATCTGCCATTTCTCTGCCGAAATGATTAAAGTCCTTCGACGCAACTTAAATTAGCAGCCGCTACAGTCTTGGCGCAACAAGCCCGTTTTCTTGAGAAGTAACGGCCTTAAGGGGGCGAGCCTCTAAAAAATCGAATAAGCGGTATTAAATTGCTATATGCGGTCTATACTATACTTAGATACGAACTTCCTAATAGGATAATCTAAATGGGTGGGTTGGTTTAACACCAGATCGACTTTAACAGCGGGTGGTGTCATGTGAACAGTAACGGACGTAGAGCTTAGCGCTCAAACCGCCTCCCGACGAAATACTTGACGGTGGTACCGGGGGGATCGGTACGTAGACGGTAGGAGGTTTAGTGGGTTAAAGTCTCACACTGACTGGTTTGGGGTTAAGGCTTTCGATGCTTCCTCCTCTGAAAAAAAATAATAATAATAAAATCCCCTCTAGTTTAAATGACAACTGATGGGTCTACATGGATAAATGTATAACGAGAGAAAAGGGGCGTTGACATTTATAAAACAACGTCCATGTAAAAATATCAATAAAAAATCGAATTAAAAAGCTCAAAATTGTTATGGAACTTTGTCGAATTTTCTTAACTTTTGTACAAAGATTGAAGTTTGGACTTATGGTTTTTGATAGATAACGAGCTATTCTTTCATAAAAAAAAAACAAGTAATTTTTAAACAAAAAGCACAAGCGACTTCAATTTTCATATAAAAATT
>NW_023458555.1:59604276-59607964 GCF_013731165.1 Rhagoletis pomonella | reverse complement strand
TGTTAATTTTCCTGAAATTTGCTTTCGCAAAAACATATCTAGTACTTAAACTTGACTTATCATTTATGATTTCGTAGCTTAACTCAAGAGCAGGATGGTATGCATCTTCCGGCAAAACTGGGGATCACACCGATTAATAGAGGCCTTCGGAACATCATCAACGTAAACGAGATACAAGACCTTTCCAAACTTATTTGGACATATATTTATTTGTTTGAGGCAAAGTTCAGCCATTTCCTCCAGAAATACATTGTAACTATCTCTAGATGAAACTGGTACAACATCGATGTCAATGATGTTCCATGAAATGTGTGGCAGATTTAAATCGCCCAAAACAATCATAGAATCGGATGCCGTAAGCATTGCATTTACGGTCTCAAGTAAAGAAACTAGCTGCATATATACTGATACGGCAGAATAAGGAGGGATGTAGCAAAGAGCTAAATAAATATAAGACTTTCCAGCCTGTACACGTATACATTTAAATTCGGTATATTCAATGACAGGAAGACTAACTTCCTCGGATGGTATCGATGAATGCACCGCAAAAAGAACACCACCGCCGATTCTGCCCACGCGGTCACTCCTGTATATTTGATATTCATTTGGAAGAATTTCGGAATTAAAAATATGAGAATTGAGCCATGTTTCGGTCAAGGAAATAATATTATAATTGCAGTCAAAACCTTTTAAATATAAGTCAGTTAATTTGGTATTCAAACGTTTTGATAGTAAAAACTTAAATTAGACTTGCGAGTTAGTTTTTTGAATCCGAGTTAGGATTAGAAATTTTAGCTATGTTATTATTACTTTTATTAGGTTTATACTCACACTCGCGAACAAACGCCCCGGTCGGCCAAAATGAACTATTTAGTAGTGAATCAAAATCTTCGGAAGCTACATCAATTTTAAAAGATGAAATATCGCGATCGTATTTAAAATTAAATTTACGAATAAATACTTCTTTAGTTCTAATTTTAGTCGATATGTATGACTTTATATCATCCGAAGAAGTATCTTTAGCAAATCTAGAGAGAAAGATTGATCTTCATTCCCAAGACAGCCGGTTCTACGTACCGGAATGACTCGGGTTTTACCCGACCAAGGTCTGTTGTTTCGGCGACCTAACCCCGCTTAGATCGGCGATACCCCTCAATCATTGTTCGTCCATGGAGCAATTCCTTGCAGCCGGATTGCTCCGCATCCTTCTTCTCCGGGCGGGCGTAGAGCCCAACCCCGGACCAGAAACGTATTTCTGCTGTGTTGGCCAGAATCGACTCCATCCAAACTCCACTTCGGTTAGGTGCAATTCATGCAACGGATGGAGTCACCTAAGAACCTGCTCTGGTCTTAGGTCTCATCGGGAGTGGACCACAAGCTATGTAGCTCCCTGCTGCTCAAGCCAAACGGCACAATCAGACTCCACTGCTACCCGCTTGCGCAACGCGCCCAACACCCGAAGAGCCCGCACGGCTCCGAGAAGCTCCTCTGGGCAGCAGCAAACCTCCCGTTGCTCCGTAAAGATCGCGAGGACTAGCGTTCATCTTACACCACACAGCGCAGTATCGGCTTATCGAAAAAGACATCGACCCTAGGGACACCACCCTAGAATGTCAGGGCATAGCTGTCCGGTCAGGTGATGTCGAGCTCGAAATATTTAACGTTTATATACCCCCTGTCACCTGCTGCCCGGCAGGATATCACCCTGACATAGGTACGCTACTCAGAGGTGAAAACCGAATGGTAGTAGGTGACTTCAACGTGCACCACGACCTATGGCACTCAAGCCTGGCCATTGATCGTAGGGGAAACCTTTTGGCTGAGCAGATAGACGATTCGACATTCTGCACCAGGAACGACGACGCCCCCACCAGGATTATGGGTAGCTGCAGCAGCTCGCCAGACCTCACAATTGCTAGCGCTGGTTTGATCAATAGCATCTCATGGCGACCTATGCTAACACTAGCATCAGACAATCTACCCATAATCATCTCGATCAATAAGCCCACCGACTTTGCTCCCGCGGACCACCGAACCTACACCAACTTCAACAAAGCTGATTGGGACGGCTTCACGGAAGTCACCGAGAGCAGCTTCGCCGCCCTTCCCACACCCACAAACATACATACTGGCGAACGCCAGTTCCGCAGGGTAGTCACTGCCGCAGCGGCTCGCTTCATCCCGTCCGGACGTATCGCGGAAGTCCGCCCAAATTTCCCGGCCGAAGCAGCTGTACTAGCAAATGAGCGTGACCACCTACGCCAGGTCGACACTGGGGACCCCCGTCTGAGGGACCTTAATTTGGAGATTTGGCAACTGGTAAATCAGCATAAGCGGAAAAAGTGGGAGGAGCACTTGAAGGCCTGTAACTTTACATCTGGTGTGAGTAAGCTCTGGTCAACCGTGAGGTCCCTGTCCAACCCAACGAAGCGTGATGACAGAGTGGAAATCTCTTTCGAAGGTCGCGCTTTGTCGGACCCGACAGCAGCCTACTTTAGTAGGCAATTTACACTGCACCCTTCGGTAGACAAGGCCAAACGTCGAGTGACCAGGAGGCTGCACAAGCTGCCAAAAAAACAGTGCACCACTTGTTTTCACCAGCTGTGAAGTGAAGGGGGCCATCGGGAAGGCGAAAGCCTCCAAAGCCATTGGACCCGACGGAATCTGTATGCTGATGCTAAAACATTTAGGGCCTAAGGGAGTAGCTTACCTAACGCAGGTCCTCAACCTGTCCATGGCCACTCTCATCATTCCTGATGTGTGGAAATCAGGGAGAGTGGTCCCACTGCTGAAACCGGGGAAGCCCGCCAACAAAGGAGACTTATCGCCCGATAACGCTCCTTTCCCCGGTCGCGAAGACGCTGGAGGCCCTACTACTCCCATACTTCACTTGCCACCTGACCCCAGCGAAGCAACAGCACGGATTCCGTAAAGTGCACAGCACAACAACAGCACTTAACGCCATCAACACCCAAATAACTCGTGGCCTAAATCGAAACCGCCCCTGCGAGAGAACGGTCTTAGTAGCGCTAGACTTGTCAAAGGCGTTTGACACCGTCTGCCATTCCACGCTACTAGAAGAAATCGAGGCCTCCTCACTCCCACGGACTGAAGCGATGGTCGGCGAATTATATGAGTGGTCCGTAATCTTCCGAGATCAAACCTCGAAACCAAGAAGGATTAAACAAGGGTTCCACACCAAACAAGGGGTTCCACCTGAGGGAGTTTCCCTGATCTCATACGCTGACGATTGCTCGATTTTGGCGTCTGGGAATGGAATTGATGACCTCTGCTCAAAAGTGAACGACTATCTCTCCAGCCTTTCTCGCTTCTGCACTGCAAGGAGCCTAACACTCTCCCCAACGAAATCAACGGCGACCCTCTTCACCACCTGGACGAAGGAAGTCAGGCTAGAGTTAGGCATACACGTCGATGGCACACCAACACCGACTGTAAACAACCCGAAAATTTTAGGGGTCCCCTTCGATAGCCTGCTCTCCTACTCCACGCACACAACCGCAGTTGTCAATAAAGTACAGAGCCGCAACAAGGTCCTCGAGTCGCTCGCCGGCAGCACTTGGGGCAAAGACAAAGAAACGTTGCTGGCAACATACAAGGCAATTGGCCGGCCGGTTCTAAACGTGGACGAAGCTACAGACTTGTCAGAACGCAGCACTCCGGACAGCGA
>NW_023458555.1:59588503-59604176 GCF_013731165.1 Rhagoletis pomonella | reverse complement strand
CAGCTGATGAATTTGATTCTGTAGCTGAATAGTTTTAGATCTCGACAATTAACAAACTCCTGTTTCCACTACTCGGCACCAAAAACCTAAAAAAAAAGGTTCCGTAAGTCATGCGGACTACGCCCCTCCTGTCGGTTGGGCGGGAATGGAGGGTAAAAAGCCGTTGGGATTAATTAATTAATATGTACAAACATACATACCTACATATGTATGTAAATTAGACCGCATCGCAAAAAAATGCGTTTTTCCACCGGTATCACAAAATTTATTATATTTTAAGCGTCCAACAAAATATTTCGGAAAAATATTACGATTTAAGCGAGCTGGACTGAAATCCAAAAATGGAGTTTTTATGAATAAAAATAGTTTCTTAAAGAACTTTTTGAAAAAAGTCCCCTCAGATGACAAAACAGATTAGGCTTACAAAATCTGCATAAAAATATTTAAAAATCGTTTCAAAGGAATCGTAATAATGAGATTTTTGATCCTGTTTTTTTTTTTTTTACTTTTTTCAAAGATTGATTTACGAAAAACTTAAATAACTGGGCCAAAACTATTCTGATTTAGACTAATGGGATCTCGGTAGAAAGGTATTTTCCCACTATATTTATTTATGTGCAAAAAAAGTCATTCGTGCCCCAATTTTTGTACCCGAGCTCACTTGTGCACAAGGGTATTATAACTTTGTTTACATAACGGTTGTTTGTAACAGGCAAAACGAATCGAGATAGATATAGACAAATGCATACATAAATGATCAGAATGAAAAGAGAAATCGATTAAGCGGTAACTGTCTATCCGTCCGTCCGTCTGTCCGTCCGTCTGTGCACATGATAACTCCAGTAAAATTTGAGATATCTTAACGAAACTTGGTACGTGGACTTCTTTCGGGCGAAGGACGGATGGTATTGAAAAGGGGCAAAATCGGACAATAAGCACGCCTACCTCCCATATAACGGTAATTTTCAGAAATACGATAACTGTGATATTTTAGTATTTGCTGAAGATACGAATAATAGGAATATTATAAATTTTTGGAAAATGGCTGCACCAATTTCATCCAAACTTGGCACAGTTGTTGGCCTTGGTACAACATACCAAATAACCTAAAATTTTTAAAATCGGACAATAACCACGCCCACATCCCATATAACGGTAATTTAGAGAAATACGAAATATTCGATAAATCAGTTAATATTAAAGCTAAGTTATTCAAAATTGATGCTCGCAGCAAATTTTTACCAAGATATACATTTATGTTAAAATTTTGGAAAATCGGCGTGGCACAGCCCACTTAAGATCACATGGTGTATGTATCTCGGTAACCGTTGTACCAAACTCGGTATGGTTGTTGTGCTTGCCACATAAAAGCAAAATGTTGAAAATTATTGAAATCGGACTAAAATACGGCCGCTTTTCATATATGAAAATGGGCGTGATATCGCCCACATTAAAATAGGGGTAAAACCACCCCGGCTTACCATGTAACGGTAGTTTTCGGAAAGGTGGAAAACATATATTTAATACTTGCGCCGGGTATTTAATGTTCGGCTCCGCCCGAACTTAGACTTTCTTACTTGTTTTTTCTTTTCAAATACCAACACATCTTAATTCGACTTTGTATGATGTTCGTTCATCCTACCTTTCTCTTCCATCCATCATGAATGAGCTTATTAGCAAATAAATAAAAAGAGTGAGAAAATACCTTGCCAATGATACCTCACAAGTCTAAATCGGAAGAGTTTACGTACAGTTATTCAAGTTTTTCGTATACCATTCTTTGAAAAATGCTAAAAAAAGAGCATCAAAAATCGCATTATTACGATTCCGTTCATTTTTTTTTAATATTTTTATGTAAATTTTTTAAGCTTAACCCGTTTTGTCATTTGATGACTTTATTTCGCTTTTGGAAAGGAAATAATGTCAATGGACACTAGCTACTCAGGTGTGTTTAAATTCTTCAACAAAAAATTTTATCGCATTGGAAAAAATCGGAACGCCACAACGGGAACGTCCGAACAACTTTGCACAAGTTTTGACAGCAATTAAACATAGTTGAGAAGTTTAAGTTGACGTAATGGTTATGGCTGCTTATTACACTAACAACCATTCATACATCATTCTTTCGTAGCGTTAACGGATTCGCAGAATTTTGCAAGAATCATCAGTCATCCTCGATACGGGTTCCATTTTGGGAACGTCCGAACGGTCTTTTAATATTTTTATTGGTTTCAGATAGGTATTGATGATGACTACTAACGACAATAAATTTGTGTTCATTCAGTGGCTACTATAGTTTTTCTGATGAAAAAATTGTCTCCAAACGGAACGTCCGTAAGGCAGGAAACATCCATATGTACTAGGGATGTTAATTTTTTCGCTTTTTATCATCCCGGGATTTTCGGGATGTCGTTATCGCAATCCCGGGATTTAGATATTCATTACTTTTCAACAACTTTTAGGTACGGTGACCATATTTATGAGGCCCGAATAGGGGACAAAAAATAATTTTGCTAATTTTTCCCCCACTGTTTTCCCTGAAACAGTATCCTTATAGTAACATCACAAATTTGTAGGATAGTTTTTTCGAGATTTTTACCCAGTAAAATTTGTTAAAGAATTCGTTAAATTTTAATATAATAAAGTGTAATTTTAAGTCGGTAAGGCTTACCACAAATTTTTGGCATTTTTTTTTTTTGTTGACGGTGTTACGCATTTTTTTTTTTTTGAAAGAAGCAAATGAGCAGCACGAACGGGGCTTAGTAGCCGCTACAAAAACAACACAACAACAACAACAACAACAACAACAACAACAACAACAACAACAACAACAACAACAGCACTTTCCACTCGTACTTTATTATACTCAATTTTAATGAGCTACAAAACTGCAACCAAATGATTTTCTAACGATTCTGATTAAAAAGTTTGAAATTTTGGTGAAACTCTACAGAATTAATTTTTATAATTTTTGCACAAAGTCGGAAATTTGGATTTATATAGTTTTTGATAGGAAAACAGATTTACTTTCATAAAAAAATAATAAGTATAAACAAAGAAAAATAGCTAAGCCTTTCTAAAATGTAGAGTCCTATATTATATTTTTTTGGTCACTGTATGTCTTCCTCGATTCGAAACACAGGCACTCAGATTATAAAATAATAACTGTTTATGGAGAAACATATATCAACATCATTACACCGAATACGGGACAAATACAAGACATTAAAAGAAATACAGAACATTTGGCGTCCCGTATAAAATAGATTACCAGGACAATGGGTCAAAAAAGACGACTGTCCCGTATAATACAGGATGGAAGGTCACCGTACTTATAGGCAGCATACACATTGCGTCTGACTCGCGAGTCGGTTTGAATGTGTTTGTGAAAATAAATATGTGTTAGTTACACCGACATGACTCTGGCATGACTCTGAAT
The DNA here is from genome assembly GCF_013731165.1 of Rhagoletis pomonella. Classification (NCBI taxonomy): domain Eukaryota; kingdom Metazoa; phylum Arthropoda; class Insecta; order Diptera; family Tephritidae; genus Rhagoletis; species Rhagoletis pomonella. Next base: position 59,600,737 of record NW_023458555.1, on the reverse strand, counting down.
GACTCAACTGTGTGTAGTCGAAAGGCTATTCAACACGTACACCGATGACTCGCGAGTCAGACGCAACGTCTATGGAGCCTATTAAACCAAAAAAATTTGTTCTATCTCTCCTACCCAAAAATGAATAATAAATAAATGGGTTTGAAAGCTACTTTTTTATTTAAGGTAACGTTTTTATTTTGTCTCTCTGACGTCAAGATTTATTTTAAAGGACTTTGTAGTTACAAAGAGATGATTAATTCCAAAAATTATTTAAAAATTCAATGCAATGTAGAATAAAAATGTGGGTACCCAATAAAAGAGGAAGTTTCTTTAGAATTTATAACAATTAACTTTTTTTGGATTCACAAACGAATATGAAATTTTTAAGCTGATAAAGTTAGAAGGACGAAAGTCGAGGATGAAATCGAGTTTATATAAGCCCTTAACATATAATTTTTTCGAAAACAAATATTGGGAAAATTCAAGGATAAAATCTTAAAAGGACATTTTCATTACTTACCAGTCCTTATGCAACAAAAAAAAATGAATCTCATTAAATTCTACAGAATTTCCTCATTGATTTGATACCCATACTTCTTCTCTAGGCACATTTCACTGAATTTTTTAAATCTTTTTTAAACTTCTGACATCCGAGTGAATAAGTAAAAACGCAGTTTTACTATGTTTGGCCCATGGTTTCGCGAATATATTGATTTTTGTGCGTTAATGTACAATGAGCTAGACATTTATAAAAAATATTAATTATTAAATAAAAAAAGAAACAGACAGAACTTGTCAAGAAAAGGGGTTTCTATTATTGCCATCAGTGCAAATTACACATCCCGGGATTATTTGCCAAGAATACCATGATTTTCGGGACCTAGAAAAGGCCATGGATTAACATTCCTAATATGTACCCATGGACGAAAAAGTTTACCCGAGCCTAAGTCGACTTAAGAAAGAATTGAGTTATATATGCTTTCGTTTTCTGCAACTACTATTCCATGTGTATGTGAAACTCGCATCATATTTTGGTTTCCCCATAAGGTTAACATTACAATCCAAATCTTTAAAGCGTTTTAAAATAAAAGCCCCGAGCATTACCCGGGTGTCATCAGCCCTAGTTGAAATCAGTCTAAAAGGTAGCATCGATCTCCATTTTTGGTTTTTCCATAGCTAAAGAGTTGGTTATCCCGATGTATGCTTTTTTTACAAAGTTAGAACTCTGCTCTCTCTAGTGGATTGGATACCAAGGCTTAAGTGCAGAATACGGCCCGTTAAGCTCGAAAAGAAACGAAGAAGTGAGCGTGATCCGCCTTGTTTTCTGATTTCAGTGCAAGCTTATATTTTCGGGGCTTATGCACATAAGCGCATAAGTGCAGAATATGGCCGGTTAAGCTAGAAAAAAACCGAAAAAGTGGACGTGGTATGCCCTTGTTTCCCGATTCTAATGGAATAAAATATTTTGGGGGCAAACTCATATTGTTGGTGCGGTGGAGGGGCAAAGGGTGAATTTTCAAAAAACGAGCCATATTGAAGATGAATATATTATTTTTCGCTTTTCTGGGAAATATACTCCTGCATAATAAACATTCCCCTTTTTTACAAATATCTCTTTTGATACATACTCTAATAAGTTTTACATTTTCGTTTCAATAATACATTCCTATGTACGCCCCTTACTGCAGTATAACGTGACGAAAACGAATATGCTCGAATACTTTTTCAATAAATGTGCACTTTCGATTTGTTTGAGAATTTTTACATTTTGTTTTATACCATCAACTTTCGTCTTTATACTTGCGAGTTTTCTTACATTTTAGGTTACAGAATGAACAATTAAAGACACCGATCGCGACACGACGGCTTTTTTAACAAAGATTATTCTTTCAAGCGTAATCGGCGTATACGGCAGGTTATTTGTTCGCTAGCAATAACGCAATCAAATTATAAGCCTTCACCTTCAGATTATTTTAGTTTAACGAAAATTTTGCTTACAAAACAGCGTAGTACAAGTGAAAATGAAAATTTGTATTGATTTTTCCTTACGTTTGCTCTTTTCTTAACATTCGTTTTTCTCGACAGTGCTGCCATCCCTTAATAAATGCTAGATCACAATAGACCGGCATGTATACATAAAAGTGATGCCCTTTTTTCTCATAGAATAGTTGCAAGCCGTATTTAACAAGGAAATGTTGGCCGTATATAAGTAAAAAATTACACTAACAAATTATACGCTGATGTCCATACTGTATGAGTTACAACAAACACATCATTTTGACGTACTGGCCTCCACGTCGAAAAACTCAGCTGTCGCCCCAACACCACCTTGTTTAATACACCTTGAATAGTAGCATTCTACCCACGATTGAGAGAATACAAAGGTTGCGCAAGAACGATAGAATACAAGATTGCGCATTCCCGCAGAATGACATTTGTGGCAACGGGTAAACAAAGAATATGGCGAAGAACAATGAGTTGACAGTTGTGAATTTGCAGTGAGAAAACGTGTTTTCTTCTCGATTCATCAATTTCTCAAGCCATCTTTGAATATAGCAAATTAAGCACAACGTTAACAAAAAATATACAACCACTCTTGAAATGTGTTCAAAAGAATAGGTCTTATTAATTAACTATTTAGAATTTTTGTGTTTGTATTGCAGGTGCCGAAAAAGTGATATCTTGTCGCAGCGCATGTTTTCCTGCAGAAAGTGGTCGATGCTTGCTTACTTCCGATTTTAATTTGTAATTTGTGGTATTTCAACGTTTTCAACTTAACATGTCGTGTTTAAAAGTGGTCCGTAAAGTGCTTCATGCATATTACGCTGGTGTCTAAATTGTATGGCTTCTCCTGCCGCCAGAACTCTACCCACTTTCTGGCCAAGGCGTCGTCGCGCGGAAACAAAAAAAAAAACTGCATTTGGGGGCTTTACCCCTACGGCTGCTGCAATTCAACACACGACACATTTTTATAAAGTTTTTATTACAAATAAAACTTTTTTTTACTTCAGACCGCACGAATTACTTCGATTTTTCACTTGAAAGTACACAATACGTTTGCAATACGTTTTCACTTGTTTCTAAACAAAAAGTGTGTTTACGTATTGCCATAAATGTCAAAGTCGGCAAAACCAAAGTAGCGGTTTCGGGAATGCGCCACCTTCAGTTCATTTCACCATGAAGGTTGCGCCGATCTCGGACCGCTATTCCTCTCTTAACGAATTTGACAGAATCGTTGTTTGCATGACGTCACACTTGTGCAACTTGTTTACGTTTTCCTTGCAACATTTTTTCTTCTTCTTCCATTCTTGCTCACGTTTTGGCATTCCGCTCTCGCAATTGCACCAGTGTGACGTCACACAAAAGTTATTCTCAAAAATCCTCTCTGATCGGCGCAATCTTGTATTCTGTCATTCTTGCATTCTACCCAAGGTTTACACCAGTCAATACTGTCATGACAATGAAGATATACGTATTAGTTGTCCAAATTGTTCCAATGGAAAAGTATGCATGGATTAGTGTATGATCCAACTACACAAGAGCTTTGTTTTTTAACAGATAATTATCACAAATTATCACTAATTTCTGCTGGAAAGCGTTTCTTAACACAAAAAACTAGCAGAAAGTACCAGCTCTCTCTCGTTCTTACGCTCTTCTTTCCATGACTCTCCTGCTAATTTCTGCTTTTGAAATTTTTACTAGCAGAAACTAGGGGAAAATTTTAGTAGACGGACGGCAAATTCTAGACAAAGGGGGGATGAGGGGGGGTAGAATAGGACCCCCTGATTTCAAAACTACCCCCATTTTTTCTAGCAACCCTATAGTTCTTATATAATTTATTGTTAAAGTTTTCATATAAACGATGAATAAGATAGCAAAATAACATACAACTTAGGGCCGTTTGCACCATGTCTAGTTAATTCTAACCGCCAGTTAAACATCTTTATCCACGTTATCGACACCCATCATATAACATGTGATCGATAAAGCAGTTAACGTGCTTAACTGAAGGATGTACCTCCAGTTAGCATTAACTAGACATGGTGCAAACGGCCCTTAGTGCTACCAGACTGGCATTTTGAATAATATTATAATATGGATTTTTACTTAGTAGAATTATTATTTCTGTGTTGCCGAAGAAGGGGGGGCTGAACACATTTTGCAGAGAACACCTTTCTGCGTAGGCGGCCTTCGGCCGCACTTAGGGATTATAACCCTCAGGCAGTAGAATTCTCCTTTATGTTTTGCGAAGAAAAGGAGCTGAACACCTTTTGCAGAGAACACCTTTCTGCGTTGGCGGCCTTCGGCCGCACTTAGGGATTATAACCCTCAGGCAGTAGAATTCTCCTTTCTGTTTTGCGAAGAAAAGGATCTGAACACCTTTCTGCGTAGGCGGCCTTCGCCCGCACTTAGGGATTATAACCCTCAGGCAGTAGAATTTTCCTTTCTGTTTTGCGAAGAAAAGGAGCTGAACACCTTTTGCAGAGAACACCTTTCTGCGTAGGCGGCCTTCGGCCGCACTTAGGGATTATAACCCTCAGGCAATAGAATTCTCCTTTCTGTTTTGCGAAGAAAAGGAGCTGAACATTTTCTTTTGTATTGATTTCCCCTGTATTCCTTTTTAATCATTGCCTTCTTTGTATGTATTGTTTTGTACAATATGGCAACACATGTTATGTGTCAGTTTGCAACCATGTGTTATTGTAAATATGCATGAAATTCAATGTAATTTACAAGTCGATAAAAGTTTAATTAAAGTGATTTATATACAAGATAAAATAAAAGAAAAGTGTGTAAAGTATTAAGTACAGTGTTATGTGCATTTATATATATAAAAGTATGCACAAATGCTTTTTTGTGAAGGAAACCAAGTGGAACGACTTAAGAAATTTTAACAGCAAATAACTTATAAACAATGATATTATTTATATTTTTCAGTTATACATGTTTTAGAGGATACCTCCCTTAACATCCTGACCAAGTTTCATTTGATAATCCCACCTGGTTTTCTTAAAACACAAGGTGCGGCTGACTACTAAAGCCCACCCGAAACTAGCAGCTGTCAAAATGGATAAACAAAAATTCGCGCCAAATATTTTCAATAGTCAAATACACCGATCAGCTGATTACTTGCTAGTTTCTGCTAGTTTTGCGTTTCTTTACTTTATGCTATTTCGCTCTCTGTGAGGGTAATTCTTCAAATTTTCTCATTCTTCTTCTTCCTGATAATTATCTGCTAGAAAAGAAAAGAAACAAAGCCAAGATCTGACAAGATGAAGCAAAAGAGTAATTTCCAGGCTGACGTTTGTAATTTCGGCGCCATGTTATTTTCTTTGAAAAGTAATCAAAGAATATGAAGATGAAGCATAAAAAAAATGCAAGCAATAGTGTAGAACATGTTAGTGCTAACCAATTTATTATGGCCCGTAGTCATAGTCAAAATAAAGTCGACTTTAAAGTTAGTTGCAGCTTTTTTGACAGATATCCCATTGAAAATTATGTCAAAAAGCTGCAACTAACTTTAAAGTCGACTTTATTTTGATTATGACTACGGGCCTATGTGTTACTACGTTTATACGTAAGCTATTTGCAAATAAATATAATTTGCAAATACCTAACTCACTGTTTATTCGATGGTGAAAAATTCTTTTTTAATATTGCCTGATTATAAAAAGGCAATATGACCATCGAAAAGAAAATAAAGTTAAAAATGGCAACGTCTTGATTATGAAAAGGCAATGAGATGACCATCGGAAAGGAAAATAAACCTAAGAATGGCAGCGTCTTGCGCTTATTTGTAAATAGTACAACTAATCAATACTTATTTGCGTGATTTAGTTATTTGCAAATAAAAAATTAACTCAGCATTTTGCAAATAATACGTGCGTATAAACGTAGTATGTGTACGTGTTTTTGCAACCAATCACCGCGCACTTCATTTTAATTACATTTGCACAAAAAATTTATTGAAAATCGCTTTAAAACCAATAAAATAAACCACCGCCAAAATACACATAAAGAAAGAAGCAAAACAGAAATAGCAAACTTCAAAATTACGAACGTCACACACTTTTCTCTCAATTGCTATTACAAATGACTGCTTCTCAACCGGTCAGATCCAATAACGATAGAATACAAGATTGCGCATTCCCGCAGAATGACATTTGTGGCAACGGGTAAACAAAGAATACGGCGAAGAGTGAGTTGGCAGCTGTGAATTTGCAGTGAGAAAACGTGTTTTCTTCTCGATTCACCAATTTCTCAAGCCATCTTTGAATATAGCAAATTAAGCACTACGTTAACAAAAAATATACAACCACTCTTGAAATGTGTTTAAAAGAATAGGTCTTATTAATTAACTATTTAGAGTTTTTGTGTTTGTATTGCAGGTGCCGAAAAAGTGATAATATTGTGGCGAATACTGCGGCAACACAAAGCGAACAACGAGAAATAGGCAGAATGTTCGAAGAATGACGTAGAATGTTCCACAAAGAGAAACGTCAAGTTGGATGAACACTGCGAACAGCGAGAGAAAGAGAATGAGCGATAAACTTCAGAATGTTCTAGAGTTGCCATAAGTGCCAGCGCAGGTATATAAGGGCGCCGCCTCCGCGAGGTGAGTTAGTTACAAGTCAGCAAGCTACAAGTAAAGTAAGCAGAGAAGCGAGTTGCGAATAAGCAAGCTATAAGTTTAATTGTGTTACCAAGTTTAGTTAAGCGCTGTTATTGCTTTAACAAGTATTGTTAAGTGTTTTTACTGTATTAGCGAGTATTGTAAATTGTTTGTTGTACAATAAAGTTAATTGTACTACAATTTGGTCATCGATTGCATTTATTTAACAATCCAGCGATACGAACCGAGAGATTTGGGAAATCCGGACGAGGTTTCAAGGATAATCGTAACAATTGGTGTCAGAAGTGGGATTGTTAAATAAATCCCGAAGGATAAACTACTGAAAATGGCAAAAATTCAGGATCTAAAGATTGAGGAACTCAAGCAGGAGTTGGAGAAACGAAATTTAGCAACCTCCGGAAGAAAAGTGGAGTTGCTATCACGGTTGCGAGAGGCTATGGAAAAGGAAGGCATCGACGTTGACAAACACGACTTCCATCGTGAGGACGACGAGGCATCCTTGAAGGACAAAGACAAGGAAGAGGTTGCTGGTTCACCGAATGATGTGGAACAGACATCAGCGAAGCTTGAAGAGCAGGGAAAGGCTCCTTGTGCGTCAACGGCTATAGACATGAACATGTTATTGGGTGCCATATCACAGATTTCATCCCAGCTGCAAGTGCAGGAAACACGCATGTCCTCGCAGCTGGAAGCACAGAAAACGTACATGTCATCGCAGCTAGATGAAAAGATTACTCAGCTACAAGAGAATTTATTTAAAGATAACGCGGAACTCAGAGAGAGACAGGATAAAATCGAGGAACGACAAGATAAAATCGAAGATCTAATTCAGGAGAAAGTCGAGGCTAAGGTAGAAGAGTTGGAAGGTCGCCTCCGAGATATGCAGTTGAATCGCCCACCTTCTTCGACCAGCGCGCCCAAGGTAAAGACTCCATCCTTTGACGGCACGATTCCTTTCCAAATCTTTAAGCTCCAGTTTGAGAAGACAGCTACAGCAAATCACTGGAGCATGGAGGATAAATCCGCTGCACTGTTCGTTGCATTAAAAGGACCTGCAGCGGAAATCTTGCAGACTATTCCTGATTGTGAAAGGAACAGTTACGATGCGTTAATGGGTGCAGTGGAAAGACGTTATGGTAGCGAGCACAGGAGACAGATTTACCAGATGGAGCTGGAACATCGCTGCCAGAAATCCAACGAGACTCTACAGGAATTCGCCTCCGAGGTTGAAAGGTTGGCTCATTTGGCAATTGGAGATGCATCTGGTGAGCACCTCGAAAGAGTAAAAATCCAGAGGTTCATCAACGGAATGCGGGAAGTGTATACCAAGCGCGAGACGTATGCAAATCCAAAGCCAACATTTGCTGAAACGGTCTCGTATACTCAGACACGTGAAACGGCAGCGCTCTTAAGTAGACCAGCCTACAAAGCCCATCGAGTAGAAGTGGAAACACCTGACGTGATGAACGAGATCCTGAAAACACTCAAGTCGATGGCAGGGAAGAATACTCCTGGTGCAACCGAGAGGAAGGATGGTGCTAGAAAATGTTTTAGTTGCGGAAAACCAGGCCACTTCGCACGCGAATGTAAGACGGGTTCCAACAGGTCAAACAGTTCAGCAGTACGTAAACGCAGGACTGAGGATGACGAGCCCAACTCCAACCAGTCGTTAAACTAAAACGAGCCAACAGCAAGGGGCGCACGCTGGCTCCCGCAATTGAATGCCCCATAATCTCCGTCTCGAGAATTGGCAGAAAAGTGAGCAACGTTACTGTTGGTGGATATGTGGACGGACATGAGCGAGTACTAACTGTGGATGCGGGCGCATCACATTCCATCATTCGATCTGATTTGGTCACTAAAGAGGTAAGGCCATTACCTGGAGCAAGGTTGAGGACAGCAACTGGTGAGGACACCCAAGTTGTAGGAGAGGTAACATGCAAAGTCGCAATAGGGAATGTGACGGTGTTACACAAGTTCATAGTCGCGGCGATTATGGATGAAGTCATCATTGGATTAGACTTTTTATTTGGTCAAGGTATGAAGATCGACATGAAGAACAGGATCATGACGTACGACAACATGGAAGTGCCCCTTAGGTTTGGGTATGATGGTCCGTACAGCAGCAAGCGAGTGATCCTAGAGGAAAGCGAGCAGATTCCACCGAAGTCAGAAGCAGTTGTGTGGGCAAAGATTGATGGAGATTGTGGGACAAACAAATTGTGGGTTGTTGAAGCGACACAAAATTCTACACCGGACGTACTTATTGGTAAAACCCTGGCTAAGACGCAAAAGGATGGACGCATTCCAGTACGAGTGCTCAATGAGTTCAAATCACCAGTCAAACTCCGAAGAGGAACTGTACTGGGGCAATGTCGAGAGGTAGAGGCAATCTTCAACTGCGAAAAGTTACCTGAAAGCGATTCCATTGGCGAGAATGACATTGCGGAAGACATTAATGCATGGACGGAAGGGTTGGAAGAAAAATACCAGCACAAGGCTAAGGAACTTCTCCGAAGATACTGCATCATATTCGACAAGGATGGCGACAAACCAGGCAGGACTAACGTTGTGAAACATCGCATTGATACTGGCGATGCAAGGCCAATCCGTCAAGCTCCTCGGCGTGTTCCACTTGCCAAACGTGAAACTGTTAGCCAAATAATAAAAGAAATGAGTGAGAGTGGTGTGATTGAACCATCAGCGAGTCCATGGAGTTCGCCGGTAGTACTTGTGAAGAAGAAGGATGGTCAAATGAGGTTCTGCGTAGACTACCGGAAACTAAACGATGTGACGAAAAAGGACAGCTATCCTCTTCCCAGGATCGATGACACTCTGGACTCGTTGACTGGAACAAAGTGGTTCTCAACACTCGACCTTAAGAGCGGTTATTGGCAGGTGGAGGTAAGTCACGAGGATAAGGAGAAAAGGAGAAGACAGCTTTCAGCGTTGGAGACGGTCTGTGGCAATTCACGGTGATGCCCTTTGGATTATGCAACGCTCCTGCCACTTTTGAACGACTTATGGACCATGTGCTCAAAGGACTGCATTGGAAAACATGTTTGGTGTATCTAGACGACATTATCGTATTGGGTAAAAGCTTTGAGGAACACCTGAACAATTTGGAAGAAGTTTTCCAGAGGATAGCTGGCGCTGGTCTGAAGCTAAGTCCTAAGAAATGCTCACTGTTCAGGAAGGAGGTGAACTACTTAGGGCACAAGGTGACAACGGAGGGCATCTGTACTGCGAAGGAAAAGATAGAAGCAGTAAAGGATTGGCCAAGACCTAGGAACCTGCACGAACTACGAAGTTTTCTTGGGCTATGCACCTACTATCGCCGATTTGTTCCGAATTTCGCCAGCGTTGCTAATAGCCTCCACGAGCTCACTAGGAAAAATAGAGCCTTCGAGTGGAACAAGGAGCAGGAGGAGGCTTTCCAGACTCTGAAGGAACGACTATGTACTGCACCTATGCTAGCGTATCCCGTTCCAGGTGCAACGTTTATTTTGGATACGGATGCTATTGGTTATGCCATAGGAGGCGTACTGTCGCAGGTAAATGATGGGCAGGAGAAGGTAGTTGCCTACTGTAGCCGGTCGATTGGAAAACCAGAGAGGAACTACTGCGTAACTCGGAGAGAACTACTAGCGTTGGTGGACTGCGTCAAACATTTCCACAAGTACCTCTATGGGCAACGTTTCCGAGTTCGAACGGACCATGCAGCGCTGAAGTGGCTACTACAGTTTAAGAATCCAGAAGGCAGCTAGCTCGGTGGATTGAGAGACTGCAAAGTTATGACTTCGCTATTGAGCACCGCAAGGGAAGTGTCCACGGTAACGCTGATGCCATGTCCCGCCGACCATGTAGCCTGGAATGTAAACACTGCTCAAAAGCTGAGGGAAAAGAGGACATTATAGACGTCCGTCTAACGACAATAACACCAGCGGAAGAGTGGAAGGAAGAACAGCTGCGAAAGTGTCAGCAGGAAGATCCAGATCTGGAGCTTTTGATGCATGGACTGGAGGTGGACAGAAGGCCAACTAGGGAGCAAATGGCAGCGGAAAGCCCCATCGCAAAGGCGTACTGGGCACAATGGAACAGCTTAAAATCAATATCTGGCTGTTTGCATAGGGTATGGGAAAGCGAAGATGGCCAGTGCACCCGCAACCTGATAGTAGTGCCAAGGGTAAGAATTCCGGATGTACTCAAGGAATTCCACAATGGTCCTAGTGGAGGGCACCTGGGAATAACGAAGACCTTGGAGAAGGTTAAGCAGAGGTTCTATTGGGTTGGTTGTCGGCAATCGGTCGCAGAGTGGATTGCTAACTGCGCGGAGTGTATTGCAGCTAAAGGGCCGAAATCCAGAAGTCACGGCCAGATGAAGCAATATAAGTCAGGTGCACCTTTCGAGCGGATTGCCATGGATGTAGCCGGTCCATTTCCTATGAGCGCACAGGGAAACAAATACGTCCTTGTGGTTATGGACTACTTTAGCAAATGGCCGGAGGTATACCCGATTCCAAACCAGGAAGCTAAAACAGTAGCGGAGGTATTCACCTACAATTGGGTTGCAAGATACGGTGTACCTATAGAGCTGCACTCTGACCAGGGAAGAAATTTTGAGTCGGCAGTGTTCCAAGAGATGTGCCAGATACTGGGTATCCGGAAAACTCGAACGACGGCTCTTCATCCCCAATCAGACGGCATGGTGGAACGGTTCAACCGAACCCTGGAAGAGCATTTGCGGAAGGTCGTGGACAAGAATTAAAAAGATTGGGATGTCCGGATACCCTTGTTCCTGATGGGATACCGGTCAGCATTGCATGAAACAACGGGTAAAACTCCGGCAAGGGTAATATTCGGCAGTGAGCTCCGTTTGCCTAGTGATCTGAAGTTTGGGGTGACTGGTGATGCTAGAAGGATTGGAAAAGAGACGTCAAACATCCTGGAAGAGGAGCTGGGAGAGATACATGCTCTTGTGAGACAGCGCCCACAAATTATGAGTGACAAGATGAAAGCCAGGTATGATAAGGCGATGAATTCCGAGGGTTTCCAGGAACGAGATTTGGTGTTGCTGTACAATCCACAAAGAAAGAAAGGTTTGTCCCCAAAACTACAATGCAACTGGGAAGGTCCGTATAAGGTTGCAAAACGGCTAAATGCCGTAGTGTATCGGATCCAGACCGTTGGGAGACCAAGAAACAAGATGAAGGTGGTCCACTTGGAAAGGCTTGCAGCGTTTGGAACCGCAAGTGTGTCTGATCGGGACGATCAGACTTAGGTGGAGGGCAGTGTGGCGAATACTGCGGCAACACAAAGCGAACAACGAGAAATAGGCAGAATGTTCGAAGAATGACGTAGAATGTTCCACAAAGAGAAACGTCAAGTTGGATGAACACTGCGAACAGCGAGAGAAAGAGAATGAGCGATAAACTTCAGAATGTTCTAGAGTTGCCATAAGTGCCAGCGCAGGTATATAAGGGCGCCGCCACCGCGAGGTAAGTTAGTTACAAGTCAGCAAGCTACAAGTAAAGTAAGCAGAGAAGCGAGTTGCGAATAAGCAAGCTATACGTTTAATTGTGCTACCAAGTTTAGTTAAGCGCTGTTATTGCTTTAAC
>NW_023458555.1:59588109-59588403 GCF_013731165.1 Rhagoletis pomonella | reverse complement strand
TTTAGAGTTTTTGTGTTTGTATTGCAGGTGCCGAAAAAGTGATAATATTGTGGCGAATACTGCGGCAACACAAAGCGAACAACGAGAAATAGGCAGAATGTTCGAAGAATGACGTAGAATGTTCCACAAAGAGAAACGTCAAGTTGGATGAACACTGCGAACAGCGAGAGAAAGAGAATGAGCGATAAACTTCAGAATGTTCTAGAGTTGCCATAAGTGCCAGCGCAGGTATATAAGGGCGCCGCCTCCGCGAGGTGAGTTAGTTACAAGTCAGCAAGCTACAAGTAAAGTAAG
>NW_023458555.1:59583500-59588009 GCF_013731165.1 Rhagoletis pomonella | reverse complement strand
CCATAAGTGCCAGCGCAGGTATATAAGGGCGCCGCCACCGCGAGGTAAGTTAGTTACAAGTCAGCAAGCTACAAGTAAAGTAAGCAGAGAAGCGAGTTGCGAATAAGCAAGCTATACGTTTAATTGTGCTACCAAGTTTAGTTAAGCGCTGTTATTGCTTTAACAAGTATTGTTAAGTGTTTTTACTGTATTAGCGAGTATTGTAAATTGTTTGTTGTACAATAAAGTTAATTGTACTACAATTTGGTCATCGATTGCATTTATTTAACAATCCAGCGATACGAACCGAGAGATTTGGGAAATCCGGACGAGGTTTCAAGGATAATCGTAACAATACCTTGTCGCAGCGCATGTTTTCCTGCAGAAAGTGGTCGATGCTTGCTTACCTCCGATTTTAATTTGTAATTTATGGTATTTCAACGTTTTCAACTTAACATGTCGTGTTTAAAAGTGGTCCATAAAGTGATTAATGCATATTACGCTGGTGTCTAAATTGTATGGCTTCTCCTGCCGGCAGAACTCTACCCACTTTCTGGCCAAGGCGTCGTCGCGGGGAAACAAAAAAAAAACTGAATTTGGGGGCTTACCCCTACGGCAATTCAACACACGACACGACATTTTTATAAAGTTTTTATTACAAATAAAATGGTTTTTACTTCAGAACGCACGAATTACTTCGATTTTTCATTTGAAAATACACAATACGTTTGCAATACGTTTGGACTTGTTTCTAAACAAAAAGTTTGTTTACGTATTGCCATAAATGTCAAAGTCGGCAAAACCAAAGTAGCGGTTTCGGGAATGCGCCACCTTCAGTTCATTTCACCATGGGTCAGATCTGTTCTAATTGGTTCAAGGTATTAGTGAAAAAGTGTGCTTGTATTGCTATTGTCCTGACAGTATTGTCCGGTGTAAACCCTCACTAAGTGTTTACATCAGACAATAGCTCTGATCCAGTACTCCATGAACTTACAGGATTTTACACGAACTTGCAGCAAGAATGATAGAATACAAGATTGCGCCGTCCTGGGCGTTGACATTTGTGTACCACAAGTAAACAAAGAATAGAGCGAAAAGGAGAACGAGTTGAAACTGCCAAAACAGTTCACTTTACAGCGAAAAACGTGCTTTAATTTTGCTAAATACGAAAATATTGCATTTTTCCCCTAATCTATTAGAGAACAGTGAACATTTTAGTGCACTCCATTGCTTCGCAATTGTGGCTGCTTCAGCAAACGTTTTAGTGTACTACATTGCTTTGCAATTAAGGCTGCTGCAGAAAACTGCAGCAGCATCTCTGCGGGATTGATTAGTTAACTTTCTAATGGAGGCTGCGTGGAGCAGAAACAAAATCATTGTAAGGAAATGCTGTTAATATAATAATAGAGAAACATTTCGGGAACGGCTTTGCCGTGCCCCATGATTCAATAATACAAGGTTAGTAATTATTGACAGCTGCGGTTTGACACTCCGTTACAAAAGGTTGCATTTACGAAGGACAGAGAAAGGGCAAGAATGCAGTCCGTTGTTTCGAAAATGGTAGTAGAAAAGTACGCAAATTAGGCAATTAGTAGTGAAGTTCCTTTCGTAAATTCTAATGTATTTGCAGGAAATCTGGCATTTTAAACGAAATGTGGAACGTAATATTGATATATCTACGTGAATTACGTAATTAATATGCTATTTAGCCGTATAAAAACTGCAAAATGACTCAAAATTAAAATAAGACTACTATGAGATTGAGGTAAACATCCAATGCTTATGTTTTCATCAGTTAAATATGCTTCATATGCATATACAAATGAACATATTGCACAAAAGCTTATATTTTTATTTCACACCAAAGCTACTCTGTTTCCATGTAAATTTACAAACGGTGCCACTGCAAGGGAGCGGTGCGAGAGAGACAACTGTCAGTTTATCGGACCTTGTATTATTGAATCATGGCCGTGCCCTATATGTACACAAAATGCAGCGATTCGTGCCAGCGCTACACTTGCATCTACGCTCTTTGCATCTAGACGGCTGTCGCAATTTAACAGGCACTTCATTGTATTAGTTTTTACGCATTCTCCAACTCAAAAATCGCTCACAAATTGCAAATTAACACAATTTAAACTGATTTTTCACTAATAATTCAAATTTCTTCTTCGCTGATTTGTAAACAAAGGTTTATTTACAAGTTACCACAACTGTCAAAATCGGCAAAACCAAAGTAGCGGTACCACTGGCGGCGCCACCTTTGTTCGCTGCACCAAAGAACGTAAATGTATAAGAAGCGACAACTCGTTACTTTGAAAATGTGCCGCGACGATTTTGACCGTATCTGAAAGGTTGAGATGAGGAGTTCGTCTCCCTTTTGACTCTGTCCGCGGCAGATTTTTGATTTTCGCCTCGAATGCAGAAAAAGCAAACAAAACAGAAGAAAAGCGGCAAATGTGAATGTCGGTGATTATTTTGCACAAGTGATTGAAAAAACGTATTTCAATTTAGAAAATACATAAATGGAGGTGCAAAATATAAAATTTTCAGTGAATGTGTGAGATACTGACGTGCCTTTTTGTGAAAGTGTCCTTATTAATAATAAAAAGTGTTTGTAAGTGCCTAGTGTTTGTCAGCAAGTGCCGATTGTTGGCGTCTGTGGATAAAAAGTGTTCATTATTATAAACAAAACCAGTGTACTTTTATATAAAAATGCATTAGTTTAATAAGAAATCTATGCATTTATATATGAGTGTACTTATGTTTTGTTTTCATCTGGAAATTTACATATTTAAAGTGTGCAAAAAGATGGCGTGTTGGAAGATTTGATGGATAAAGTGTGTAAACGGCGGCTTTATTACAAAACCAATGTTTATTATATACAGACGGCATAAGTTTAATTTAAATCTATGCATTTATACTTGAGTATGCATACATTTTGTTATCGGGCGAGAATAAATGGTTTCCAATTTTTTGTTTATATGCATCCAAAAAATGAACGCATAAATGTGAAACATAAGTTGTCTCCGTCTTTCTTACATCCTCCGCCAAAACAAACGCGTAAATGTGAAACATAAGTTGTCTCCGTCTCTCCCACGTCCTCCGCCATCTTTATCTTGACAAATTCTTAAATTCCTGCAAAATGCCGCGTCCTGACATATTTACGCGCATACATATGTACGTTTACAGTAGGCTACTCCTAACTTGAATATCTTGTAGGTCTATTCTGCTTGTTACCGGATATTTTGTAACCAGCAAATTTTGTTACCAAATATTGTTACCACTTCTTGTAACCGCAATTCAAGGTACCTTGGTAACGTTTTAATGTATTCAGCATTCCAGCTATGAAGTTTTGTAGAAATTCTGTTGTTGCATATTTCATGGGGCAATATTTTGTTACCTGCTTATGAGATGGTAACAAATTTTACTGGTTACAAAAGTGCGCAGAATGCGAAAAGGGTTTAAACAAAGAGAGGAGCTTCATTATCCGCTAAAAATATTGATTACTAACGCAGAATAGGTTAATGTACGATTTTGTGTTTGAATCTTTTCGTGATAGTAAACAATATTTGTGTTACCAACGCAGAATAGGTCTGTGTGTATACACTCACCTATACATGCTTCAGAGCTTTACAATTATCAATAATGCAAAATAATTAAATTTTTTTAATTCGTAAACATGTTGCTCGTAGTATCTAGAGTTACCTGTAAACAAATCGTAAGCGATCGGTTTACAAAAATTTTAAAATTGATGACCGAAGCTGGTGACGGCAACCATGTTGCCAAGTTACATTTGTTGTAAAACCACTTATGTATGTGATTTTAGAAGTTTTGAGTTTACATCAAAATATCATGGGCCATTTGTGCAAAAAATGTATGTTTATTTTGTTTTTTATTAAAATAAAATCTTAAGCAACTAATTAATAGTTTAAAAGTTAGAAGGAGCACTGTGATTTAGAAGTTTAGAGAAATAATGGCTAAGCTCGAGATAAGTTATTTTTGCAAATGTCCTCAGATTTTACAGCGGAGTTGCAACTTTTCATTTGACTGGCTGTGATTTCTTCAATTTTACATTTTAGAATTTTTGTGGCTCTCGCGCAGAAATTGCGCTTGTTGGCGATGAGTTTGCGGGGAGATGTATGTTCATTGAATTTATGAATGAATGAGTTTGACCTTGAAGAATATGCGCATGCGTTTATGAATGAATTTGTTATTGTTGTATTTTAGTGGCATATGCATATATGTACATATGTACGTATGTACGTATATTTGCATGGATGTAGAAACATACACATGTTAGGAGGAAAATCGCAAGAGTACATTTGTACAAATTGATGTACATTATTTATTGATTATAAATGTACATTTGGTTGATAAAAAAAGGGTAATTTGATCCATAAATTACAACTTCCATACTAAAGAGGAAGCTTATAAAGGTCTTGCATAGCGCATGTATTTAATTTACTTATATTTGTTTAAAATTATAAAATAAAGTAAATCTATGCACATGCGCATGCAAATTGTTAA
>NW_023458555.1:59577918-59583400 GCF_013731165.1 Rhagoletis pomonella | reverse complement strand
AAGCCATTTCTGGGGTGGTAGGTTATCTTCATGGATGATAACCAAGGCGTTGTTGCTGATGTTTGGCCGATCTGAAAACCATTTTGAGCGTACTTGCAATTCGTTGATATACTCATGTGACCACCGCTTCCAAAATGTTTGTTTTATGCCTGTTATTTGTGCCCATTGGTGTAGACTGCTTATATTTGGAGAAACGTTTCGCTCTGCAAGAGCTTTCAGAGCCCCGCCAATGAGAAAGTGGCCTGGAGTTAAAGCTTCGTAGTCGTTCGGATCGGATGACAATGGAGCTATTGGCCGAGAGTTCATTACCGCTTCGATTTCTACCAAGGCCGTCGAGAGTTCTTCATAGGTAAGTCGTGAGTTGGAAATGCTGCGATTTAGATGCCCCTTTGCTGATTTCACGGCCGCTTCCCAAATACCGCCGAAATGAGGCGATCTGGGAGGAATAAAATTGAAATTTACGAATTCGTTAGCACAATACGCCACAATGGTATCTTGATTTTCACGATTAAATAAAAATGCCTTCAATTCAGCAAGTTTATTACACTCGCCAACGAAATTTGTCGCGTTGTCGCAAAATATGTCTGATGGTAGGCCTCTCCTTCCGATCATTCGCTTCAATGATGCCAGAAACGCGTCTGTAGATAGATTGGAAACGATTTCAATGTGTACTGCCTTTGACGCTAAACAAACGAAAATTGCGATGTACGCCTTGTAGGGCGTCTTGCCTCTAATTCGTTGGTATACATCAACTGGTCCGCAAAAATCAACACCGCAGCGGGCGAAAGGGCGTGATGGCGTCAATCGCTCAACTGGTAGGTTTCCCATCATTTGCTGCATCAATTTCGGCTTGTATCGTACGCAATGTATGCATGATCTGACTACTCGCCTTGCCACGTCGCGCGCGTTCACGATCCAAAATTTTAACCTTATAAATGCTACCAGTGCTTTAGGTCCTGCGTGGTAATGCTTTCGATGAAGATAACGCACTTAGTTCACGACGAACTCACACTTGTTTGGCAACAGTACTGGATGTTTCCTTTCTTCTGGGATGTCCGCCAGATGCAACCGTCCACCAACCCTTAGTAATTGAAATCCTTCGACCGACTCGAGAAAGGGGTTCACATAACGCAATGGTCCATTTGTAGTTAAATTCTTCTGTAAGAGATGAATATCATTAGCAAAATAATTTTGTTGCATGTTCCAAATTATGCATAGCAGAGCGTGGCGTAGTTCTGTTGGTGAGAGTGGTCCTGAGTCATTGGACTTGCCGTCATGCCGTAATTTATTTACAAATCGAAACATCCATCCGATTAATCGAAGGCTGCCAGTGTACGAACTTCGTTGATTAATGACTTCAAGAATATAGTTGCTGTTTACAATTGCTGTGAAGGCTGACTTTCGCTTTTCCATTTCTATGACTTCCATATCAACATAATTGCTTGCGTTCTTAGGCCAAGTTTCCATATCTTCTTGTAAAAACGAAGGGCCAGTGTACCAAATTGATTTGCCGAGTTCATCCACCGTACATCCTCTGGAAACTATGTCTGCAGGGTTGTTGTGTGTTGGCACGTACCTCCAATGAGCTCCTGCAGTTATGTCTTGGATTTCCGAAACCCGGTTTCCAACGAACGTCGAAAGCGTTATTGAGTGCATCTTCAGCCAGTGCAGGACTACTTGTGAATCTGTCCAGAGAAAAACATTAAAAGATTTATTAGCAAAAATTGATTTGACCTTTTCAAAAAGCCGAGCTAAGAGTAGGGCGCCACAAAGTTCCAGCTTTGGCAGCGACTGTTTCTTGATGGGGGCTACTCTGGACTTGGCGGTGAGCAAGCGAACGATAGTGCCTCCGGACTTGGTGACTGTGCGTGCGTATAGTGCACATCCATATGCTCGGATGGAGGCATCGCAGAAGCCATGTAGTTGAAAAGACTGGATATCTGTTGAAAGACAATACCTTTGCAATTTTAATGATGACAAATCCGATACATTGTTGAGAAAACTTTTCCACGCGGAGTGAATATTCTGAGGTACTGATTCGTCCCAGTCCAATTTAAGCAGCAACAATTCCTGCAACAAGATTTTAGATGTGATAATAACGAGAGCCAATAAACGAAGAGGATCGAATAAAGATGAAGCAATTGAAAGGATGGTCCGCTTGGTTGTGCGACTCGCGGATCCTATCCTTGGTTCGAAGGAAAACAGAAGATTATCGTGTACTTGATCCCAGCGCATCCCCAGTGCACTTGTAATAGATTCGTCCAAGTTGAGATTTTTCGTAGAATTATCCTCCCTCAGTCGATGATGGTTGGAATGCCATTTCGAGAGCTCAAATCCTCCTAAAGTCAGCAACTGTGTTACCTCCTGCTTTATCTGTAAAAGGTCGGCCAAGGTATCTGCACCGCACAGCAAGTCATCGACGTAAAACGAAGATTTGACGATACTCGCTCCAACTGAGAACTGATCCTGCTGTTGTTCAGCCAAGTAAACCAGGCTTTGAATAGCTAAATATGGTGCAGAAGCCATTCCGTAGGTTACCGTATTGAGTTGGTACGTGCGAATTTCTTCATCTTGTGAGCTCCTCCACAAAATATACTGAAACTTTCTATCGCTTTCATGCATTAGTACTTGTCTGTACATTTTAACTATATCGGCGGTCAACGCAAATTTGTGTAGGCGGAAACGAAGAAGTAGAATAACTAACTCACCTTGAATTGTGGGGCCAACCATTTGAATGTCGTTGAGAGATTTTTGTGTGGTAGTGCGGCAAGAAGCATCAAAGACGACACGAAGTTTTGTTGTTGTACTTGAGGGCTTCAACACACAGTGGTGGTGGATATAATAATGCGGTTCGTTGAGGTTTGGAATCTGCACGACGCTCATGTGTCCCAGGCGCTCGTATTCATCCATAGAGCTCACATATTGCTCTCTCAACTGTGGCGATTTTGCTAAGCGACGTTCTTGTGAGTTAAAACGTCTCAATGCTGTGGTATACGAATCACCTAGGCAAGAGGGATCATCTTTGAAGGGCAGCTTCACAATTATTCTGCCAGCTGGATTCCTTGAAACTGTGCTTTTGTACAAATTCTCACAACTGGTTTGTTCACGAGTCCAAGGTTCTGCATTGACGGCAACTTCTTCAATTTTCCACAGCTTCTCCAGTTTGGCATCCAACGAGTCATTGGCTGTAAATAAATACGAACATTGCGATAACTTGTTGTTTGATTGGTAACGTCCCGATACAACCCATCCTAATAGAGTTTTTTGCAAAATTGGTAAATTTGTTCCAAGTTTAATTTGGCCGACTGCCAAAAGGCTGAAGAAAGTCTCCGTACCCAACAATAGGTCAATTTTCTTTGCTACGAAAAATTCGTCGTCAGCAAGGGCAATATTGTTTGGGATATTCCAAGATGAAACATCAATTTCTGGGTCTGGATGATAGGCAATGTGAGGAGTAATGCAAAGCGTTAGCGGAAGTTCAAATTCCTTAAACTGCGATTTGATGTTAGTGGAGGTTTTGTATTTTATTGACGACTTACCGATGCCTTGGATTTCAATATTTTCTTTGATTTTAGGTAGTGATAATTTTTGAGAAATTTCTTCAGTAATGAAGTTTACCTGAGACCAGGAGTCCAGTAGGGCTTTGCCTAATCTGTAATCACCCGACGAGTCGCGAACTAAAATCTTGGCGGTTGCTAGGATTATGTTGTCTGCTGACGATTTTTGCATGTGTGTGTGCACTGCGGCATCGCGTGCTGATGACAGAGAATTTGTTGCTTGTTGGGCTGGCGGAGACCCACGATGAAGTAAGCTGTGATGCTGTTTCGAGCAAACCTTGCATCTATGGGATGATGGGCACTGAGCCATTTGATGCCCTTTGGACAGGCAATTTATGCAGAGCCCCATTTTCTTTGCGTGCTCGAAGCGCTGGTTAGTGTTGAAGGTTTTGAACCGATCGCAGCTAGCAACTTTGTGACCTGGGCTCGAACAAACAGAGCACGGCGTACTGGAGCAAGAAAATGAGTAACCTTTGGCCTGATTTCTTGCCTTATTTGGGGTGGCTTTGCTCGTTCCCTGAAAACCGGATGCATTGTCGATCGATTCCAAATATTGGCAATTCCTCTCCAACACCTTCACACAGTCATCCCACGTCGGCAGCGTCTTAAAATCCAATGACTCCTTCCACTTCCTGTTTGTTTGTTCATCTGATTTCTGCAAAACTATATGCCTATCACTACCCAAAGACAGAAGTGACCCGTAAATTGCCGAAGCCTTGTCGATAAGACTTCTCAATTGCAAGGCATTTGGTTTCGAGACTGCTGGCAATTCAAACAGGGAAGAAATATTTTCCAAAAAAATTAAAGTTTTGTTGTCGTACCTTGCCTTCAGCCTTTCCAATGCCTTGGGGTAATTTTCGTTGGTCACCTGAAATGCATCTACTGTTTCTAAAGCCTGACCTTGGAGTGAATTTCGCAAATGATTGAATTTTTCGATATTAGAGAGACTATATTCTTTGTCAATTATTTGCTTAAATGATGTAATAAAATTCTGGTACTCCGAATACTTGCCATTAAACGTTGGCAACTTCAGTTGTGGTAACTTTTTGGTATGTTGAACACCGCAGCTCGTTTCCGCAAGCGAAATGTTGTGATCCTCCACTAGCTGTGCTTGGATCGTTAGTTTTGTAGTGACGTATAAATCCTCAAGGTCAGCGCGTCCTCCGTCGTCAGAATCCAACATTTCGATGTCAGTTTGGATGGACAGTACCTGTTTAAAATAGGATTCAAGAATGCCCAAACGGCATTTATATTCGGCAGCTGAAAGCGTTTTCCCACCTGGTCGTAAACTAGCATCCACTATGTTTTTGATACGCGAGATGTTTTTCTTTGTATTAGCACGTTGCTGCTTTAATTCGTCCAAGGACATTTTCAAGGGCAATTAAATTATACAGTCGGCAATAATAAAAACGCAAATGGCAAATTGTGCGGCTCGTATTTGAGGGTATTACTTACGTGCAGGTGAGCAAAGGTAACTGACGGGCGACAGTGGCAATGGCGAGCTATCAACAAGGAGGTGATTCAAATGATAGGTACCGACGGTGACGACGATGGGAAAATGGCAATGTCCGTGAGCGATGTATAGAGGAGCTGAAGCGAGGTATAGCTGGACAGGAGCGATGTTATTACGAGACGACAAGGATTGGCAAGGTGCAAAGCGAAGACTATTTAGCAGCAGCAATGTCCAAAGCAGCGATGGGATCGAGCTTTGCAATAGCAACGACTTGGCAGCGGCGGTGGCTGAGTTGCTTGGAGACAGCGATGGCGATTGGCAATGGCTAGCAGCACGTCCGAAACTGGCGATGAGGGGTCTAACGCTGACCACCTAAAGCCAAATGATACGAAGCGTGTAACAATGAAAACTTACTCTGTTGTGCCGTGCCCCACGTTGGGCGCCAAAAAATGTAGGATTACAAAGCCTTTTT
>NW_023458555.1:59570037-59577818 GCF_013731165.1 Rhagoletis pomonella | reverse complement strand
CCGATAATTGTCTAATACCTAACATCTGATATTTCCTAATGCATACACAATTCATATACTCTAGCACTCCATAAAGGTGGATGACACTAATATATACTTAACGCTATTTGTACTTGGTATGAAAAATGGGAATGCAGCATTGCTGTAGGCATGCCTTAGTTTCGACTTTTCTGGCTAAGTACCAACTTAAATTTTAGTTTCGGCTGCAGCTGCAACTAAGTCGTAACTAGGAAGAAGTATTTTATCAAATTAGGGGAAAACAGACGAAATATGTAAAAATTAAGTCGGTAGAGGGTGATTTAGATAATATTGAATAAACTCCAATTAAAATTTAAAAAGATAGATCCATTTTAATCGGAATATGAAATTAAATGCGTATTACAATTCGAATAAAGCTACATCACAACTTTATAATTGGAATAATTTAGATAAATTTTTAAATACTAAGTCAGTTTCACGCTAGTTCTTTTAAAGTAAATTTGTGCATAACATTTAGTTATCTACTATTTGTATGTTCCACAGCATGCTTTCGATAAACATCGACTTCACATTACTGCGGTTGTTCTGGCTATTTCCAACAATTAACAAGAAAATGATACCTTATTCTTTTGCAAAATCATGCAATGAAAATAAAAATTACATAAACGGATGATCAAACTTGATATTATTTAATAAAAATGTAATTTTTCCGAAATATCGTAAAGAAAAATCGATACATTTTCACACTCGTTTTGCTATATCGCAAACTAAGTCGAAACTACTTAGTAGAAGTCTGAAATGCGACTATGAATAGAGGTAAATTTGGTACTTAAATTTAAGTTGCAACTTTGTTAGTTTCGGC
This sequence comes from Rhagoletis pomonella, assembly GCF_013731165.1. Taxonomy (NCBI): domain Eukaryota; kingdom Metazoa; phylum Arthropoda; class Insecta; order Diptera; family Tephritidae; genus Rhagoletis; species Rhagoletis pomonella. Next base: position 59,576,977 of record NW_023458555.1, on the reverse strand, counting down.
TTAGTTGCTGGACTATGATACGCGCCCATATCTTTACTATGGGCGGAAAAACAATTTTTTTGGGCTAAACTCAGGATAAGGCAGAATATTGTGGGCGGTAATAAAGAATGAAAATCAAAATGGAATCTGATACAAACGACAAAACGTACGTCACTTGCAAGTTATAAAAATAGATGTAAATTTAACAATTCAGCAACACACAAAATAGAGCTTCGGCACGAGCATTTGTGTGTTTTTGTTTTCCAACTGTCAAAATTTTTCCTTGAGTTTTGACCAGCAAAACTCAATTTATTCTATATCTCTCTCTGGCTCTATATCAGAATATCGATAATGTTGCCGCCAGAACATTGTGTATTGTGCTCCATATTCCAACAGATGTGTCAAGTTAAAAGTTCCATCCTGTGAAGGCGGGCATTTACAGACAGCTGTCACAAACTATCACCAGCCTCCGCTGAAAAGCGTTTATTAACCGAAAAAGTAGGCAAACAGACCTGCCGGAACTAGTGACAATCAGCGACACCCGTACGCAAGGAACACAGCTATCGTCCAAATGGCAGACCTTCCATGCAGTTTTAGCGTTGCCGTACGCTCTAGACAAATATGAGATCGTGAAATTTCTGACATGCTATCGGGTGCGCTATGTGCCGAAGAATAAAGTATTTATATTTTGTGCGGCGAACAGTAACCCATAACAAAGTAAAGAAACGCAAAACTAGCAAGTAATCAGCTGATCGGTGTATTTGACTATTGAAAATATTTGGCGCGAATTTTTGTTTATCCATATTGACAGCTGCTAGTTTCTGCTAGTAAAAATTTTACTGGCAGAAATTAGCAGGAGAGCCAAAAAAAGGAGAGCGTAAGAACGGGAGAGAGCTGCTAGTTTCTGCTAGTTTTTGGGTTAAGAAACGCTTTCCAGCTGAAATTAGTGATACTTTGTGATAATTATCTGTTAAGAAACAAAACTATTGCTCGCTGCACCGTGCTAACTTAGTTAGGGTTTACACCGGACAATATTGTCAAGACAAATATGTCAAAATGATGTGTTTGTTGTAATATTGTGGCGAATACTGCGGCAACACAAAGCAAACAACGAAATTGGCAGAATGTTCGAGGAATTACGTAGAATGTTCCACAAAGAGAAACGTCAAGTCGGATGAACACTGCGAACAGCGAGAGAAAGAGAATGAGCGATAAACTTCAGAACGTTGCCATAAGTGAGAGCGCAGGTATATAAGGACGCCGCCACAGCGAAGTGAGTTAGTTACGAGTTACAAGTCAGCAAGCTACAAGTAAAGTGAGCAGAGAAGTGAGTTGCGAATAACCAAGCTATAAGTTTAATTGTGTTAACAAGTTTAGTAAAGCGTTGTATTGCTTTAACAAATATTGTAAAGTGCTTTTACTGTATTAGCAAGTATTGTAAATTGTTTGTTGTACAATAAAGTTAATTGTGCTACAATTTGGCCATCGTTAGCATTTATTTAACAATCCAGCGATACGAGCCGGTAGATATTTGGGAAATCCCTCAAGGTTTCAATTGTGGTGTTCACAGTTCGTTCCAAATTGTGTCTGAAAATGTAGACGTCTACATTTTGAGACATCTTTAGCATCAAACTGTGAGCACCCCTTTCTAGCAGTCGTCGCAAAATCGTCTCAAAACTTTGCTGGTGTTGCCAGACATTTCTTCTTTGCGTGCTTTTTTATATGTCGCCTTTCGATTTTGTTTCTGAAAAATTGTAATTATTTAACTTAATTGCCAATTCCTAATATTTGTTATATCTTTTCCTTGATTTGTTTCTTTTCATCAGAAATTGCGCTCAAATTAAATGCAAATACAGAAAACGTGCCCAAAAAATAAAAAAAATGCGATTAGTATTGCCATAATGCAACCCTGCTGCGAGGTTGCAAAATGTAGACGCGTAAAAAACATACCTTTGAGTGTGACAAAATGTAGACGGCGTCGTTTTCCAATTTTGTATGGGAAACAACAACACCACAGATTTTACGGTTAGAAAACGTCTTAAAATGTAGACGTCTACATTTTGAGACACTATTTGGAACGAACTGTGAACACCCCAAATGGTAATCGTAACAATTGGTGTCAGAAGAGGGATTGTTAAATGAATCCCGAAGGATAAACTTTTGAAAATGGCAAAAATTCAAGACCTGAAGATCGGGGAACTCAAACAGGAGTTGGAGAAGCGAAATTTAGCAACCTCCGGAAGAAAAGTGGAGTTACTATCACGGCTGCGAGAGGCTATGGAAGCAGAAGGCATCGACGTGGACAAATACGACTTCCAGGGTAAACTCGACGATGCATCCACAATAGATGAACAGAAGGATGAGGCCGCTTGTTCGTCGAAGGATGTGCAGCAGACATCCGGGAAGGTTGAGAAACAGCAAAAGTCTCCAAGTTCATCAACAGCTATGGACATGAACACGTTATTGGCTGCCATGTCACAGATGTCATCACAGCTGTCGTCACAGATGCAAGCACAGGATACACGCATGTCACAGAAGTCATCTCAGATGCAAACACAGTTGTCAGATATTTCGTCGCAGTTACAGGCATAGAAGACACACGTATCACAGTTGCTGGAAGTGCAGGAGGCAAAGATTACACAACTGCAGGAGAATTTGGCTTGAGATAACGAACAAATCAAGGATAGACAGGATAAAGTCGAGGCTAAGGTAGAAGAGTTGGAAGGTCGCCTCCGAGATTTGCGGATGAATCGTCCAGCTACTTCGACAAGTGCTCCCAAGGTAAAGACTCCATCCTTTGACGGCACGATTCCTTTCCAAGTCTTTAAGCTCCAGTTCGAAAAGACGGCTACAGCAAACAACTGGAGCATGGAGGATAAATCCGCTGCACTGTTCGTTGCATTAAATAGACCTGCAGCGGAAATCTAGCAGACTATTCCTGATTTTGAAAGGAACAGTTACGATGCGTTAATGGGTGCAGTGGAAAGACGTTATGGTAGCGAGCACAGGAGACAGATTTACCAGATGGAGCTGGAGAATCGCTGCCAGAAATCCAACGAGACTCTACAGGAATTCGCCTCCGAGATTGAAGGGTTGGCTCATTTGGCAATTGGAGATGCATCTGGTGAGCACCTCGAAAGAATAAAAATCCAGAGGTTCATCAACGGAATGCGGGACATGTATACCAAGCGAGGGACGTATGCGAATCCAAAGCCAACATTTGCTGAAACGGTCTCGTATGCTCAGACACGTGAAACGGCGGCGCTCCTAAGTAGACCAGCCTACAAAGCACATCGCGTGAAAAAGCATGGATCTCGCAAATGTTTTAAATGTGGAAAGCCAGGCCACTTCGCCCGCGATTGCAGTGCAAGTTCCAATGGGCTCAACAATTCAGCAGGACGCAAACGCAGGGCTGAAGGAGACGAATCTAACTCCAGTCAGTTGTTAAACTTAAACGAGCCAGCAGGAAGGGCCGCGTGCTGGCTCCAGAAGTTGAAGGGCCCATAATCTCCGTCTCACAAATTGGCCGGAAAGCATGCAACCTCACTGTTGGTGGATGTGTGAATGGACAGGTGAGAGTACTGACAGTGGATACTGGAGCGACACATTCCATTATTCGACCGGATTTGGCCACTTTTTACGTGCAGCCACTACCTGGAGGAAAGCTGCAGACTGCAACTGGTGAATGCACCCAAGTGTTAGCAGAAGTACCATGCGAGGTAATAATCGACGGGTTGGCCTCGTACACAAAGTTTATTTTGGCAGACATTGTGGATGAAGTCATCATCGGCGTGGATTTCCTACTTGGGCGAGGCATGAAGATTGACCTCCAGGGAATGATCCTAACCTATGGCGACAGGAAAGTGCCACTTAGGGTTGGTTACGACAACCAGTGCTTCAGCAGGCGGTTGGTCGTACAGGAAGTGCCGAAGATTCCACCAAAAACGGAAGTGGTTAGTTGGGCGGTGGTTGGCAGTGATGGAGACGGAATGGTTTCGTCAGGAGAAGGAAGTGGCTCACCGATACAGGAAAAGCGTGACGGTTCCACCAGAGGTCGCAACAAGGAAGTGGTCATGGCGAGCCAGGCAGTGTTTCCGGCAGGAGGAAAGCCACTGAACCACGTTGCAATGGTGATACGCCGGTGGCCGGAAATGGAAGCGGCTGTGGAAGAAGTAGGCGCGATTTGAAGTGTCCCGAAAAAGGTGGTCGGCAAAGGCGAGCAGTTAAGCCGGAAGCCAAGGGTGAGATTATACATGTCCAGTCAATGAAGTTAGCATCGATGGAAAAACGAGATACGAAACGACGGCGGAAGCTTCAGCGTAAGGATCCGGATGTAGCAAGATGTGCTAACGGCAGTGCAGCACGAAGGCGGGAGTCTGGGTATCATAGACAGATGATGCGGCATAGTTCTGGCGAAAAGGGTGCCCACGAGAAGAGACATGGTCTGGTCACCACCAGTGGCCGGCAGAAGCACGACCATGTGAGATGGTGCACTCCTGGAGATAAGCCGGAAGTAATGTCCAGTAACGCATGGTGGTTATACATGTCGCCGCAGAAGCAAAGCTTCAACTTCAAACAAAAACGTGACTGGAAAGATTCGAAGACTAACAAACGGCTGAAGGACGCAGTGCATCAAATCCAGACAATGGGGAGACCGAGGACCAAGATGAAAGTGGGCCACTTGGAAAGACTTGCAGCGGTTGGAGCGGCAAGTATATCTGATCGGGACGATCAGACTTAGGTGGAGAGCAGTGTGGCGAATACTGCGGCAACACAAAGCGAACAACGAGAAATAGCAGAATGTTCGAGGAATGACGTAGAATGTTCCACAAAGAGAAACGTCAAGTTGGATGAACACTGCGAACAGCGGGAGAAAGACAATGAGCGATAAACTTCAGAACGTTCTAGAGTTGCCATAAGTGCGAGCGCAGGTATATAAGGGCGCCGCCACAGCAAAGTGAGTTAGTTACGAGTTACAAGTCAGCAAGCTACAAGCAAAGTGAGCAGAGAAGTGAGTTGCGAATAACCAAGCTATAAGTTTAATTGTGTTAACAAGTTTAGTAAAGCATTGTACTGCTTTAACAAATATTGTAAAGTGTTTTTACTGTATTAGCGAGTATTGGAAATTGTTTGTTGTACAATAAAGTTAATTGTGCTACAATTTGGCCATCGTTAGCATTTATTTAACAATCCAGCGATACGAGCGGGTAGATATTTGGGAAATCCCTCAAGGTTTCAAGGATAATCTTAACAATTAGGGCCGTTTGCACCATGTCTAGTTAACGCTAACTGGAGGTACAACCTTCAGTTAAGCACGTTAACTGCTTTATCGATCACATGTTATATGATGGGTGTCGATAACGTCGATAAAGATGTTTAACTGGGAGTTAGAATTAACTAGACATGGTGCAAACGGCCCTTAGTCTGTTCTTTTGAACTTCGGACTAAAACCTGTAGAACTGTCAAACTACAATTTTACTCTCTCAAATGAGAGTAAAAGGAGAACAGATGCAGAAGTGCATAGGAACGCAAAAAGCACTATTTCCTGTAAAAACGTCAGTCGGTTTGTTTACATGCCATTTGTACATCACTGATTTGGCTGAAATAGCACTAAATAATTATTAAAATCTATACATATTCAAACATTTCGTTGTTTACTTCCATTTTTTTTGCAAATATAAGGTACTTTGCTTTCACCGCTGTTTGTTTTTGCTTGCACATGCAAATCAGCTGATCGTTTGACACTTCATGAACTTACAGGAAAAAAAACTACGGACTAAATCCTGTAACTTCTGACTAGGAATAGTTGCTCAGTTACTCTCTCAAATGTGTTCCCACTTACAGGTTTTATATCAATAGGAATGACTTCCTGTAAGTTCTGACTAAATCCTGTAAACCGGACTGCTATTGGAACAATAAATATGAATTCGCCGTGTTTACAACAAACACATCAAGGTTATTCATCAAACCTTATAAATGTATTGTAAACTTTATAAACTTATAATGGTGTAAACCTTATAAATGAACTGTCAATATTTGTTTGGAAACTCGTTTACACATTTCTGATAAATTTGTCTAGCGATTTCACTGAATAAACTCGATAAACTGAAGTCAATAGTGGTATTCATCTAAACCGATAACTTTATCAAGCAGATAATCTCATAAGTTTATGCACTCTGTTACATGAACGACCCACACTCTCTTTTCGTTTGCACATGCGAAAATAGTCGGGTTTCTTTGGTTATAAAGCGCAGTGTCACTAACTTTATACTACTAGCACGGGGATAAAGAAATTATAGAAACTACCTCACTAAATTGGAAAAAATTATATTTACGAGATATCTATTTGAATAAATGTACATATAATGTAAAGGCTATTTATTTGAAGCAAGTTATAAGAAACAATGACAGAATGTCTGTTTGTGTATGAATTCATTTGTCACGGCTACCAAACTTTGCGAATTATCAGTAAGGGTATTCATCAAAGCTTATAAATGCATTGTAAACCGTATAAACTTATAATTGTGTAAACCTTCTAAATGAACTGTCAAAATTTGTATGGAAACTCGTTTACACATTTCTGATAAATTTATCCAGCGATTTTACTGAATAAACTTGATAAACTGAAGACAATGCAACTCTGTCGCAACTCTAGCTATGTTTTCTTAGGCAATAATCGGGATCCGCATACAAATTTTGCACGCAAATTCAACAACGATATGATCCTGATAGAGATCGGGTTCAATTATTATCCCGTCTGTTTGTTTTGTTTCACTGATAATTCGCAAAGTTTGGTAGCCGTGACAAATGAATTCATACACAAACAGACATTCTGCCATTGTTTCTTATAACTTGCTTCAAATAAATAGCCTTTATGTTATATGTACATTTATTTAAATAGATATCTCGTAAATATAATTTTTTCCAATTTAGTGAGGTAGTTTCTATAATTTCTTTATCC
>NW_023458555.1:59568787-59569937 GCF_013731165.1 Rhagoletis pomonella | reverse complement strand
TCGCCAGGGACTAGTAGGACGCAGTGGACGAAGCTACAGACTGTACAAAACACCGCACTCAGGACAGCGACGGGATGCCTCTTGATGTCGCCTGAACACCACCTGCACGGCGAGGCGCAAATGCTACCTGTAAAGGAGCATAATATAATGCTCTGCAAGCAGTTCCTGATCGGGAGCCACAGAAGTGGCCACCCAAGCAGACAGCTGCTTGCAGAGGAGCCCTCGCCTAGGCACGTCAGGAGGCATCTATATGAACTAACGGACGAAGTCCAGAGGTTCATTAAGCAACCTCTGGACCCGACAGCTTACAGACAGGCCCTGAACGGCATTCACAGGGACTCAGTCTCGAGTTATGTAGACTCTAGACCTGTGAATGCCGTTCTAGGCACACCACCCCCGGACATTGACGAGACGGAGCTTCATCTGCCTCGGGAGACACGCACAACACTCGCACAACTTCGCTCCGGCTACTGCAGCAGGTTGAACTCCTACTTGAGTAGGTTGAATGAGGATGTGCCGAATGAGTGTCCGGCATGCGGAGAGACCCCACATGACTCGAAACATCTCTTCGCATGCCCGGAAAACCCGACAACCCTAACGGCCTTGTCCCTGTGGATAAACCCCACAGAAGCTGCACGCTTCCTAGGGTTGCCGTTAGTGGAACTTGACGACAACGACTGAGAAACCAACCGATCTGGGCGGGGTTGTTGTAGCCGCTACAACAACAACAACAACAATAACCTGACACCGAAATTTGACGACAGTCTTTGACATGTACTGCGATATCTACCTTTCGTCAGTTTTTATCATGTATTTGACACCAAGTGAACAGTTGTTAGTTAAGGCAGTTTTTGATGTCAGTACTTTTGACATAATGAAAACCAAGCATTAGATAAAGTTTTAAGATAATAAGGAATCTGAAATATTATTTATTTTTTGTGAATGTATTTGTATAGCTGAGTTGTGTAACTATTTAAATCAATAAATACATTTTACTGTGAGTTAATACTGAAACATTTATGGTGACGTACAATAATGTCAATGGAATTAATGTCACTGACATTAATACACAATTGAAAAGTGAATTAATGTCAATGACATAAACCCACTTTCATTTTGTGAATTTAAGTCTAAATAACAAAATTTATTT
>NW_023458555.1:59566124-59568687 GCF_013731165.1 Rhagoletis pomonella | reverse complement strand
ACCCACTTTCATTTTGTGAATTTAAGTCTAAATAACAAAATTTATTTTTATAACATTACATATTTTACTTTTAGAGATGAATCAATTCCCAAGTGACTTATGGCAATTGACATTATTTCAATTTTGGCCTGTGTATCAGTGTTGCCAGGACTTCAAAAATAAAAAAGCTAGATCGGCCAAATAATACAAATACAAATGTACCACCGAGCAACAATAATTGTAAATATCTCAACAACCAAAGTACTTACGATCATGAAATTTCATGAAAGCCTTGTGCAAAACATTTTTGAACCGCATACCGTTGAATTAAACCATTTTAATATAAAATGGACTCCTTTTTAGGGTCTGAAAACCCATAGTCTTTAAAGAAAAAGCAGTGGTACATTTGTACCACCAAATATCTTCACACATTACAATACGATTACAATCGAAAATGAAGCAGAATAAACGGTGAAGTCGATTTATACTTGGCAAACTGTTTAACTCGACACGGGTGCTTCAAAGCATACCTTCGCCGATTTAAACACGAGCCGGAACCCATATGCGACTACTGCGGGGGAGGTGTAATAGAAGACGTATTTTTTGAGTGTATGCGATTTGACAGTACCAGATTCAAACTTCGCAACATATCTGGCGAGAGTTTTACGCCTGAGTCACTCGTGGAGGCATGCTACAAAGCACCGAAAAATTGTCGACAGCATGTGACGCAATAGCAGAGGCAATGAACGAAGGACCCCCGAATGGGTACGGCATAGCGGCGGCGACTAATTATCTTTCTCCCCCACAATGTGGGGCTTGTCGTCATTCTCGCGGGGTGCGGAGTTCTACGAAATATAATGCATTTCCTGGTTTTACAGGTACACTTGAGAGCCCCTGCAAAAACTGTTAAAGTATAAACAGAACGAGTTCGCTGAGTAAATTTCGTCAGACGGAGCGATGCCGCCGGGTGATATTCGCTTAACATTTCGTCAAGTAAAACTGAACCTGAACAATAATTTAGTGCCACTTACTACAAATATTGTGGAGGATTGTCCTTAAAAAAAACGCTAGTTTGAAAATAAGAAAAGGCTACAAAAAAGCCACGAAGCTAAATCATAAATTTCGGAGCTAAACGACAAAGAAAAAGGCTAGATCTAGCCTCAAAAAGGCTGAACTGGCAACACTGCTGTGTATTATTATCATTGACATTATTTCACTTTTGGCCTGTGTATTAATGTCATTGACATTAATTCCATTGACATTATTACACGTCACCACATTTATCGAAGTTCCGATTGTTCCATTTTGTTGTATATTTTTAATTCATTCGCTGCATCGAAGATATCGATTTTTATATACGGTACATCGATGCAATATTTCGTTTCATCAGATCGAAAAAATGTCGATGTATTTTATTGACTTGCCACCCTAAAACGCGAAACAGACGGGCATGCCACAAGGTCGTGGGTTCCTGTCCCACGGCCAGTATAATTTTCATTTATTTAGTTTTTATTAAATTATTTATAAATTCTATATTTTTTTAACGTTGCTTACAGTTAGTTGTTGTTGACTTTTTAATTAATTTCAACTCTAAAAATTTAATTTAACGAATAGTAAAATAAAAAATGTGATATAAAATAAAGCAAATGAAAAAAATTAAATAAAATTAAATACATAAAAAAATAAATAAAATAATAAAAACAAAAACAAAAACCAAACTCGCTTCCTTGTTTGCTTACTTGTACAAAAGATAACAGTTTTTACCAGTGTTGTCATCGAAAAATCCCCTGATCCGAGTTAATTCCCAAAAATTTCGTGCATTCGTTCGGCTGCTTATGCGCATTTGAAAGAGGAAAATTCATGAGTTAATGCAAATAAAGGCTGTTTATGCAAATAAGCGAGCCCGTTAGTAAACCGTAAAAGGCAACTATGGTGCCACACTCAGTGATGGCTAATTTAGTCAGAAAGAAAAAGGTTCTGGAGTTGTTTTTTTTTTGCAATTTTGGAGCTAGAATTCGATTAAAATTCGAATCTCGAAGCTTCGAATATCGAATTTACCCATCCCTAGACAGCAGGCTTTGCGCTGGTGTTCAGTCATCCACTGATTTCTTTTAAGTATCGACACTATTAAGTCAATGCGCTGCTCAGTCATACAAAGCAGGAGTATTGATTGAGTATGCAATACTTCCGCTTCAACGCGTGCCAGTCCCTGCTTATGATCAACTGAACAGTTGCGTGTTTATGATCGTAATATTTTTCTGATCATTTGAGACAACATGTTGGTGTGTACCTTTGAGAGTTAAATTTTACAGCTAATGTATCAAGCCGTTCAGAAGACGCATAACGATTACTGATTTTTTTAGCTGCTGCGCATTCTGAACCTCCCCAATATTTTTATAACGAACCAAGACACATAAAACAGGTAGTATCAGTACAGCAGCTGATTTATTTCCAAATTATTTGGTCACGAAAATGTCAAATATTTTTATTTATTCATTTATTTATCTTTATATTTTATAAATAAATTTATAAAATATATGCACGGGGGCTGGGCTAGGAGGCCATGTGGCTCCCGAGTTGTTGT
>NW_023458555.1:59554465-59566024 GCF_013731165.1 Rhagoletis pomonella | reverse complement strand
ATGCACGGGGGCTGGGCTAGGAGGCCATGTGGCTCCCGAGTTGTTGTACTTTAATTAAAGTTATACTTCGTGTAGAAGGCTGTGTTTTTTCAAAGGCTTCGTTAATGAACTTTATGGAGTTTTCATTACTGCAGTCGAGTGTTGGTTCGAGGTTAGCGTGACTTCCTGAGATGGCGCAATCCTTGAGAGTGTGTTCAACAGTTATACTAGATTCAGACATAAGTAGATTATCCTTATTTTCGAGCTTAACACCCTAATCTGTAATTAGAACAAGAGATTAACCATATAAAATTCGTCCCTTGTTAATCTGTAATTAAAAATAATCTCAGATTTAACCGATAACTTTTCGGTGTCCATCTTAGTTTTATCGATTGTTTTGGCGAAAAAGAGGAGAAATGCCAAATTTAAAAGTAAACAAAAACGGACGCTAGCAAGGAAAAGAGGTTTGCAAAGGTATTTTTAATCAAATGTTAAGTTAAAATATATTTATATTGCTTGATATAGCAGAAAAACGTGATCCCGGTGGCACAGAGAAGAAAGATAACTTTTCCTTGAGATGTGAGAATAACAAGCACAATAAATTTGACGGCTAATAATCTGAGATTTGCCTGTGTGAACGGGGTGATTGAAAAACAAGCTTTGATTGAGATAATATTGATATGAGAACATACTTTTAGGGTCATTCCGGTAAAAGTGCACTTTAGCGAAAGTAGCGAAGTCCCGAAAATGTCAAATATTTTTATTTATTTATTTATTTATCTATATATTTTATAAATAAATTTATAAATAAATTTATAAAATATATGCACGGGGGCTGGGCTAGGAGGCCATGTGGCTCCCGAGTTGTTGTGCTTTAATTAAAATTATACTTCGTGTAGGAGGCTGTGTTTTTTCAAAGGCTTCGTTAATGAACTTTATGGAGTTTTCATTACTGCAGTCGAGTGTTGGTTCAAGGTTAGCGTGACTTCCTGAGATGGCGCAATCCTTGAGAGTGTGTTCAACAGTTATACTAGGTTCAGACATAAGTAGATTATCCTTATTTTCGAACTTAACACCCTAATCTGTAATTAGAACAAGAGATTAGCCATATAAAATTCGTCCCTTGTTAATCTGTAATTATAAAATAATCTCAGATTTAACCGATAACTTTTCGGTGTCCATCCTAGTTTTATCGATTGTTTTGGCGAAAATGAGGAGAAATGCCAAATTAAAAGTAAACAAAAATGGACGCTAGCAAGGAAAAGTGGTTTGCAAAGGTATTTTTAATAAAGTGTTAAGTTAAAATATATTTATATTGCTTGATATAGCAGAAAAACGTGATCACGGTGGCACAGAGAAGAAAGATAACTTTTCCTTGAGATGTGAGAATAACAAGCACAATAAATTTGACGGCTAATAATCTGAGATTTGCCTGTGTAAACGGGGTGATTGAAAAACAAGCTTTGATTGAGATAATATTGATATGAGAACATACTTTTAGGGTCATCCCGGTAAAAGTGCACTTTAGCGAAAGTAGGCCAAAATTGATGAAAAAAATTCAAGAGGGGTATCAAACGACGCGTTTTAATGCGAACAACAATAATCCGAGACCGGGAATTCACATTTTTAATTCATTAAAAGAGTTATTCGCAAAAAACACTTGCACTTTTCGCACTATGTTTTGATGGATTTGACGCAACTAAATGGAGTAAATGAACTCAACTGAACACATATTCATTAGTTTTTATACATTTGTGATGTTTTAAGTGTACACTTTCGCGAAATTCTGTATTTAATAGCAATATTCCGATGGTGAAAATCCGCACAACAATCTCGTGAAGTTATTATAAATGAGATGGAGGAAAACTTGCCACTCTATTCAAAATAAAATGGAGGTAAATTGCTGCTGCCACTCTATTAAAAAAGTTTTTGTGCATTCAACTCCTTTTTGCGTAGGCGGCCTTCGGCCGCGCTTAGGAATTATAACCCTCACAACGTAGAATTCTCCTTTCTGCGTGTGATGAAAAGGAACAGAAATCCCCTTTTCACAGAAGTATATTTCTTGTGCATTATTTGGGTGTTTTTAAAGTTGAAATACAAATTGTATTAATAGCAGCACCATTTTTCCTCCATCTTATTTATATTAACTACACAAGATTGCTATGCGGATTTTCACCATCGGAATATCGCTATTAAATACAGAATTTCGCGAAAGTGTACACTTAAAACATCACAAATGTATAAAAACTAATAAATACGTGTTAAATTGAGTTCATTTATTCCATTCATTTGCGTGAAATTCATCAAAACATAGTGCGGAAAGTACAAGTGTTTTTTGCAAATAACTCTTTAATGAATTAAAAATGTTAATTTCCGGTCTCGGATTGTTATTATTGGCGTTAAGACGCGTGGATTGATACCACTCTCGAACTTTTTCCGTCCATTTTGACCTGCTTTCGCTAAAGTGCACTACTACCGTCATCCCGCATTGGGTACATTCTGGTGATCTGCCGCCACTAAAAAGGTGCCTGGTACTGAAGTTGGTTACACCAACTCTCATTGGTGCTATTTTAATACAGTCGTCCCTAGTGAAGTTTTCGTTATAGTGTGGTGTTTTAAGTTGTGTGTTTTTAAAAAAAGCATTTTTTACGTTTGCAGCTTCTACTTTGTGAAAATTTTTAGTGATTGCGCTTAAACATGGAACTTTCATTATAAGATGCATTTGTATAAGTTAACGGCGTTAACATTTAAACTCCACACACGAATATTCCCACGCTTGCATAGGCTACCTGCATTACTCACATTTACACAAGTTGCCTGCATTCCAAACTCCAGTTACAACATGCCCAATTCATTGGCAAGTGTCTGGACATCCAACACCTCCCATCAAGGTCAACATAGCACCTGCAGTTGCAACGTGACAACGAGGCATAGGTTTAAGAATATTTGAAGTCAGCTACGCAAGCATGCGAAACCTGCAGTTACCAGTGTCCCACGGGCAAAAGACACCACACGCGCATCCGGAATAAACGCTGACGATGCGTCACCGCTATATGGGAACGTCGTTGGCGCTGCGACGCTGACAATTGCTACGCTATGTTACTTGCAATGCAACGTGACTTATTAGTTTTAAATAGGTGTAAGACAATGATGGCAGTTAGTTAATTTTGGGAAATAAAGGTGTAAAGATCGGCACAAGCCGGAAAAAAAATATTTTTTTAATCCTTTAAACTCGTCGAGAGTTAACTGGTGCCCAACGGCCCAGTCGCGTTCGTTCATTTCGAGTTAAAGGCCCTAAAGTAGTGCCTCGCGCTTCCTTCAAAGAAATAAACGGGTTTTCGTTACGGTTAAACCAGCGCAAACTTAGAAAGGACAAGTCCCCGAGAAGGTGATCGAACGCGACAAACGGACCAACAATTTGGGATAACTTCGATTGAAGAAAGCCCGCACCAACGAAGAGTGCGCACCGCTGGACCCTTAGTAGCAGTTTGGCAAAAAGGATACTCCAATGCGCCGTTGGACTCTAATGTAAGAATAGTTTAAGAATGTGAAAAAGCAAGAGAAAGTAATTATATAAAAAAAAAAAAATAATTTCTAATTAGTGTGATAAGTGAAAGTTAAAGCGATTTAACTATCTAAGTAATTTCTTTTTTAAATTTAAACAAGCAAGAGAAAGTAATTATATAAAAAAAAAAATTTATTAATTTTTAATTAGTGTGATAAGTGAAAGTTAAAAAGAAAAAAAAACAGAAAATAAGAATTAAAGCGAAATAACTATCTAAGTAATTTCTTTTCCAACAAAGTAATTTGCTAAAGTTTTTCAATTCAATTCAGTGTTTATTGAGTGTATGATTAGAAAAAATCTTACTGACTAGAGTAAAATTAATAGGCGAAAAATTAAGAAGTACACTAGGTGTAAGCGTTCATAACTAAGAGCTTGTACAGCTCATAACAAAATAACCCAAAGAATTGGATTCGTTATCCAATTCTTATAACAAAAAAATATCTTTGCGATTCACTCCAGAGAATATTAAATTGAAATAAAAGAATAATAATTAATAAGTAAATTTTTATACTAAATCCTAAAAGAAAAAAAAAAAAAAAATGGCACAAAATAACATCGTTAGGCCTTCGCTTCTAGCCAATGCTGGAGTAGCACCGCCAGGAATAAATCCTCCGGCACCTAACCCCAATGCTCCCCAACCTGTAAACGCCACCCCAGAATTCAGGGAGATTATAAGAAATCTCATGACTGACATTCCACAAAGTGACGCATCAATTTTGTCTAGGGACAACATACAGCAGGTTATGACCGACCAGACCATAGACGAACGTTATAGGAATAACATCGCAGATATGGACAAGGTGACAGACGTTGTCCGCTCCCTAAGGGAATTTAGCGGAAATCACACAGAATTTAGTAGTTGGAAGAAAAGCGTAGAAAGGATCCTGAAAATTTACGAGCCTAGCGTAGGCACGCCAAAATATTTCGGTATCTTGAACGTGATTAGGAATAAAATTGTTGGTAGTGCAGATGCTGCACTCGAAGCATATAACACACCGCTCAATTGGAAGGCAATCTCTCGTTGCCTTACAACGCATTATGCCGATAAGAGGGATCTCAGCACCCTCGAATATCAGATGACCTGTTTAATTCAAGGACGAAAGTCTGTCCAAGAGTTTTACGCTGAAGTCTACACCCACCTATCCCTTATCCTTAACAAAATTTCGTGTATGGAAATCAATGACGAAGCCATGCGTGTTCTCACCGAGACATATCGCGATAAGGCACTCGACACCTTCGTAAGAGGATTGTTAGGTGACCTATCAAGGCTCCTCGGAATGAAAGAACCCGCCGACTTACCCGAAGCCTTGCATTTGTGTACAAAATTAGAAAATCAAAATTTCAGGTCTATACACGCTAATAATCAGGCACACGTGCCGAAAGGAACAAATCTGCATCCAACACCATTTAGTTTGCAAACTCAGCAAAAGCCCGTAATTCCCCCAAGGAAATTCCAATTCGCAAGCCATCCCTTCTAGACAAGGAACGTAAATTACATGAATAGACCTAATAACAATAATGTCACATCGAAACGACCGCCACCCACGCAGTCACATCAGTACAACAAAAACTCCCAACAAAATTCAGAGGGTAAATCATATTTCCCAAACACTCGACCCCACCACAATCGAAACTAGTGAATACAATGAGAACGCCGACGCATACGACCCAGAGAATCAGGAACAATCATGGCAGGATTACTATAATGCTTACGAACAACAGGACCAACAATACCCCCAGGACGACGTCAACGAGTATGTATACGTTCATTTTTTAGACTAACTTCATCGTCGCTTCCTTATTTCGAATGCAAAGCAAGCGATGGCAGAATTTTTAAATTCCTCATTGACACCGGTTCGAATAAGAACTATATTCAGCCCTCCTTAGTTGCAAATCCTAAACCTAACGACAGCGTATTTTTTGCAAACTCCGTAGGTGGAAAAATAAGTATATCGCATCACACGGAACTTAACCTTTTTGGCCTCAAGAACAAGAAATTAAAGTTCTTTATCTTACCAACACTCAAATCCTTTCATGCTATCATAGGCAACGACAGTCTAAAACAACTTAAAGCTGTAATCTACACCTCAAACGACTACATGCTCATAGAAAATAAAATCAGAGTCCCCATCAAGCAACAAATATCCAAATCGGTAAATAATATAGAAATAAAAACAGGACACGAATTCAGAGCAAAAAATCATTATCGAAAACCTAGTGCAACAATTTCCTACATTATTCGCCGAACCAGATAAAAAACTAACATATACCACAAGAATCGTTGGCGAAATCCGGACAACTAACGATTCCCCAATTTATACCAAATACTACCCCTATCCAATGTCTTTAAAAAATGAGGTTGAGAAGCAAGCCAACAACCTTATCGAGGACGGGATTATCCGACCATCCCATTCCCCCTACAACTCGCCTGTCTGGATCGTGAATAAGAAACCAGACACCTCAGGAAATAAACAATATTGATTGGTAATTGACTACCGAAAGCTCAATTCAGTCACCATCACAGATCGATACCCTATCCCGGAGATAAACGAAGTACTCGCGCAATTAGGCCGTAATAAATTCTTTTCTGTTATTGATCTAAAGAGTGGATTCCATCAAATACCACTAAAGGAATCCGATATTGAAAAGACCGCATTTTCCATCAATAACGGTAAATATGAATTTACCAGACTCCCTTTCGGACTAAAAAATGCACCATCCATCTTCCAACGCGCCCTTGATGACATCTTACGATAACACATAGGAAAATTATGTTACGTCTACATAGACGATATCATAATCTTCAGCAAGACAGAAAAAGAGCATTCAAAAGACCTAAAAATAATTTTCGACACATTAGAACAGGCAAACATGAAAATCCAACTAGACAAATGTAAATTCTTTGCACAGGAAGTTGAATTTTTAGGATTCATAGTGACTGCGAACGGAATAAAAGCGAACCCATCAAAGGTAGAGGCAATAGAGAAAGTACCTATACCGAAAACACTCAAGGACCTTAGATCGTTCTTGGGAATGTCGGGATTCTACAGACGATTTATTAAGGACTACGCGAAGATAGCAAAACCCCTTACTCTTATTTTAAGAGGAGAGGAAGGACGACTAAGCAAACAACTATCAGCAAAAACAGCAATAACGCTGAACAGCGAAGCAATAGATGCTTTCAATAAAATTAAAAATACACTCACATCCAGCGAAGTGATGTTGCAATACCCCAACTTCAATAAAGAATTTCACTTGACGACCGACGCTTCTAATTACGCTATAGGAGCAGTACTCGAACAAGAAAATAAACCAATTCTTTTTATATCAAGAACTTTGTCAAAGGCTGAAGAAAATTACGCAACAAACGAAAAAGAAATGTTAGCGATAATCTGGGCACTAAAAACATTAAGAAGTTATCTCTACGGCTCTGCTACAGTCAAAATTTTTACCGATCACCAACCCCTGACGTATGCCCTTAGCAATTAAAACAACAATAGTAAGCTAAAAAGGTGGAAAGCTATACTGGAGGAATATAATTACGAACTAAAATACAAACCTGGCAGTAACAATAAGTCGCAGACGCACTTTCTCGACCACCACAACAAATAAATTCCTTGTCTGCAACCCAACATAGTGACGAAAGTTCAGCCCAAAATTTAATACCGTATACAGACGCACCTATCAATGCATTTAAAAATCAAATTTTTATTTCTACTGGCGAAACCTCTTCATACCAATTTAAATTACCTTTTCCCACTTACCATGATATAATGATATGTCTCATTATTGAAAGAGACTTTACAGAAGAAAGTCTTACCACATTGTTGAAAAGATACCTCAACCCTACAGTAACAAATTGCATAAAAACCGAAGACAACATTTTAGGGAAAATACAAACAATTTACCAAATTCATTTTAGCAGGTACAAAGTACGTTATACCCGAAAATTCATTAGAGATGTTACAAACGAATCAGAACAGGAAACGGAAATCATCAACGAGCATAATAGAGCTCACCGCAATCCCACAGAAAATAAAGCCCAACTCTTAGAAAGATGTTACTTCCCACAAATGAACGCCAAAATAAAACCAATTGCAAAACAGTGCAAAATTTGCTTAGAAAATAAGTATGAGAGACATCCAGTAAATCCTATCCTGAAACCAACTCCCATTCCTAATTACCCAGGTCATATCGTTCATATAGACCTATACCATACTAACAACAAAGTAGTGCTGACGGCAATGGATAAATTTTCCAAATACGCATAAGCAAAAATTGTGCGCTCCAGAGCAACGGAAGACATAAAGGCCCCCTTAAGAAGTCTCTTGACAGCATTCGGAATCCCAGAAAATATCGTTATGGACAACGAAAAATCTCTAAACGCAGCCCCTATAACCTTTTTGCTAGAAAATGAATACGGTATTGAAATATTTAAAACTCCTCCATACAAAAGTTCTATAAACGGACAAATAGAACGATTCCATTCCACACTTACCGAAGTGATGCGTTGCACTTAAGTAGAAAACACCCACACCGACTTTAAGGACCTCCTCAATAGAGCCATATTCAAGTATAACTATTCCATTCATTCCACCACCAAACGTAAACCAGTAGAAGTATTTTTCGGAAGAACAATAGGACCAAATCCAATGACATTGGACAGAGAAGAAAATGTCCAAAATCTTAAAAATAAACAAGAAAAAGACTTACGACTTCATAATAAAGATAGGACCGAGTTCAGGACATACAACAATAACGACGTTATTTATGTAAAAATAAATAAAAGACTAGGAAACAAACTAACACCCAGATACAAAAAGGAAGTAGTGGTCGAAGACAAAGGAAACATAGTTACAACCAAATCCGGAAGGTCGGTGCATAAAAGCCATATCAAGGCTCAATAACAACAAAAAAAAAAAAAAAAAATATATATATATATATTAAAAATTTTATTTTATTTTTTTTTCTCCTCTTTCTTAAAATTTTTTTTGTCTATAAAAATTTACGAATTAAATGATAATAAAGTCAATTTGAGAAAAAATTAGATTTAGCAAAGCATAGAGATTTAAATTTATTTCATTTAATTAAATTTTGTCTATAAAATTTAATTTAAACTAAATAAGTTAAATCCAATGCATTCCACTCAAAGAATCACATTAAATAAGGAAAAACTTAATAAATAAAACGATATAGAACATTTTAACTTAGTTAGCTGTAGAATTATCTTCCTTCCCCAGCCAGGCATATAAGAACCTCCACAAAAGTAGCATAACAGGCCATTAACCTCACACTCGCTTTTGCAGAATCCTGGTTGCCTTGTGCAACGCAGAAACTCAAATACACGACTACTCCTCATCCCATCTTATAACCATCGATAATGGTTACTCCAAAATAAAGGACGGAACCCTAAATTTTATCCACATCATTAACACCCAAATTTACAGAAACCTCTTGGAAAACATAACAGACACAATAGACAGGAACTTACCACCATCAAATCCTTTCTCTTCTACTCTACGAGACGAAGCCCAACAAGCTATCGAGATGTTGAAAATCGTCGAACCCATCCAAAATCCTAAAACCCGAAGATCCCTAGATTTCATTGGAACCGCCTGGAAGTACATAGCGGGAAGTCCCGACCACAATGACCTTAATATGATAAATAATAATATGGAAAAACTGTTGATAAATAACAATAAACAGATAATTATAAACCACGCTTTAAATCAACAAGTCAATAAAATCACCGAAATTACTAACAACTTACTGAACGCCATAAAAGAAGATAATGTAATAGCGAATGAAATAGCAATAAGCCTTCAGAATAAGTTAAGATTAATCAAAGAGGAAATTATCAATATAAAATATGCCATACAATGGGCTAGAATAGGAATTGTGAATTCAATAATATTAAATAAAAAAGAAATTGATCTAGCCATAAAAGAAATGAATAAAGAAAATATGCCATTTGACACTGCCGAAGAGGCATTAGAATTAGCAGAAGTTAGCGTACTAAGAAATTATTCATCAATTTTATATGTTGTCAAAATACCATTGACCTCAAAAGAAATTTACGAAAACTTAATATTAAAAGCTGTTATAAAAAATAATGTAATAATTGATTTAAAATACAACAATGTTTTAAGAAATAAAGAAAGAATATTTGGAATACAAAATAATTGTAAGAAATATAACAAAATTAGTATTTGTAAGCAAAACGAATTGTTAGATTTAAGTAATGATTTTTGTATATCTAAACTAATAAAAAGCCTCAATTCATCATGTCACTTTATCAACTGCCACCATATTCCAAGAGACGAGCTCATCGCACCAGGAATAATTTTCCTTAACAATTATCAAGGCAACATAACAATAGACGGCAACATTCCAGTGATGAACGGTACATATGTTATAAATTTCAAAAATGAGTCAATAACGGCAAATGGAAGAACATACAAAAATTTTGAAGCACCCCCCTTAAGGATAACGCCAGCAATAGCCCAGCCAACCCCAATAGAAGAGAGCTTAACTAAACTACTATCACTAGAAGCACTCAGCGAACTACACATAAACAACACCATGGAAATCCAGTCACTGCAAACGGAGAAAACAGTAAACCGAATTTCTGCAGGACTTACGCTCATTATAATTATTGTCCTGGTAGTTAGCTCCAAAAATTTGCGCTACAAAAGGAAAAAGCAAAGTAAACCTACAAAACAACCAGCAGAGGCCATTACACAGGCCAATCAGCAACAAGAAGCAACCAGCCAAGTCCCAACGCCCGAAATAAGGACTTTCCAAGTTTTTCAAACGCTCGAGGACAAGCGTTTTTAAGAGGGGAGGAGTTAACGGCGTTAACATTTAAACTCCACACACGAATATTCCCACGCTTACATAGGCTACCTGCATTACTCACATTTACACAAGTTGCCTGCATTCCAAACTCCAGTTACAACATGCCCAATTCATTGGCAAGTGTCTGGACATCCAACACCTCCCATCAAGGTCAACATAGCACCTGCAGTTGCAACGTGACAACGAGGCATAGGTTTAAGAATATTTGAAGTCAGCTACGCAAGCATGCGAAACCTGCAGTTACCAGTGTCCCACGGGCAAAATACACCACACGCGCATCCGGAATAAACGCTGACGATGCGTCACCGCTATATGGGAACGTCGTTGGCGCTGCGACGCTGACAATTGCTACGCTATGTCACTTGCAATGCAACGTGACTTATTAGTTTTAAATAGGTGTAAGACAATGATGGCAGTTAGTTAATTTTGGGAAATAAAGGTGTAAAGATCGGCACAAGCCGGAAAAAAAATATTTTTTTAATCCTTTAAACTCGTCGAGAGTTAACTTATAGCTTCCTTGGCTGCTTCGTTCGCTAGTTCATTGCCAACTATACCGACGTGGGCTGGGATCCATAAGATCGTTATGGGCGAATGGAGTGTGACTCCGTCTAGAAGGAATCTTCGTTGTTGTTGTTGTTGTTGTAGCGGCTAGGAAGCGTGCAGCTTCTGTGGGGTTTGTCCACAGGGACAAGGCCGTTAGGGTTGTCGGGTTTTCCGGGCATGCGAGGGGATGTTTCGAGTCATGTGGGGTCTCTCCGCATGCCGGACACTCATTCGGCACATCCTCATTCAACCTACTCAAGTAGGAGTTCAACCTGCTGTGTCTCCCGAGGCAGATGAAGCTCTGTCTCGTCTATGTCCGGGGGAGGTTGCTTAATGAACCTCTGGACTTCGTCCGTCAGTTCATATAGATGCCTCCTGACGTGCCTAGGCGAGGGCTCCTCTGCAAGCAGCTGTCTGCTTGGGTGGCCACTTCTGTGGCTCCCGATCAGGAACTGCTTGCAGAGCATTATATTATGCTCCTTTACAGGGAGCATTTGCGCCTCGCCGTGCAGGTGGTGTTCAGGCGACATCAAGAGGCATCCTGTCGCTGTCCTGAGTGCGGTGTTCTGTACAGTCTGTAGCTTCGTCCACTGCGTCCTACTAGTCCCTGGCGA
>NW_023458555.1:59552221-59554365 GCF_013731165.1 Rhagoletis pomonella | reverse complement strand
TGTACAGTCTGTAGCTTCGTCCACTGCGTCCTACTAGTCCCTGGCGACCACACTGGCGCTGCGTAGTTCAAAACCGGCCGGCCTATTGCCTTGTATGTTGCCAGCAACGTTTCTTTGTCTTTGCCCCAAGTACTGCCGGCTAGCGACTTGAGGACCTTGTTGCGGCTCTGTACTTTATTGACAATAGCGGTTGAGTGCGCATAAAAGGAGAGCAGGCTGTCGAATGTTACTCCGTGTATTTTGGGGTTATTCACCGTCGGAATTGGTGTGTCATCGACGAGAATCCCCAACGGTAGCCTGACCTCCTTCGTCCAGGTTGTGAACAGGGTCGCGGAGGATTTCGTAGGGGAGAGGGCTAGACACTTTGCAGTGAAGAAGCGAGAAAGTTCGGAGAGATACCCGTTTACTTTCGAACACAGGTCATCAATTCCATTCCCAGTCGCCATGATCGAGCAATCGTCGGCATAGGAGACAATCGAGACTCCCTCTGGTGGTTGAGGGAGCTTTGAAATGTAAAAGTTAAACAGTAGCGGGGAAAGGACACCACCCTGAGGAACCCCCTGTTTTATTTTTCGCTGCTTACTCGTTTTGTCTCTAAACATTACCGACGAATGTCGACCACTCAGATAATTTGCCGACCACCGTTTGAGCCTCTGTGGGAGAGAGGAGGCCTCTATATCTTCTAGTAGCGTGGAATGGCAGACGGTGTCAAACGCCTTTGACAAGTCCAACGCTACTAGAATCGTTCTCTCACAGGGACGGTTACGGTTAAGGCCACGAGTTATCTGAGTGTTTATGGCGTTAAGTGCTGTTGTTGTACTGTGCACTTTACGGAAACCATGGCGATGCTTCGCTGGGGTCAGGTGGTTTGTGAAGTACGGGAGTAGCAAGGCCTCGAGTGTCTTCGCTACCGGGGAAAGGAGTGTAATCGGACGATACGAATCTCCTTTGTTGGCAGGTTTCCCCGGTTTGAGCAGTGGGACCACTCTCCCCACCTTCCAGATGTCTGGGATGATGAAAGTGGCCATTGACAAGTTGAGGACCTCCGTTAGGTGCGCTACCCCCGCAGGACCCAAAGTTTTCAGCATCAGCATGCATATTCCGTCGGGACCCATGGCTGTGGAGGCTTTCGCCTTCCCGATGGCCACCTGAACTTCACCGCAAGTGAAAGCAAGGGGGGCACAAGTTGTTGGCAGTTTGTGCAGCCTTCTGGTCACTCGACGCTTGGCTTTGTCCACCGGAGGATACAGTATGAACTGCCGGCTAAAATAGCTCGCGCATCGCTCCGGGTCCGACGAGGCATGGTCGCCGAAGGAAATTTCGACTCTGTCGTCGTGCTTCGTCGGATTAGACAATGACCTCACGGTTGACCAAAGCTTGCTCACACCAGAGGTGAAATTACAAATCTTCAGATGCTCCTCCCACTTCCGCTTATGTACGTTTACAAGTTGCCGAATCTCCGCGTTGAGATCCCTGATACGGGGATCTCCGGGATCGGCCTGACGAAGGCTATCACGCTCATCGGCTAGAACAGCCGCTTCGGCAGGGAAGTTTGGACGTGGGTCCGATATACATCCTGCCGGTATGAAGCGAGCTGCAGCAGCAGTGATAGCCCTGCGGAACTTACGTTCACCGAGATGGACGTCGGTTGGTGTGGGGAGCGCTGCGAAGGTGTTTTCGGTAAACTCCGCGTAACCTTTCCAATCAGCTTTAGAAAAGTTGATATAGGTCCGGTGTTTGGGGGAGGCAAAGTCGGTTGGTTTATCTATCGAGATGACTATGGGTAGATGGTCTGATGCTAGAGTCAGCATAGGTCGCCACGTTATGCCGTTTATCAGACCAGCGCTGACTATTGTGATGTCTGGCGAGCTACTGCAGTTACCCATAATCCTGGTGGGTGCGTCGTCGTTCATTGTGCAGAATGTCGAATCGTCTATCTGCTCAGCCAAGTCTGTTCCCCTACGATCGTTTGACAGGCTTGAGTGCCAAAGATCGTGGTGCGCATTAAAGTCACCTACTACCATACGGTTTTCACCTCTGAGGAGCGCACCTATATCAGGGTGATATCCTGCCGGGCAGCAGGTGACAGGGGGGTATGTATATGTTAAATATTTCGAGCTCGACATCGCCTGACCGGATAGCGA
>NW_023458555.1:59548131-59552211 GCF_013731165.1 Rhagoletis pomonella | reverse complement strand
CCCTGACATTCTAGGGTGGTATCCCTGCGGTCGATGTCTGCTTCGATAAGACGATACTGCACGGTGTGGTGCGTGATGAACGCTAAGCCACCACCATTATCTCGTTCGCGATCTCGACGGTGCACGTTGTACCCGGCGCAATTCAACAAAGACGGTTATCTCCTCAATCTTGCTCTGTAGCCCGTTGCAGTTGAATTGAAGGAGCTTCATGTGGTTCGGGAGACGTGTCGTGATGTGGGGTGTAAGTGAAGTGTATGTTCTTGCCGCCGTTGGCTGTGTGTGCTGCTGAGGTGATTGCCGCCCTGTGGTGGTGGTGGGGCGTCGCAATTGGGGTCTGCGACCGAGCAGCGCAACACGGGCCTTAGAAGTTCCCAGTCCATTCTCGCGTGGTACGCAGACCTGAGCATGCCCCAAAGTGGCACCAGCCAAGGCAGGAGTTGCACTTGACTGATGTCACATTACGGAGTATCCTGGTCTGACATACCGTGCAGATTGTAGGGGGAACCAGGAGTTGTTGGCGGCGGCGTGTGGGTGGTGGTGCGGTTGTGTGTGTTATGTGGTCTGTAGTGGCTGTGGTACGGTCTGTGGTGTTATTATGTTGTTGTGTTGTGGTGACTGTGTGTGGCTGCTGTGTGAGTGTGTGGGGCTGCTCGGGCGGACCGTGGTTAGCCGTGGAGGCTGCCCTGGTTGAGCAACAGGGGGCCACGTACGACGTGGTCCACTGTCTATGTGTCCGTAGTCCCGAGCAGACTCTGAGGTGACTCCACCCCTCGCAGGCATTACACTTGACTGAGGTGGAGTTGTGGTGTAATCGTCTCCGGCATACACAGCAGGTGTATGTTTCTGGCCCAGGGTTTGACTCGATGCCAGCCCTGAGTAGGAGAATACGTAGTGAATGTAGCCCTATGGACGGACAACTTCTGAGATACTTCGCCGACCTAAACGGGGTTAGATCGCCGAAACAACAGCCCTTGGTCGGGTGAAACCCGTGTCATTCCGGTACGTAGAACCGGCTGTCATGGGAATGAAGGAATCTTCGTGATTCACCGTCGTGTTGCAGTGATTTCACCACGCTAAGGCTATCCGAGCAAATAAGTGCATCCTTCTTTTTGCTCGATGCATGACGAACCGCAAATTTTATAGCTGCCAATTCTGCATTGAAAATGCCGGCGTGAGGCGTTAGAAGAGATTACCGAACTGTCATATAGGAGGATCCGTTGGCTTGTTGGTCTATGACGGCATAAGCTGCTGCACCATTTAGGAAAGACCCATCCGTAAAAAGGTGGTTTCAACGGGAATTTTGCTTTTATATTATATATTTTTTTGAAGAAATCAGCACACGTAATGTTTTTATTATGTGAACTAATCGTAGTATCTATTGTTATGTAAGTGCTTATTGGGATGTTTTTCGCTGGTGTTTTTGGTATTCGAGAGTTAAAAATTGGTCAGATGTATCAGAATGTGTTGAATGCTTGAAACGTTCGTGTTACTTTTGATGGTTCTCTTGTAAGTATTTATATGATACCAGAAAGTATCGTGTAGTGCATGTGGAGGTGTTGTTATAGATTTAGCTGCTAAATTTACCGAACTGTAACGCAACAAAGACCCAAAATATTTGTATTGGGCTTCAACGACGAGAGCATCCTTCGGTGTTGGTGTTAGAAGTCCGGATGCCTTTCTGTAACACTTATTTAAGGCCACATCTATTTTTTTAATATTCATTTTTAAGGTCCATCCATAGAGCGTTATGCAGTGCCGCCATACTCCTTCTGTGAGACCTCTCTGAAGTTGGCAGGACAACTTTTTCTCAAAGCAAAAATTCCTATCGGATAATTTGCCGTTAATTATCCGTAAATTATCCGTGAAAAGAATAATTTTGCCGCGGACATATTTTAAAAAATATCGCGTGCCCTGCTAACTTCCGTGGAAGTTAGCAGGGCACCTTCTGAAAACCAATTAAGCAAATCAGCTAAACCCAAACTTACTATTTGATAATTTGCCGTGAATTATCCGTTGTTTATCCGTGAAAAGAATAATTTTGCCCGTGACATATTTTAAAAAATATCGCCTTCTGACAACCAATTAAGGAAACCAGCTAAACCCAAACTAACTATTTGATAATTTGCCGTAAATTATCCGTTGTTTAGCCGTGAAAAGAATAATTTTGCCGCGGACATATTTCAAAAAATATCGCGTGCCCTGCTAACTTCCGTGGACGTTAGCAGGGCACCTTCTGAAAACCAATTATGGAAACCAGCTAAACCCAAACTAACTATTTGATAATTTGCCGTAAATTATCCGTTGTTTATCCGTGAAAAGAATAATCTTGCCGTGGAAGTCAAAATCTACGGTCTATTTTTTCGCAGAAGCTCTACATTTATCCTGATCAGCGACGCAAAAATTATCTCTCTCTCTCGCATGGTGTCACATGGCGAAGAATTAAACGTTATCTCTTCTCCAAGCGCATGTGTATTTACATATTAGGGATGTTGCGAATGTGGAATTGGATGCGGGTGCGAATGCGGATGGGATTAGGTGATTTAGGTAAATAAAAAATGGAAAGGTTAATAATTTTTAATAATCTGCTTTATCCTGAGTTTTGCCCGAAAAAAAATTCACCCGAAAATTTGTATTCCGCCCATAGTAAATATGTACATGAAAACCAAAAGTGAAAAGCGAACCGGTTCGGGGAAAATTAAACTCATGATAAGACTGAATGTTTTTTTGATACTTGAATTCAAAAATTGGAACCTTGTACTTAATTAATACTTTTTGAAGGGTCGTAAATCAAACCTGCGCCACTATACAACTACTCGCCCGAGGCGACAAACTTGAAAAACTGGAGACTTGACAAAATTGTAAATTCTTTTCGATTGACACTGCAGGAGAGGACTTTCAGTTATATTTATTTATTTTTATTGCGGTGCAATAATTACTTTTTGAGAATTTTATCGGGGCTGCTAATGTCGGATGTATCCTCCTGACTTTCATCTTCACAATCTAGTATCATGGCACAATCGTTGTTTAAACACCGTTTTTTTCGAAAGAATTCTTCATTCTCATCCTTTTGGTTGCTTCAGAATTTGTCACGTCATCAGCGTTTTTCGATTTTAGTTTTTATAACTTATTTTTAATGCTTTCTTCTGTGACTGGTTAGATATACGTCTGTGCACTTGCGCAATATTCCAGGGACCGAAAATAACAGTTATTTTTTTCCGAGTTAAATTTGGCCTAATATTTTTTATTAAGAAATAAACGTCCTATACGGATAATAAAGAAACCGGTTATCCAAATTAAACAAATTTGGTATCATATGAAAGAGGACTGAAATAGCTTTTAAACATAAATAACGAATGAAGGTTACCACCTCTATTTATATATTTTTATAACTTAATACTAAAGAAATTCATGTAAATACATGACCCAATGTGTGGTCTATAGTAATTAATTACCATTTTTTATTGAAATATTTTTCAATGTGTGGCTTTCTTCTTAGATATTTCAGTTTTAAAGCTATTCAAGTCTTCTTTCATTGGATACCAAACTTTTTTAATTTGGAAAGCGGTTTGTTTATTATCCGAAAAGTTCTTATATTTCGGAATGAAAAAAACTTGGCCCAGTTTAAATCGTAAAAAAAAATAACTGTAATTTTCGGTCCCTTTAATATTCGCATTCGCAAAAGATCCGCATTGATTTTTGTGAATGCGAAAGCGAATGCGAATGTTAAAATTAATGTGGAAGCTTCGCGGTTGCAAATGCGAATGCGACTATTCGCCACAACCCTGGTACATATACATATTTGTAAACGTACAGTTATGTCGTCGCCTCCGACAGCTAATGTTTGGGCTCTTTAAGCACTTGCTAACTCCCTCCTGCTCAGGCTTGCCTATGAGAGACGCAAACATTTCCTCTCTCTCGCGCATGGCGTCCACGGAAGTTCGCAGGGCACGCGATATTTTTTAAAATATGTCCGCTGCAGAATTATTCTTTTCACGGATAATTTACTGATAATTAACGGCAAATTATCAAATAATTCTAATTGTGGTTCTAGTAAAATCGCAATTTCACTTCTTTCAGATG
>NW_023458555.1:59545336-59548031 GCF_013731165.1 Rhagoletis pomonella | reverse complement strand
TGCTAACTTCCGTGGACGTTAGCAGGGCACCTTCTGAAAACCAATTAAGGAAACCAGCTAAATTCAAACTAACTATTTGATAATTTGCCGTAAATTATCCGTTGTTTAGCCGTGAAAAGAATAATTTTGCCGCGGATATATTTCAAAAAATATCGCGTGCCCTGCTAACTTCCGTGGACGTTAGCAGGGCACCTTCTGAAAACCAATTAAGGAAACCAGCTAAACCCAAACTAACTATTTGATAATTTGCCGTAAATTATCCGTTGTTTATCCGGGAAAAGAATAATCTTGCCGTGGATGTCAAAACCTACGGTCTATTTTTTCGCAGAAGCTCTACATTTATCCTGATCAGCGACGCAAAAATTATCTCTCTCTCTCGCATGGCGTCACATGGCGAAGAATTAAACGTTATCTCTTCTCCAAGCGCATATGTATTTACATATTAGGGATGTTGCGAATGTGGAATTTTAGACATCCGCGGATGCGAATGCGGATGCGGATGTTTAAAAGCTAACATCCGCGGATGCGGATGCGGGTGCGAATGCGGATGTCATGTATTTTTAAGAAATAACTTAGGTGGGTAAATTAGGTGATTTAGGTAAATAAAAAATGGAAAGGTTAATAATTTTTAATAATCTGCCTTATCCTGAGTTTTGCCCGAAAAAAAAATTCACCCGAAAATTTGTATTCCGCCCATAGTAAATATGTACATGAAAACCAAAAGTGAAAAGTGAACCGGTTCGGGGAAAATTAAACTCATGATAAGACTGAATGTTTTTTTGATACTTGAATTCAAAAATTGGAACATTGTACTTAATAACTACTTTTTGAAGGGTCGTAAATCAAACCTGCGCCACTATACAACTACTCGCCCGAGGCGACAAACTTGAAAAACTGGAGACTTGACAAAATTGTAAATTCTTTTCGATTGACACTGCAAGAGAGGACTTTCAGTTATATTTATTTATTTTTATTGCGGTGCAATAATTACTTTTTGAGAATTTTATCGGGACTTTCATCTTCAGAATCTAGCATCATGGCACAATCGTTGTTTAAACACCGTTTTTTTCGAAAGAATTCTTCATTCTCATCCTTTTGGTTGTTTCAGAATTTGTCACGTCATCAGTGTTTTTCGATTTTAGTTTTTATAACTAATTTTTAATGCTTTCTTCTGTGACTGGTTAGATATACGTCTGCGCACTTGCACAATATTAAAGGGACCGAAAATAACAGATATTTTTTTCCGAGTTAATATTGGCCTAATATTTTTTATTAAGAAATAAACGTCCTATCCGGATAATAAAGAAACCGCGTATCCAAATTAAACAAATTTGGTATCATATGAAAGAGGACTGAAATAGCTTTTAAACATAAATAACGAATGAAGGTTACCACCTCTATTTATATATTTTTATAACTTAATACTAAAGAAATTCATGTAAATACATGACCCAATGTGTGTTCTATGGTAATTAATTACAATTTTTTATTGAAATATTTTTCAATGTGTGGCTTTCTTGTTAGATATTTCAGTTTTAAAGCTATTCAAGTCTTCTTTCATTGGATACCAAACTTTTTTAATTTGGAAAGCGGTTTGTTTATTATCCGAAAAGTTCTTATATTTCGGAATAAAAAATACTTGGCCCAGTTTAAATCGTAAAAAAAAATAACTGTAATTTTCGGTCCCTTTAATATTCGCATTCGCAAAAGATCCGCACTGATTTTTGTGAATGCGAAAGCGAATGCGAATGTTAAAATTAATGTGGAAGCTCCGCGGTTGCAAATGCGAATGCGAATATTCGCAACAACCCTGGTACATATACATATTTGTAAACGTACAGTTATGTCGTCGCCTCCGACAGCTAAGGTTTGGGCTCTTTAAGCACTTGCTAACTCCCTCCTGCTCAGGCTTGTCTATGAGAGACGCAAACATTTTCTCTCTCTCGCGCATGGCGTCCACGGAAGTTAGCAGGGCACGCGATATTTTTTAAAATATGTCCGTGGCAGAATTATTCTTTTCACGGATAATTTACTGATAATTAACGGCAAATTATCAAATAGTTAGTTTGGGTTTAGCTGGTTTCCTTAATTGGTTTTCAGAAGGTGGAAGTTAGCAGGGCACGCGATATTTTTTAAAATGTGTCCGCGGCAAGATAATTCTTTTCACGGATAAACAACGGATAATTTACGGCAAATTATCAGATAGTTAGTTTGGGTTTAGTTGGTTTCCTTAATTGGTTTTCAGATATTTATTAAAATATGTCCGCGGCAAAATTATTCTTTTCACGGATAATTTACGGGTAATTAACGGCAAATTATCCGATAGAAATTTTTGCTTTGAGAAAAAGTTGTCCTGCCAACTTCAGAGAGGTTCTGTGAGTGAACGACATATTGAGGTGCAGTTTCCATATGTGAACCTTTTTTCTTTAAGCAAATTATGAACCTTGCCTAAATTACTTGTAATTTTTTTCGAGTGCTCATTCCACCGTAAGTTTCTAGTAAATGTCACTTCCTGTATTCTCATCGTTGTGTTTAAGCAGTCATGCACAGCGCAGGGCACTTGCGTATGGAATTCTGCCAGCGCAGGGCACTTGCTTATGGAGTTCCGCCAACGTTGGGCATGACTGTTTTAAAGCGTATATTAATGTTTCTAATTGTGGTTCTAGTAAAATCGCAATTTCACTTCTTTCAGATG
>NW_023458555.1:59542812-59545236 GCF_013731165.1 Rhagoletis pomonella | reverse complement strand
TTAATTAGTTTTCAGAAGGTGCCCTGCTAACTTCCACGGAAGTATTTTTTAAAATATGTCCGCGGCAAAATTATTCTTTTCACGGATAAACAACGGATAATTTACGGCAAATTATCAGATAGTTAGTTTGGGTTTAGCTGGTTTCCTTAATTGGTTTTCAAAAGGTGTCCTGCTAACTTCCACGGAAGTATTTTTTAAAAGGTATCCGCGGCAAGATAATTCTTTTCACGAATAAAGAACGGATAATTTACGGCAAATTATCAGATAGCTACTTTTGGTTTAGCTGGTTTTCTTAATTGGTTTTCAGAAGGTGCCCTGCTAACTTCCACGGAAGTTAGCAGGGCACGCGATATTTTTTAAAATTTGTCCGCGGCAAAATTATTCTTTTCACTGATAATTTACGGATAATTAACGGCAAATTATCAGATAGTTACTTTGGGTTTAGCTGGTTTCCTTAATTAGTTTTCAGAAGGTGCCCTGCTAACTTCCACGGAAGTATTTTTTAAAATATGTCCGCGGCAAAATTATTCTTTTCACGGATAAACAACGGATAATTTACGGCAAATTATCAGATAGTTAGTTTGGGTTTAGCTGGTTTCCTTAATTGGTTTTCAAAAGGTGCCTTGCTAACTTCCACGGAAGTTAGCAGGGCACGCGATATTTTTTGAAATATGTCCGCGGCAAAATTATTCTTTTCACGGATAATTTACGGATAATTAACGGCAAATTATCTGATAGGAATTTTTGCTTTGAGAAAAAGTTGTCCTGCCAACTTCAGAGAGGTCTTGAAATTTGGTATGCAGACATACCAATGGTAGGTGCTTATAGGAAGGTATATATAAACGAGTTTGTAAAAGGGGGCGTGGCACATCCCATAGGTGCAGAAGTTTTTATCAGCTATAACTTCGGAACCATGAGCCACACGAACTTGACATTTGGTATGCAGACATATCAATGGTAGGTGCTTATACGAGGGTATATATAAACGTGTTTGTAAAAGGGAGCGTGGCACATCCCATAGGCGCGGAATTTTTTGTCAGCTATAACTTCGGAACCATAAGTCTCATGAAACTATCGTTAGTTTATGTTTCTTCATAGTTCGCGCATCTCAACTGACTTTGTTTTGAATAAACACCGTGTATTTTTCGATTTGACGTAAATAGGACATATTCGTAAATTCATGAGTTCCCGAACTTTATTCATATCTGTGGCTTGAAACCAATTTAAAGTTACCTGTCAATAATTAATTTTCATGAAAACCACCCAAAACTTTACTGAAGGTCTAAAGTAAACGATACAATGGCTTAACACTTTGTGCAAGCGCTCATTCCAGCATATTTCTGGGGTCATATGACCCATTGTGGAGTCTGATCGTGTTTTAATGAGACTTTCGATTCTCTCGTCATTTCATATCCCTTTGACAACTGTGTCAACTTCTATAAATTTATTTTTAAGAGGATATTACCCTGTTTCTTTTTAGCTTAAAACTTTTAAGGTGGGAATTGACCGAAGTCAAGTTTTAAACACATTTTTTAGTCATTACTAAAAAATACCACATTTGGTTTTGTGGTGAAGTAAACGGGTGCGGTTTTTGTTATAAAATTTATTTAATCTAATAGAATTATATATATTATAACTCGATAAGGTTTAAGTCTTGCTATAGCTTCCATTCGCTGAACTGTGGATAATCGTTTTCCAATTCTCTAGCGCGATCTTCTTCTGATAAGCCAAGTTTTTTTTATAATTGAGGTAAAGAGCCTTATCCTTAAGATGGTGCGAAATGATTTTTATTTTGATGATTAGCTTACTCTCTTAGTTTATGCAGAAGGAATCCATTCATTGATTTTTAGAGGAAAATTAGAAGTTTTTGGTATATTTAATTTTATTTTGATTTTTGATCTCGAGAATGTCGGATTTTCAACGAATTTGTTCGACATTATTTTTTATGCAGCCATTTCTAAAGCGAATAAAACTGTCAAATTAAAAGCCAGTAGTATGAAATTTAAACCGCATAATCGTAGATCTATTGTCTAATGATCTGCATTACAACTTTTTAATACATTCAAACAATTGCTATACAGGAATTGCCGGAACGCGTACCGATTTCGAGTGAACCATGTATCTCCTGCTTATGTATTCCTCTGCCCGTAAACTCTTACGCGTTTAGCCAAAGCAACCCACACATTTGATACTTTATAAATAAATATATACAAATACATATATATCGGCGTTTAAAGTACAAAACCGCGTATCGAGAAAATGCAAAACTTCGTATGTGAGGTTGCCCAAATTTTAACGGGTCTCTCTTTTATTCCTAATAATCTTTACTTCTTATGTCTAAGTATCGATATTTTGGTATGAACGGATAAGGGCTTGTTACCAGGAGCTTCCGGTGCGCATATACATATCTTTTTTGGCATAAAT
>NW_023458555.1:59540539-59542712 GCF_013731165.1 Rhagoletis pomonella | reverse complement strand
ATTAGCTTCAATATTTAATGATTTATCGAAGATTTTGTATTTCTCTAAATTACCGTTATATGGGAAGTAGGCGTGGTTATTGAGGGATTTTAAAAATTTTCGGCCGTTTGGTATGTTATGCGAAGGCCAACAACTGTGCCAAGTTTGGAAGAAATTGGTGCAGCGGTTACCAAGATATACACATGTAACCATAAGTGGGCGTGGTTACGCCCATTTTCCAAAAATTTATAATATTCTTATTTTTCGTCTAAAAACTATATAATAATCAATTTTGAGTGAATTATCTTCAGTAGTTACTAAAATATCGCAGTTTTCGTATTTCTGGAAATTACCGTTATATGGGAAGTGGGCGTGGTTAAAGTCCGATTTCGCCCATTTTCAATACCAACCTACCTTGGATTAAGGGAAACCTACATACCAAATTTCGTTGAGATATCTCAATTTTTGCTCGAGTTATCGTGTACACGGACGGACGGACAGACGGACAGACGGACAGACGGACGGACAGACAGACATGGCTTAATCGATTTCTTTTTTCATCCTGATCATTTATGTATACATTTGTCTATATCTATCTCGATTCGTTTTGGCTGTTACAAACAACCGTTATGTGAACAAAATTAATATACCCTTGTGCACAAGTGCGCTCGGGTATAAAAAGAAGGGATGAAGTAAAATAGCGGCAAATCATAGCAAGTACACCGAGTGCACTAGAACATTTGCATGTATATCAACAAATGAAAGTGGTATACTTACTTGTACCTGTGTGCATATGAGTATGTAAATGAATGAAAGCGGACTGTTTTTAGTTTTAAGTTTTCCCATAATCAAATCGGCAATTTCATCAAAATTTTAACACGTTTTTTTTTAAGTATTTTTAGAAAAATTCCAAGTATGCAGTTTTATAGCCCATTCAATTTCAGCATGTAAAATAAAGTGCATGCTTAAAGTATCAACAAAATACCATTGATTTTTGGTATTTTTTTTTGTTGATGGTGCTGCGCATTTAAAATAAATGCAAACATTCGTTATATGGAGAAAACACGTAACACCGCCAATAAAAAATTGCCGAAAATCAACGGTATGTTGTACACTTCAAATACCCATTTTATTTTCCTAAAATGGCATTTTTTTACTAAAATGGCATTTTTTTTTGTTTTTGTACAAAGTTTGAAATTTGTATATATGTGGTGTTTGTTAGACAGCGAGCTAAACTTTTATAAACAAATAACTCAAATTAATTTGTGTCACATGATATTTATTAAATTTACTTTTACATTGAACTGATACTTAATTACCATACTTTCACATGCGACCCTGACATTCAACTGCAACCATGTAAGCATTTAAATTAAACGAACTTTTGAAGAAGACAGAGAGTTTGTAACGCAGACCGGATGTGGACGGTTCAATTGTTAATCGCTATATTTTCTACATTAATAAACGAGCAAATGTTAAATAAACAGTATTAAATTGATTGGTCTATTTAATTAAAACTCGGGTCCCTGACATTTGAAAAATAAAATAAAAAATAAGTAGCCCAAACTGAGTGATCGTATCATTTCATGTATATACATACATACTAGGGTGCTTTTTTTTTTGCGACTATTTTTTTTTTTTCGGTCCCATCGTGAAATTTTGTTGGAAATACCCAAAAAAAAATTCCCTGAAAGTTTGAGCCCTTAATATTAATTTTAAGTACTCGGCCAAGGCGTGTGAAGATTTTCCATTTAAAATACACGGGAACTTTGATTTTTTTTTTTTAATTTCTATAGCTCAGCGGCATTTAATGGTATCACCTTGTCCAAAATGGGGATTTTCTCAGCATTAAATGCTCTACAAAAGTGCCCACTGCGGCGAAGTCGTAACTCACACCGGCGAGGTAGTACGGGCCACTAAACCTGATTTTTTCATGAAATTTACGTTTTTTCGCATTTATCTCGTAAATGACAAGAGCTATTGAAAAAATGTAAATGAGAAACTTGTAGGAAATTTTATTTCCTACAAAAAAGCTCATTAGCGCTTAATCGCTAACTTCAATACTGCTTCAGATATTTCAATTTTAAGTTTATGAAGTTTTAAATTTTTATCAAAAATCACGTAAAATTATAAAAAATATTCATCTGAAAAAAAAAGGTAATTAGTTAAAAAAGTAGTGATAAATAATAAAAGA
>NW_023458555.1:59520711-59540439 GCF_013731165.1 Rhagoletis pomonella | reverse complement strand
CTACGGTCTATTTTTTCGCAGAAGCTCTACATTTATCCTGATCAGCGACGCAAAAATTATCTCTCTCTCTCGCATGGCGTCACATGGCGAAGAATTAAACGTTATCTCTTCTCCAAGCGCATATGTATTTACATATTAGGGATGTTGCGAATGTGGAATTTTAGACATCCGCGGATGCGAATGCGGATGCGGATGTTTAAAAGCTAACATCCGCGGATGCGGATGCGGGTGCGAATGCGGATGTCATGTATTTTTAAGAAATAACTTAGGTGGGTAAATTAGGTGATTTAGGTAAATAAAAAATGGAAAGGTTAATAATTTTTAATAATCTGCCTTATCCTGAGTTTTGCCCGAAAAAAAATTCACCCGAAAATTTGTATTCCGCCCATAGTAAATATGTACATGAAAACCAAAAGTGAAAAGTGAACCGGTTCGGGGAAAATTAAACTCATGATAAGACTGAATGTTTTTTTGATACTTGAATTCAAAAATTGGAACATTGTACTTAATAACTACTTTTTGAAGGGTCGTAAATCAAACCTGCGCCACTATACAACTACTCGCCCGAGGCGACAAACTTGAAAAACTGGAGACTTGACAAAATTGTAAATTCTTTTCGATTGACACTGCAAGAGAGGACTTTCAGTTATATTTATTTATTTTTATTGCGGTGCAATAATTACTTTTTGAGAATTTTATCGGGACTTTCATCTTCAGAATCTAGCATCATGGCACAATCGTTGTTTAAACACCGTTTTTTTCGAAAGAATTCTTCATTCTCATCCTTTTGGTTGTTTCAGAATTTGTCACGTCATCAGTGTTTTTCGATTTTAGTTTTTATAACTAATTTTTAATGCTTTCTTCTGTGACTGGTTAGATATACGTCTGCGCACTTGCACAATATTAAAGGGACCGAAAATAACAGATATTTTTTTCCGAGTTAATATTGGCCTAATATTTTTTATTAAGAAATAAACGTCCTATCCGGATAATAAAGAAACCGCGTATCCAAATTAAACAAATTTGGTATCATATGAAAGAGGACTGAAATAGCTTTTAAACATAAATAACGAATGAAGGTTACCACCTCTATTTATATATTTTTATAACTTAATACTAAAGAAATTCATGTAAATACATGACCCAATGTGTGGTCTATAGTAATTAATTACCATTTTTTATTGAAATATTTTTCAATGTGTGGCTTTCTTCTTAGATATTTCAGTTTTAAAGCTATTCAAGTCTTCTTTCATTGGATACCAAACTTTTTTAATTTGGAAAGCGGTTTGTTTATTATCCGAAAAGTTCTTATATTTCGGAATAAAAAATACTTGGCCCAGTTTAAATCGTAAAAAAAAATAACTGTAATTTTCGGTCCCTTTAATATTCGCATTCGCAAAAGATCCGCATTGATTTTTGTGAATGCGAAAGCGAATGCGAATGTTAAAATTAATGTGGAAGCTCCGCGGTTGCAAATGCGAATGCGAATATTCGCAACAACCCTGGTACATATACATATTTGTAAACGTACAGTTATGTCGTCGCCTCCGACAGCTAAGGTTTGGGCTCTTTAAGCACTTGCTAACTCCCTCCTGCTCAGGCTTGTCTATGAGAGACGCAAACATTTTCTCTCTCTCGCGCATGGCGTCCACGGAAGTTAGCAGGGCACGCGATATTTTTTAAAATATGTCCGTGGCAGAATTATTCTTTTCACGGATAATTTACTGATAATTAACGGCAAATTATCAAATAATTCTAATTGTGGTTCTAGTAAAATCGCAATTTCACTTCTTTCAGATGTGAAGAACTTATATTTTGTCCCCAAGTATGACTGCGCCTGAATTTGTTGCCCTCTGGTGTATTTTTGCGTCGAAGATATTTAGGCTTCTGCTCACTTCCTCTGTTGTTCCAGAGGTCAGGGCAAAGATACCTATGTAATCTATACCGGATTTGTTTACTAACAATTTGGAGAGGGTGTTTGTGTAAATATTAAAGAGCAGGACCGATAAAGGGGAACCTTGAGGTATTCCATTGTCAATAGTTTGAGTATGCGACAAAAAACCTTCAACTTTAACTGTGATCCTTCTATGAGGGAGAAAGGAGAGCACAACATTTTGAAAAAATTTTGGGGCACCCCACGCATGAAGCTACTGTATTATTTGCGAAGATATGACCCTATCGAATGCTTTTTCCAAGTCCTCGGAGATGACAACACAGTTTTTGTTATTTTGTAGATTTGCTTTGATCTGATTTTCTAGAAGGTGACATATGGTATGCACTAAAGACATGTGCAAACCCTTCTAAAAGGCACACTTCACTACTATGCAGTACTTCCAAGCAGCGTATATCAACGCAAAATGTTTTATAACAAACTGAGCAACAAAACAAATACTTCAGCATTCGAAGTAGAGTGTGCTACTGCGATGACAACGCTTGAGTTCTGTTGTGAAGCAAAATGTAAAACCAAAAAGAAGGGATGAAGTAAAATAGCGGCAAATCATAGCAAGTACACCGAGTCCACTAGAACATTTGCATGTATATCAACAAATGAAAGTGGTATACTTACTTGTACCTGTGTGCATATGAGTATGTAAATGAATGAAAGCGGACTGTTTTTTAACCGACTTCCAAAAAAGGAGGAGGTTATCAGTTCGTCGGAATATTTTTTATTTTTTTTTTTTATGTATGTTACCGCATAACTTTGCACCACGTCAACCGATTTCAATAATTCTTTTTGCAACGGAAAGGTAGTGTATCAGAGGTGGTTTAGATCCGATCATTGGATCATGAAATATATAGATATATATATATTTTTTTAAGTCGGTTTTTTCTTTTTGCTAAAAATTACTTGTTGTAAAACACTTCAGCATAGGAAGTGCGCGCTCACACATGTACATGTGTATGCAGTGGCGGCGCCGATGGGGGCGAGGACTATTTGTAAAATAATTTATTCGTATTGATAACATCACTTTTATTTTCATCGCTCTGAGAATTGAAGTGCTGCGAAAAATGTATCACTCACATTATATGGGAGTTTCCTGAAAAATGTCAACCAAAAGCAAAAAAATAAAATTACAACCAGGTAAAAGTTTTTGAGGCCGTTATATTGGCGAATTTTTCAATTATCTCCTGCTAAAATTTGAAGCGAATTGGTTCACAGGGTCTTAAAAAATTAAAATTTTTTCGACTTCCATCTATAACTTTTTTGTGTTGAGTAATTATAACTTCCGAAACTCATCTACTATTTTGCTATATAAGTAAAAGGAAAATAATAACCTATGTAAACTTCCTTGCGACAAAATTGCGATATTGCCATAGTATTTGAGCTGGCAATCATTGCAAAGTCAAAATCGCAAAACACATGTTGTTTTATTGTATTCGAATACTTCAAGAAAAAGTATATCTCCTTTTTGGTTGTTGTTGTTTCCGACAGGGTGGGTGTATGATGCACAACGCCGAAACCGGTTTGTCTCCAAACCAAATTTGACAAGGGATGACGGAAATTCGTTCCAAAATACATCAAAAAGTATATCAGTTAAGGCTGCTTCGAAATATAATTGTAACAATTTTTTCTTTTTCTCTAACGCGCGGCATTTGTTAAAAATGAGTTATGATAGGTCGTTCATACATATATGTTCTTTCATGTAAAGATACACTCAGGTGTGTTTCAAATATTGGATTCATCAAATAATAAAAACACAGCTGAGAGGGCTAAGAGGTGGAAACAAAACCTAAAGAATGAGCATTCAAAAAGAGAATATATTTACAGAAAAAACATTTAAAAAGTCTTTCTTGCGGAATAATAAGTTGATAGAGATGTATGTAGGTATAATTTAGAGAAGAATAAAACAAGGAAATCATTTTGTTAAGCCCTTAAAAAAGTAGAGCAGGAAATACCCAGATCATTTTAAAATGCTTGCAAATTTCAGAAAAAAATCATGGCTGACGAATTGAGATAATTATTTTGCCTTCTAATGTTTTTATCATGGGTGCAAATGTATTTTTTTTGCCCTTTTTTACCTTCCTTTTATTAACTCGGGATGTAAGTATGTAATATTGATGCGCCTAAAAGATGCAGCGATTTCTATTCTCAAGTTACATGCCTGATGACAGTACGAATTGCAATTATAATAAGGAGGTTTTAGTTTTTTAAACTATAATTTTATTAATATCAAAGTATAAGTTTCTGGATATTTTTTTACTGGAGAATACTAAAACAGAGCAATGGTATCGAAGGGAAATGTTCTCTCGCTACTACATATGTACATTAGACTGCATCACAAAAAAAAATTGCCGTTTTTCCGCCGGAATTACAAAATTTATTATATTTTAAGACGTCCACCAAAATATTTCGGTAAAATATTAAGATTTAAGCGAGCTGGACCGATTTGGAAGTACCTCCAAAAAACGGAGTTTTTTGTGAATAAAAATAGTTTTTTAAAGAACTTTTTGAAAAAAGTCCCCTCAGATGACAAAACAGATTGGGGTTGAAAAATCTGCATAAAAATATTTAAAAATCCTTTCAACGGAATCGTGATAATGAGATTTTTGATGCTTTTTCTTACTTTTTTCAAAGATTGATTTACGAAAAACTTAAATAACTGTGCAAAAACTATTCTGATTTAGACTTATGGGATCTCGGTAGAAAGGTATTTTCCCACCATTTTCATTTATGTGCAAAAAAAGGTCATTAGTGTCTCAATATTTTTTTTACAAATACCAACACATCTTAATTCTTCTTTGAATGATGTTCGTTCATCCTACCTTTCTGTTTCATTCTTTGAATGAGCTTACTAGCAAAGAAATAGAAAGGGTGAGAAAATACCTTTCCAATGATACCTCACAAGTCTAAATCGGAAGAGTTTAGGTTCAGTTATTTAAGTTTTTCTTATACCAATCTTTGAAAAAAGTAAAAAACAGCATCAAAAATCTCATTACTACGATTCCGTTCAAATTTTTTTCATATTTTTTTTAAATATTTTTATGCACATTTTTTAAGCTTAAACCGTTTTGTAATTTAAGGGGATTTTTTTAAAAAACATCTTTAAGAAACAATTTTTATTCATAAAAAACCATGATTCAATAATTAAAGGTTTGCTCGTTATTGACATTAGACTTTTGACACTCCTTTGCTCACACTTGCTCACACACACGAACCCACACACAATGCTTTGCTAAGGGAGCCGATTTTGTCAAGAGGGAGCGAGAAAACTGCTTTTTGAGCAAACCTTTTATTATTGAATCATGATAAAAAACTACATTTTTGGAGGTATTTTCAAATCGGTCCAGCTCGCTTAAATCTTAATATTTTTCCGAAATATTTTGGTGCACGTCTTAAAATATAATAGATTTTATAACTCCAAGGGAAAAGAGAGGCAGTCTAATGTACTTTTATCTATTTTTAGGTACAATTTTTTCATAGACACCACTTTAAAATTTAATTTTCCGTCCCTGTTGCTTACAAACATAACAACTAAACTGTCCCGAACTAAAATCGATTAAGAGATAGGGGACTCTGGTTAAAAGAGAAATGAAATTAACACAAAAAGTGTGCAAATGCATTTAAGACATTAAAATCAAGTGGTCTTCAGCAGTTGTGAGGGTGTTCGACTTTACCTTAAAACTCCAATTAAAAGGGTTATCGATTTTTTTTTATCTACGCAGTCCTTTTGACGACTCTTACAGCTGAGCTCCATATAAGAAGAATAATTTTACATGTGGAAAATTCTATATTTTTGGTGCATAAATGTTTTTTTTTTATATGAAATCGAACATTTGAATTTTCGTATTATAAATTAATCTTATAATCTATGTTTTTTAAAAATTGAACTTTTGAACATGTAAATATATCCACTTATAATTTAATTATTGTGAACTTGCCTTTTAATCTAGTTATTATTATTGTCCTGAAAAGATCGAGTTGAGCGCACAGTAAATCACTGCATTAAATTATCATCGAGTCATCAGTGTCGAAGTCAAAAAGTCACCCCACTGCAAGTCAGAAGCCTTTTTATCTGCCACCATTGCCGTTGTTGCTCTTATTAGCGTTCAGTGTAAGTGCGGACGATTTCGTTATTTTAAAAATTTGCGTCCACAAACGGGTGTTTGTTTTGTGTAAACTATCTGAGTGTTTATCCGCCGATATATACGTCGGCGGCGAAGTCACTTTGTAGCAGTATCCGGCGAGCTTCACATCCACATTTAGCAGTAAGATCAGTGCTGGAGAGGGCTACGTCATTACCAGTAATCGCGGTGTAATTGTGTGGTAAACACAAAGCAAACGATTTCTTATCTCTTCGGCCTTGCAGAAAAGCATCGAAAATTAATAAATTAACAACTATGGCACCTGTGCGGGGGGACGGCATGAGAGGCCTGGCGGTTTTTATATCGGATATAAGAAACTGTAAGTATGCTATAATTAATAATTAAATATTTTTATATATCTGTGGAAATAAGGAATAACAGCTAAGTCAACTTTAGTATAATGTAATCACCATTCGCAGTGTATGTATGCTGCTGAATGACTGCAAAAGCCATTTAATTGCTAGACATTGGCAAATTAATTTGAAGGAGATAATTTGGATCCCAGCAACCCTTCCACAATATTCCCATCAAGTCTTATCAGTAAATTGCTTTTAGTTCGGACAATAAAGTGAATGGCTCATTACAGTAAAGTCAGCCCTCCGAGTTTAGCTGGTATTCTTTATTGACACGATATATGTATATAAGTACGTATGAACCAGTATATATGGATAAGTTAGCCTCACTGTTCGGCCACTAGTCACTGCCGCTTGTTGCTGATTGTACACGTATGTATGTATGTACATACATAAGGGTGTCCCAGAACATAAGGAGAGATTTTTATTCTAAGATATTTTGATATGAAAAGCCAATAAATTTGTTCGCTTTGATCTGAAGACAAGACATTTGCTGCAAGAGTGTCATAATCTAAACTAATACAAAATCGTGTTAAGTATGCAGAAATGCCTCTACCTGTTCTTCTGTTTCATGTAAAAATTTCATAGCTGTAGCCTATTTTATAAAAATCATGCATTTTCTTGTGATAGTCGTTGAGCGGTACTTATTTTATTTGTGTGGTTCTTCAAATGAAGATTCCTAAGTTTTAGAACAACGTGCCACTTAACATTTCTAAAAAATCATAACTTTTTACTTAATAAAGATTTTTCGTTTAGCACCAGGCGCGCATGCAGAAATAAATTTCGAGGGATGTTTTGACTTTATTATTATATATTTTTTTATTTACCTAAAGAATAAGGT
Source organism: Rhagoletis pomonella (assembly GCF_013731165.1). Lineage (NCBI taxonomy): Eukaryota > Metazoa > Arthropoda > Insecta > Diptera > Tephritidae > Rhagoletis > Rhagoletis pomonella. The sequence goes on along the minus strand of NW_023458555.1, from coordinate 59,533,161 downwards.
TCGACCTTCTTTTATTATTTGCCAAGGGTATATGTATTAACTTTGTTCGCATAACGGTGCTTGTAACAGCTAAAACGAATCGAGATAGATATAGACAAATGTATACATCAATTCTCAGAATGAAAAGAGAAATCGATTAAGTCATGTCTGTCTGTCCGTCCGTCCGTCCGTCTGTCCATGCACACGATAACTCGAGCAAAAATTGAGATATCTCAACGAAATTTGGTACGTAGGTTGCCCTTTATCCAAGGTAGGTTGGTATTAAAAATGGGTGAAATCGGACAGTAACCACGCCCACTTTCCATATAAAGGTATTTTCTAAAAATGCAAAAACTACGATATTTCAGTAAATATTAGATGCAAGTAGTTGAAAATTCGTACGTGAAGTGGAATTGTGGTAAAAAATAATATTATTATGAAATTTTTAGAAAATGGGCGTGACCCCGCCCACTTATGATGAAATGCTGTATCTCGGTAGGCGTTTCACCAATCCTTATCAAACTCCGTACGAGCCTTGGGTAGGGTCTGCTGTAGCTAATTCACTTAAAATCGATGACTGCAATAGAAGAAAACTAGAATATTATAAATTTTTGGACAATGGGCGTGGCACCGCCACTTATGACCACAAATGTGTATCTCGGTAACCGATTTATCAATTTCTACCGAACTCGGTGCACTTAATAACCTTGGTACGGAAAAGCAATTTGTTGAAAATTATACAAATCGGACTAAAATTAAACCCGCTTCCCGAATAACGGTGAATTTCAGAAATACGAAAACTCCGATATTTCAATAACTGAGGACGCTAATTTACTCCAAGTTAATAGTTACAACAATCCCCTAACAATAAATAAAACTGCTATAGACTTTGAGGAGTTGGACCTGGCACCGCCCACTTTGTGACTACAAAGGTGTATTCCGGTAACCATTTTACCGATTTGTGCCTAACTTGGTTCAATTATATCATTAAGTCTAACTGCATATTATCGAAAACGTTTGAAATCGAGTAAACACCACCCCTACTTACCATGCAAAGGTAGTTCAGAGAAAGTTGAAACGACGATATTTGATACCTCCGCGGGGTTTCGCCCGAACTTATACTTTACGTGTTTTGTAATAAAATTGTTTTTATAATTAAATTTCTTTTTAATTAATAAAAAAAATTCATTTTACATTTTTTTATTTAATACTTTTGGTTGTTTTAAAAAGAGAAATATATGTTTTTTTTAAATTCAATTTAATAAAAAAAAAAATTAAAACGGGAACAGCATAATGTTAAGCAGATCTTTCAGTTAGTCTTTCGAAATACAGTAAAGAGCTTTTAAGATAGTTGCCAGAATAGACTTTTGTCTTTCGAAAGACTGTGGTGAGGTGAAAGGCAGTTTCCAGAAGAAAAATTTAAAACTACTCCTCTACTCCGCTTGACTTCAAATCTATTCAGTTTTTTCACTCATGTTCAGCCCTTTCTTGGGCCCGTTTTTTCAGTGTTCACCCCCGGGTTTCAGCAAAAAAAAACAAAGTTAAGCAAAATCTTACTGATAGAAAGAAACTAGTTAATAAAAATTTGTCAACAAAGTAACTTCGTTATTTTTTGATACATATATGGATGTAGAACTTGGTGGATGCACAACTTCGTTTAAGTTGTTAAAAATTATATGTAGAAAGAAAGTTATATATACTAGAAAAGGTTTAGGTCCTATTGCTTTTTAAAAAAGGGTCTATTATATATATTCTACTTAATAGAAAATACTACAAATTTCCTAAATATGTAACATATTATCCTTACATTGAACCATGTTCTTATTTTTGCGTGAATAGAAAATATTTAAGTCATACAATTAATGTCGATGCTGTTTTATAGACCTCAAACCGGAGTGTAGATAGCAATAATTAGCGATGAGGTTAAGTTCGATTTGAGATGGTTAACTTTTTCGTTGGAACATGGTATTAAATTATTAAACTAAGGTTAAGTTATTTTAACTTGTCGATAAGTACTGTTGCTGTTGTACTGTGATGAGGTTAAGTTCGATTTGAGATGGTTAACTTTTTCGTTGGAACATGGTATTAAATTATTAAACTAAGGTTAAGTTATTTTAACTTGTCGATAAGTACTGTTGCCACACCGCTTCCAGTAGTATCATTATCAGGAACAAAGCATAAAAAATCTTCCCCAGTTTCTGCTCATTTTCAAAATAATCGACATACCGAATAGAAATTGAAAATTGCTTAATGCCACACTAAGAAAAAAGTAACATGGTTTTTTCAAACAGCGAAATTTTTGGTTTTTCTATGTTAGCGATTCGAAGTTTTTGAACAGAAAAAGTATTTTTTAAACAAACTTAGGGCCAATTTCAAATTAATTTTAAACGGCACTTAAGTGTAATTTTGGAGATGGGCAAAATACGTGATTTTCTACGTGACACGTCGTGTCACGCTTTTTTCACGCGTGAGCGGCTTTCAGTGAAGAATCACGTAATATCCGTGATCGTGCGTGACTGAAATTTTTGCGTGCGTGAGTTAGATTTTCGTCAATCACGTGATTTTGACATATGTATGTACAGTGGTGGTCAAAAATGGATGAATGGTGTTCAGTTTTTAATATTTACAATGTTTTTCAAGATATAATTTTTTTGATTTTTTTTTATAAAAACATGTTTCATGCTTAAACAAAAACTATATAAATCACACTTTCGAACTTTATACAGAACTTAGAAAAATTCCAAATTTTTGTATCTATATTTCGAGCTTTACCAGAATTTTTAGAAATTTTTTGGGTATGCAGTTAACAAGCTTATAAAATTCTAGTAAAATGAGTGCAAGTTTTGAGCGGCTATCAAATCGCATTGATTTTAAAATTTTTTTTTTTGCTGACGGCTTTTGTTTTTTTCCATATAAACATGAATTTCTTGTGGGAGAATATGAATGGATATACTTCAAAAAAGCTTGTAGCCTATTTTAAACATACTGAACTCAATATCAAACTGTCAAAGTATTTAAAGCAACATGTTAAAACACGGTGGAACTCCTTATTTAAAATGCTGTCCAGCATTCACGAAATGCGGCAAGCAGTTCAACAATTATTATTAGAAATAAATGAGCTTCATAAACTATCTAGAGTAAATTCAAATTTATTGGAAAAATTGGTAGAATTTCTGGCGCCTTCCAACCATCCATGAGCACGTTCTGTGGTACAAAAAACTACAAAAGCATTGTTAGGCGAATGCATCTGATTCTGAAATCATTATCGATTTGAAAAAAAAGGATCAGTCCAGCGCCTTCGTCTTGACCTGCAGGCTGTGTCGGAGTCACAGCCGCTAAACTTAAACGTAGAATACGTGATATTATTAAGATCACATTCAAGTTAAAAACGATACATGAAATATTCGTTTTGGTTGTATTGAATTGAATTTAATAAATCAATTTTTAATTAGCAATAGAGAAGCAGATCTACATTAACTTCAGTCATATGTACCATCAGCTCATAAGTAGATATATGCTAATTCGATTCATATTTATTTCCTTTCATACTGCAGAAATTTGTATTACTTTTTACATTAGCCTAGGTCCCCGTATTAGTATTCTTCTTCGAGTTCATGCTCGTCATCGCATTATCTTCGCCTTTGGATTTGTGCATAAGTTATATGTATATTTCATGTTCCCGATGAATAAAGTTAAATTTGATTTTTTAAATATGTGAACGCTCCTAAATACAGTTCAGAAATAAAGCCTTTTTAAATCCATTTAATTTGATACCCATATTTCAATAATTGCTTTAATTTATTAAATAATTTGAGTATACGTTTTTACCAGGTGGTAACCCCCTTTAATATTCTAAATATTTAAACTAAGAATATCTTCCCACCTTCGTTTCACGTAATATTTTAATATTTCATTTAACTCATGCATACTTTAATTTAATTTCTAATTTTGAAACAGGTGGCAACCCTATTAAAAATATTTTCAATTCACAACCTCTTTCGTCTGACATCCATATCAGGATATACATTTAAATTTTCTGCCTTTACTTAAGTCGAACTTGCTTTTTGAAACATGTGGCAACCCTCCTACGTATGTATAATTAAGAAATAAAGCCTTGTCAAAACCATTTCGATCGATAGTCATAGTGTAATAATTGATTTAACTAAAAAATAATTTGAATTTAATTTTTTTATCAGGTGGGAACTCTTTTTGAAAATGTAAGGAGCTATTGAACATCCACAGGCCAAGCCTTTTAATTTGATACCTCATTTTGTAAAATCTAACGAACGGTACAGATCTGATATGACGAAAAAGTTTTTGCGTATTATTCGGTGAGCAAATCCAATTTTTGGCAGCCAATATCAGTTACGCGGTTTTGCAGAATGACGATACGCGGTTTTGTACTTTAAACGACGATATGTGCATACATAGATTACTAAACAGATCCACATTAACTGCAATCAACATACATACGCTGCGATTAGTTTATAAATATTGCGCCATCTGTTACTCAAAAGCCGAAATACTTACACACACATACCTTTTGTCTCCTTCTCTCACTTCCAACGCATGCACGTGTTTGCAAAATGATGACGAAGTGATTTTGTATGGAAAAGCATTTATGCCCATTAGGGCGGGTCAATTTTTTTTTTCGGCATCGTTCCTAGCAGATTCGGATTCTACATAAAATTCTAAGAAAAAAAGCCCTTTAGACCATAGCTCTAAAATCAATTTCGAGCCTGCGCAATTTTAAAAGAAATTATTTTTAATTAATACTAAGTTCATAATCAGATTAATATTTACTAAAGTGTTAGGAATGTTTTTTTTTGTAATAAAGAATTGTGCTCGGGAGTTTTGTGATATGAAAAATTCATTTCTGATATCTATTTTTTATTTAAAGAACCGCAAGATGGCGCTTCAAAGCAAATCTACTATATATTTGTGGAAGTATGTATGTATGTATATACCAGGTTGCAGCCTGAACGGATGTATAAAATCGAATAAAAGTATTGCCTGACCCCTGGACCTATAATAGGGTAAACAAATTGAAACTCGCCAAAGGGGGAGTGGGGGGATGAGGGATACCCCATAGTGAAAATTTTTAATCAGCTCTAACTTCGGAATTATAGTCACATGAACTCGAAATTTGAAATGCACGGATATCTATGTTAGGTGCTTATGGAAAGATATATGTATATAAATGAGTTTGTAAAAAGGGGCGTGGCACATCTTATAGGTGTGGAATCTTTTATCAGCTATAACAGCAGGCAGTATTAGTGATCTCATTGTATTGGATTTTGAAGATTTGTTATAATTGATCAAAGTTAAATTCAAATAAATTATAGATGATATGAAGTTCACCGGGTCATCTTCTAGTCTTTAATATATACTCAGTTAATATACGGATTAATATTTACTAAAGTGTTACGAACGTTATTTTTTTAATACAATAAGAAAAAAATAACTATAATTTAAAGGAATGACACACAATGGCTAGAGTCGTCGCATGTGTGTATTCTTTCATATACATATATATGGGCCGTTCTTACGGTTAATATATTTTTCATCCACTCGCTTATTCCTTACCGAAAATTTTAAATAAAAATTTAACAAGTTTTAACCGCTGATACAGTACAGGTAGCAGTTTAAAATGGGTAACTGGGTAAACTTTATAAAGAAAACATATTCTCTGGCTAAATTAATAAGCCTGCCCGGATAACATAAAATCCCAAGCTTGATAAACATTTGGTGTTATAAGAGTTTTATAAAGCTCTACTTGTAATTAGGAAAAATGCCGAAAAAAATGATAAAATTGATTGATTGATTGATTGATTGATAAAAATAGAGAGTGAGTTATGGCTATGACAATAGAAACTAGAAAAAAGATACCTCGTGTTGAAAGAAAAAAGGATCTAAAGCCAAAAAAAAATATAAATACATTGTTAATCATAAAAAAATGTATGATTCGAAAAATAATTTTGAAATATTGTAATTTTTTTTTTTGGTTTTTTAAAGTTAAGGGTAAATAAACCCTTAAACTTACAGTAACGAACAAAAGTATTGGCACAGTAAATTTTACTCAATTTAGGCAAAGTATTTTTTAGAAAAATTCCAAGTATGCAGTTTAATAATCCATTAAATTTTGGTTTATCAAAGTGCAGGTTTGAAGCTGCTTGAAAATCTGAATATAAAATTGCAAATTAGTATGCAGATTTATTGAATTTTCCTGAGTTTTTCACAAAGTTTACACATTTGATTTTTATGTGTTTTAGTGTAGTATGAACTATGTTTTTATAAAAAATTATCGGAAATAAATTAAAAATTTTGCATATATGTAATGCGAAAATTTACTGTGCCAAAACTTTTGTTCGACACTGTACATATAAAAAAATACATACAGTAACTTCTCCCGTTACAATAGTAAAAAATATGTAATTTGCTTTGTAGTGCAATCTTGCGGTTCTTTAAATAAAAAATAGATATCAGAAATTAATTTTTCGTATCAATAAGCTCCCAAGCACAGGTTTGTATTAAAAAAAATATATCCGTAACTCTTTATTAATCTGCATATTTTATCAATTCGTCGGAATATGTTTTTATGTATGTTACCGCGTAACTTTGGACTACGTTATCCGTTTTCTATAATTCATTTTGAAAGGAAAGGTGGTTCCTCAGAGGTAGTCTCCTACTAATTGAGTGTAGATCCGATAATTGGGTCATGAAGAAAATAACGGTACTTTTAAATTTGTATATGAGAATTGAAGTCGGTTTTGTTTTTTTGTTTAAATTTTACTCCAGTGTCCACAGCTTCTATAAAAGAGTCGTAGGCCATATTTTTTTGTTAGTTCAATTGTGGAACATTTGTATGAACTGCTTCGGCTAATACTTCGGCTTTTGTTCTCTTTTTATATCGAGGCTGAGTGCATTGTTCGATGGGGTGATATCATTGCCAAACATGATAGTACTTTGTTTGCCATCAATAAACACTATCTTGACGGGTTACAGTATTCCACATTGATGCGAGCCTCAAAAGTTTTGAACAATATTTGCGAGTATGGCTTTTAGTTTTTACCGCTCAGGTAGGTGGCAGGCCTATAGAGAATATTCCTTAATCAATAATTTTTCAAATACTTTTCGCTCGACACCTATATTATAATACATACTTTATCTTATTAACTTAATTGAATTAAATTTTCGAAATTGGTGGCAACTCGACTCAAAAATATTTTCAGTAGTAAGCCTTCTTAAACCCTTTTAATTTGATACCCATATTGCAATATTTAATTTATCTTATCAATTTTATTTAACTAAATTTTGAAGCAGGTGGCAACCCCAAAAATATTTTTGCCTGTAAGCCTTCATAACCTCTTTCTTTTGACACCCATATTGCAATATCTAATTTATGTAATTAATTTATTTATATTGGGATTTTTAAATAGGTGGCAACTCTCTATTTTTTCTGGTTTTAATAATCCGGATATTATAAAAAACAAACCAAAAAAATAAAAATATTCAAATCGGCCAAGCTGTTTTCAAGTCTTAGCGAGGCTAACGGACAGCAATCCAATTTTATATAACGGGTGATTTTTTAAGAGCTTGATAACTTTTTTTTTAAAAAAAACGCATAAAATTTGCAAAATCTCATCGGTTCTTTATTTGAAACGTTAGATTGGTCCATGACATTTACTTTTTGAAGATAATTTCATTTAAATGTTGACCGCGGCTGCGTCTTAGGTGGTCCATTCGGAAAGTCCAATTTTGGGCAACTTTTTCGAGCATTTCGGCCGGAATAGCCCGAATTTCTTCGGAAATGTTGTCTTCCAAAGCTGGAATAGTTGCTGGCTTATTTCTGTAGACTTTAGACTTGACGTAGCCCCACAAAAAATAGTCTAAAGGCGTCAAATCGCATGATCTTGGTGGCCAACTTACCGGTCCATTTCTTGAGATGAATTGTTCTCCGAAGTTTTCCCTCAAAATGGCCATAGAATCGCGAGCTGTGTGGCATGTAGCGCCATCTTGTTGAAACCACATGTCAACCAAGTTCAGTTCTTCCATTTTTGGCAACAAAAAGTTTGTTAGCATCGAACGATAGCGATCGCCATTCACCGTAACGTTGCGTCCAACAGCATCTTTGAAAAAATACGGTCCAATGATTCCACCAGCGTACAAACCACACCAAACAGTGCATTTTTCGGGATGCATGGGCAGTTCTTGAACGGCTTCTGGTTGCTCTTCACTCCAAATGCGGCAATTTTGCTTATTTACGAAGCCATTCAACCAGAAATGAGCCTCATCGCTGAACAAAATTTGTCGATAAAAAAGCGGATTTTCTGCCAACTTTTCTAGGGCCCATTCACTGAAAATTCGACGTTGTGGCAGATCGTAAGTCTATTCATGATGAAATGTCAAAGCATACTGAGCATCTTTCTCTTTGACACCATGTCTGAAATCCCACGTGATCTGTCAAATACTAATGCATGAAAATCCTAACCTCAAAAAAATCACCCGTTATAAGATATCTTCTTTTAAAAATGCGCAGGCTCGAAATTGACTTTAGAGCTATGGAATTTTTTTCTTAGAATTTTATGAAGAATCCGAATATGCTAGGAACAATGTCGAAAAAAATCGATCCATACAAATTGACCCGCCCTAATGCCCATATATTTGAATAAAATAAACATACTTAGGGCCAGTTTTTCAGTGCATGGCCGTGGTTTGAACTCAGTTTAAACGCCCAAACTGGCTGGTTTACTAAGATCAGCCAATCAAATGTCAACCAGCTGTTCAATTTAAACTCAGTTTACTTAAACTAAGTTTAAGCTGGCACTGAAAAACTGGGCCTTAGAAGATATCAACCAATACTTCCCATATACCAAACACCTAAATTTTTGACTAAAGAAAACAAAAAAAATCATTCGAGCGGTTTTCGAGCATTTTGAATTTGAATTTATTTATCAACAAAGAGTTACATTAGTACAATAAGAATTGTGTTCTTTTTTAGTACAACAAAATTTGGTACGCATAATTAGGACATAGGAAATATTGGTGATTACACAGGACAAAACAAAATAAATAAATAAATAGGTAAATAATAAATAATACATAATACATAATTCTTAATTCTAAACTAAACTAATTTAAATTCTGATGGCCTGCTTGGGTTTTTAGAGAAGTGCGAATATATGAGAGTTTTATAGTTGCTTTTATTTAACTTGCCTCTTAGTGCAGTCGGAATGGAATTCCAACTTCTAATAGTATTTATGAAAAACAGTCTAGTCGATGTTGCGAAATTGAAATCGGGTACAATAAGATCCCTGGTGCGCTCAGATTTTGGGAATATCAGCTTGTCATAAAGATAAGAAGGCGAATTGGTAATGATTAGGCGGTAAAGAAATATACAGCTCCGGGCCGTTTGGTAATCATGTATTTCACATCCCAGCAAACTCGTTCTCCACTTCGAAATGTGGTCAAATTTTCTTAGGCCGTAAACGTACCGAGTGACATGATTGGATAGCACAGATAACTTATGAGCTGAAACAGAGTCCAATTTATTGTAAACCAGCTCAGAATAGGTCATTAATGGTATTATCAATTGTAGTGCAAGCCTACGCCTAGTAGTAATGGGCGTAAATATTGCACTTTGGTGTAGACTTCTGAGAGTACCATAAACTTTACTAACAACCGAATTTATATGATCAGTGCAGTTCAAAGACGAGTTAATTATAAAGCCCAAATTAGTGATTTTACTTACAAATTGTAATGGTTTATTACCAATAACTAAATGAGGTATGGCAGTAGTATTAAGCCTCTTCTTTGCAATTGGTAATACATATGACTTATTAGAGTTCAGGAGAAGATTATTATCCTTAGACCATTGCTCAATGGCATCCAGGTCACAATTAAGTTGGCTTACTAATACATCAATCACATCACATCATCACATTGGTAATAAAAAAAAAAATTTGATAATTTTTTCAAAAAAATTTTGCCTTAAAACGCTCAATATTTGCTGAATTTATATAAAATTTGTACACGATAATATTTCCATTGCTCCAAAGAACCTATATCCCGAAAATGAAAGTTATATCTGCAAATCATAAGTTGCTAGAGCACTTTAAAGGCTCAAAATTGACCCCAAAATAAGTCAATATTTACCGCTGTTTCTACGACAGACACCGAATCGGTTACATACATAAATGTAGCTGTCGATAGGTTTGGAATTTTGTCTTTGAAACGGCACACGTTTCTTTGAAATTGCTTCACTAGTTCTCGTACAATAAGAGCTTTTGTGAAGCTCTAAAAATTACAACTACAACATTTGAGCACAGCCTCCATATCGAAACGTAAGACGTATTTCACGTCAAAGCTGTTGCTTTAAATAAAAGATTTCAAAAAGCCAAAATTCCAAAGAACCAAGTTCAGTGTAATTTCTGGGATTGTTTTTAAATCCTCTGTTTAAAAAGTTACAGTTTTTATCTGCAGAACAGCGCGAACATATAATAGGGACAGTAAAGGAAATGCTTAAAGATAACTTAGGTAGAAATGTACTTGAAGAAAAGAGCGCTCACCCTCAGCACGATTTCCGAATTCTGCATTCCTTCTACCTCGAAAAGGGCAAAAACCCGTGCAACTTTTGACAAATTTAAAGATGCAACAAATGATTTTGCAGAAACAGTTTTTGAAAAAATTAATACGAAAATACAGATTTATTTGAAAAAAGCGGAAAACAAAAGTTGTGACGATGTTTTAAAATTTTGGGAGAAAGCGAAAGGTTTACCACTTCTTAGAAGTCTTTCAAGGCAAATTTTAAACATACCAGTTAGCTCAGCAACTAGTGAAAGAGTTTTTTTTTGTCCGGCAGAATTCTGGAAGAAAGACGTACACGACTGCTTGTTGAAAAGCTCGACAAAATATTATTTTTAAACAAAAATATGAGCTACTGTCATTTTAAAATTACATACGTTAAATGAATATTGATACCAATTCTTTTTATACTCGTATTAGATACATAAGTATATCTGAAATTTGGTAAAATAATAATATTGGCCCGTAGTCATAGTCAAAATAAAGTCGACTTTAAAGTTAGTTGCAGCTTTTCGACATAATTTTCAATGGGATATCTGTCAAAAAAGCTGCAACTAACTTTAAAGTCGACTTTATTTTGACTATGACTACGGGCCAGTGCCTCCAGCCCTTGCTAGGCGTTTGGCCACGCTTTTGTAATAATACTTGTGTGATAAAAGCCTATTTATATGAAATGCTATTTATATAAAGTTTCAATTTGAAAAAAATGTCCGCGAGAAACCGTGCGTGGGCGTGCGTGATTGAAAAAATAGGCGTCTTGAGCGTGCGTGAACGTGATTGAAGAAAATATAGCAGGACGTGAGTGTGCGTGATTTACAAAGCCATCAACGTGAGCGTGCGTGAATGTGAGCCAAAATTACTCATGCGCCCATCTCTAATTTAAATGCCATTCAACTTTCGTTGGGTTTCAGTTCAGCTTTACTTAAATATGCCAAGCAAGTGGCAACACTATTGCTTGCTCATTCCCACGACAGCCGGTTCTACGTACCGGAATGACTCGGGTTTTACCCGACCAAGGGCTGTTGTTTCGGCGATCTAACCCCGTTTAGGTCGGCGAAGTATCTCAGAAGTTGTTCGTCCATAGGGCTACATTCACTACGTATTCCTCTACTCAGGGCTGGCATCGAGTCAAACCCAGGGCCAGAAACCTACACCTGCTGTGTATGCCGGAGACGACTACACCACAACTCCACCTCAGTCAAGTGTAATGCCTGCGAGGGGTGGAGTCACCTCAGAGTCTGCTCGGGACTACGGACATATCGACAGTGGACCACGTCGTACGTGGCCCCCTGTTGCTCAAACAGAGCAGCCTCCACGGGTAACCTCAGTCCACCCGAGCAGCCTCACACAGTCACCACAACACAACAACATAATAACACCACAGACCATATCACAGCCACGACAGACCACATAACACACACAACCGCACCACCACCCACACGCCGCCGCCAACAACTGCTGTTTCCCCCTACAATCTGCACGGTATGTCAGACCAGGATATTCCGTAATGTGACATCAGTCAAGTGCAACACCTGCCTTGGCTGGTGCCACTTTAGGGCATGCTCAGGTCTGCGTTACACGCGAGATTGGACTGGGAACTTCGAGGGCCCGTGTTGCGCTGCTCGGTCGCAGACCTCAATTGCGACGCCTCCCGCCACCACCACAGGGCGGCATCCATCACAGCAGCGCATACAGCCAATGGCGGTAAGAACACGCACATCACTTACACCCCACATCACGACACGTCTCCCGAACCACATGAAGCTCCTTCAATTTAACTGCAACGGGCTACAGAGCAAGATTGAGGAGATAACCGTCTTCATGTGTCGACATGGTATATTGATAGCTGCGGTCCAAGAGACGAAGTTGCACAGCAATTCAACTTTG
>NW_023458555.1:59520411-59520701 GCF_013731165.1 Rhagoletis pomonella | reverse complement strand
GACCATTTTCCAATTTTCATGGAAAAGTCGAACACCCACATTCACAAAAAGTTCATAGGCAGGTTTAAAGAAAACAAAGTCAACTGGGATCTATTCCATAACAAAACCGAAATTTTGGATAACAAATTCGCCCAATCGAACAATATCAATAGCGAGGCAGCCTTACTCAAAAGAATTATAAGACAGGCAGCCAATGAATCCATGCCAACCAGCAGATGTCCAAAACAAAAAGATACTCCAGTATGGCTCAATGGGGAAATTAGCAATCAAATACGCGAGAAAAAGAAAGC
>NW_023458555.1:59511936-59520401 GCF_013731165.1 Rhagoletis pomonella | reverse complement strand
TAACAAACTTCCAAAGATCGCATTTCAGTACAATAAGAGACAGATTATGGGAAGTCTCCAACTGCTTTCTAAGAACGCACAACAAAAAGTACGGCCGGACAAACTACCACGAAAATATCACTCGCGAAAACTGCATCCTGGTAGCCAGACTGAGAGTAGGTGTAACGATATTCACATCTGCGCACTACTACAATAACAGCACACGAAAACAATGCAATCATTTCAATACAACATTAACTATAAAACATATTCTAATTGATTGCCCTATATCGGGATCCAACACTAACTTGACCACAGCTCTGGACTGCAGCAAAGAGAATACAACAAAACTGCTAATAGATGCCCTCAAGAAACACAACCTACTGCATAAAGTGTAAAAAATCTAGCGAGGGGAAATGGCCCAGTAGCCGAGCCTCCGAACTATATTTTATAAATTAATTTATAAAATATAAATTGAAATAAATAGATAAATAAAAAGTTTCCAAACAGCGCCACTCTTTAAATAGCAAAAACTTGTACAAATAGTCGCATAATTTGGCTTGATTCAAACCGAACATTTGAATGCTTGCTACAGTTGCTTGCTGCCAAGGTTCGAATCTCATTGGGCGGAACATATAATTTAAATTTTTTATTTTCGGTTTTTCTTAATTATGATAATAATAATCATGTTAAAACGAAAAAATCGCCAAAAATAAATCTATTCAAAGTAAACAAAAGCTTGTTTGGCGCAAAATCATATGTGACACGTAAAGTTAAAAGGGACCTACGGTCAGAAAAAATCGGTTTTCACTTTTTCATCAACTCTTATAGTAAACGGGCAGCTTTCTAGCTGCATTAGTTTTTTCACAATTTCAATTCAAAGCTAGGTACTTTCACAAAAAAAAAGTATAAAGAAATCAAATCTGACAAACTATTCTGAAATTAATCAAATTCGCTTGAAACTCGTTTCTCGGGGGTTTTCGAACATCGGATTCGTAATCACTGATCTCTTTTTCGGTGTCAACGACGTTTTTGAGTTTCACATGAATCCGAACAAATTTTAAATTTTTTCCGCCATATTGGATCCGCCATTTTGAATTTTTAAAAACGAACATCGGATTCGTAATCAGCGACACCAAAAACCCCCGGGTAACGAGTTTCAAGCGATTCCGATAAATTTTTAAAAAAGTCATCCGCCATATTGCAACCGCCATTTTGAGTTTTGGAAAACTAACATCGGATTCGTAATCAGCGACCCCGAAAACCCCCGAGTAACGAGTTTCAATCCATTAAAACGTTCAGAAGCATCAAAATCAACTTGGTAAACTTCAAAGTCGTTTTTCTCGAAATCTCTTTTTCTGAGCGTAGGTCCCTTTTAACTTTACGTGTCACATATGTTTAGGCGCGTCTGCTAATACCAGGCGCCTAAATACAAGCAATGTACTGTTGCATGTGCAAAAATTTCCTTTATGCAATTTATGAAATTTTTGCAAATGCACTTCTCAACTGCCATGTAATTGAACTTTCTTAAGTTTTAATTAGATAGCTCTTCAGTGTATGCTCGGCCTAGTCTGATGCATCCTCCGGACACTGTTCCGGAGTTTTTTGCGGGCTCTGCTTGACTTACAATCATGCAGAGGTGGTACTCACCTATAGCTACCATTGGCCACAGTGCCTACCCACCTTTTTTGAACCAATAAATATTTTTTTTTATAGAATACATACATGCAAGCATACTGGTCTCCCCTCTCCCTGAGTTATTCATGGTCCTTCGAGCCGGATATTTGCGGCTTTATTATATCCACTAGACGACCAAGTAAAAAAAAAAATCACACAAAATGCCTTCTCTCAACAACAGAAGATAAATGACTAACCGTATACATATAAAATTTGACCGCAGTCATAATAATAGATTGGCGCTTACACATATGTTAGTGTTTGGCCGAGCTTCTCCTCCGATTTGCGGAGTGCGTCTTGATGTTGTCACACAAAGACCTACAGTTTTATGCCGACTCTGAACGGCGATTGTATTTTTATGAGAAGCTGTTTTTCATGGCAGAAATATTCTCGGAGGTTTGCCAATGCCTGCCGAGGGGCAACCCCTATTAAAAAAAAAACACTTTTTCGACATGTTTTTGCGATATTGCTTTGACTAGAGCGTGAACACAGGCCCTGCGGAGTGGAAGCGCGCATTGCTCTCCACTACACCACAGCGGCCGCTGACCGCATCCATACAACTCAGTAAAGAAAAAATGAGTAAAATGAAAGTAGTAGTCGTCGAATCGACTAATATTGGCACTGCAGGGTTAATAAACCACTTAAGTAGTACCCAAATTTATTAACAATAATGTGTGCATTTTAGTTAATAAATTTTATTTTCAGGAGCATGTTTATAATGAAATTACCATTAAATTTTGATAAAATATTTATTAATAAAATTCTTTTCTCCGAACTTCCTGTTCCGCAAAATAATTTGTAACATCACCAAAGCTTAAAGATAGAGCCATAGAATTTTCAATAGACAGAATAACCAAGTTACGTAGCCTGTCTTGTCCCATAGAGTTTCCCAAATAGGTTTTTATTAATTTTAGTTTCGAAAATTATTGTGTGCACTAGTGGTAGGCACAGGAATTGGAACAAATAACATTAATGCAGTACATACTTCAGGAAAGCAGGACGACATAAAATAAAATATGTATATGGTCAAAATTTTGGGAACGAGGAACGAGTGAAGAAAAATATTTCTTTGACGCACCAGCCAACTCTTGATATCATTTGTTGTTGTTCGGTTGCACTTACTTCTGATGATATCTTAAAAGGAATTTCGAAGCTCAAAAACTCATCGCAAACGGACTTTGATGGTCTCTCGGCTCTTTTATTAAAAAGTTGTCCCGCTCTGGTACTTCCGTTGAAAATGATCTTCAACAAATCTTTGTATTTTGGGAAATTCATTGATGCCTGGAAACTGGCTTCAATAACCCCTATATTTAAGAATGGCAACAAGAATGATGTTAGCAATTATAGACCTATTTCGAAACTCACAAATGTATCTAAGCTCTTTGAAATTGTCGTCAAAGATAAAATGTATTTCTCAGTTAAGAGTCTAATTAGCCAAAATAAACATGGGTTTGTAACGGGTCGTTCCACAGTTACAAATCTGGCAGTCTTCAGCGAATATTGCATCTCAGCATTTTCTTCAGGATGTCAAGTTGATTGCATCTACACCGACTTTTCGAAAGCCTTCGACAAAGTTTCGCACATGGTGTTGATTGACAAACTCGCATGCCTTGGCTTCCACTCAACCTTTCTGCAATGGCTCAAGTCATACTTGTATCGACGACGGTGTGTTGTAACTGTGGATAACGCGCAATCAGAACCTTTTTTCGCTACTTCCGGTGTTCCACAAGGTAGTGTTCTAGGTCCCTTTCTTTTTATATTATTTGTAAATGACATCGGTTCTTGCTTTTCTTTTGCTAATTTTCTTTTATATGCAGATGACTTGAAGATTTATTCAACTGTTAAGAATTCTTCTGATATGAAAAAGCTCCAATCCGAGTTGGATAACTTTTATTTGTTGTGCTTAAGATCTCATCTTTCATTAAATATTAACAAATGCTTTTACGTATCATTTTCAAAATCGCGAAATTTATTAATAACTCGGTATAGTTTATCTGAGTGTAGTCTGCAGTCAGTTAACGAAATCAAGGACCTTGGTGTTATCTTTGACAGCAAATTTTCATTTAGCAGCCATATTAATTTTATTATATCGAAAGCATATGCTATGCTTGGCTTTGTGCGGCGGAATAGCACTGAATTTTCCGATCCGTACACTTTAAAACTGCTATATACCTCTTTCGTACGTTCTCACCTGGAGTATGCAGCAATAATCTGGCGTCCGTTCCACCAGTTCCATATCAATAGGATTGAACGCGTTCAGAAAGTGTTTCTCAAATTTGCCTTACGATCACTACGCTTTTCTGCGCCCATACCCTCATATAATGCGCGCTTATCGCTGCTCAATCTAAAATCGTTAGATAAAAGAAGGTCAACTTTGTCTCTAACTTTCATTTTTTGCATTATCCAAGGATCTTGTGACTGTCCGCAGCTTTTGGGTAGAATACATTTTAATGTACCGAGGAGGTATCTGCGTGCTTCCCTGCCTTTTTATGCTGAAAATTTCAGAACGAATTATGCCCGTAATGCACCCATTGGCCGTGCAATTTGCGAATCTAACCAGATCTCAACTTCTATCGACCTTGATTTTTCTCTACCTAAGTCAATTTTTATCAATATTCTTAATTTGATGCCCTAGTTTAAGCTTGATTGTTAAATAGTCTGTAAGAAATTATGCTTTCATAGACTGATTGTTAAATAAATAAATAAATAAATAAATATACATACATCTTAAAGTATCTAGAAACAAGTGCCGATTGATATCCAATTTGTGCGGTGCGCGTTCATTTCTCTTGTGCTTCTCATGCGATCAAAATGGAGAATATAGTCTAGTATAGTAAATAGGTAATGTTAAATACCACATATTTCGGTTTATAGATTTGTCATCCACGTGCATTATCGAAAATTTAATATTTTTATAGTTTCTTGGAACCTTTATCATTATTAAAATACTTTAGTTTAATTTTTAACTTTGCAGGATTCGCCAAGTTTTCCGTATATGTGACGTGACATATGTATATCTTACTTCCAAAAAATGTAACGTTAATAATAATAATAGATTGGCGCTTACACATATGTTAGTGTTTGGCCGAGCTTCTCCTCCGATTTGTGGTGTGCGCCTTGATGTTGTCACACAAAGCGGAGGGACCTACAGTTTTACGCCGACTCCGAACGGCGATTGTATTTTTATGGGAAGCCGTTTTTCATGGCAGAAATACACTCGGAGGTTTGCCATTGCCTGCCGAGGGACGACCGCTGTTAAGAAAAAACCTTTTCTATATTTTTTGCGATGTTGCTTTGAACAGGGTTTGAACCCAGGTGCTGATGAGTGGAAGCGCGCACTGCTTACCACTACACCACAGCGGCCGATGTAACGTTAAAGACCACTTAAAACCACATCTTTAAAACAACAAAAGATATTGTCTGTGTATAAAATGTAGTTTTTGAGGTTTATTATCAGGATAAATGAAAAACTTTCGGTTTTTACACGACGTTTCAGAAATATAAACTGAAATATACGCGCGACTGTAACGATAACGACAAAAAATTTTATTGATTTTAAGTACTTTCAAAAATTATAACTTCTAAGTACTTAGTTTTCTTAAAAGTTTTAGGTTATGCCTGAGCTCGCGGTCTGTTGGGTCGAGGCCCTATCGGATCGGAGGCCGTGGAATTTTGCCAGCCCTGCCGCCCTATAGTTACGCCTCTGCGATATGGTTTATTTTTTTTCTCAGTGCAGTGCAGATGTGAGTATCTGTTGTATCATCAGCAATTATTGAAAAGCGTTTAGAATTATTGATGATAATTTTTTGTTGTATCATCTGGCCCCTGTTTTAACAATTTCATTTGGAATGCGCTAGCTTATGTATATATGTAGCATTTCCTGTCGCAGTTTCAATATGTTGTTTTAACGTCTCGTCTCCACTATCAATAGCTACACGCAGTAGAGCCCTGAAATTTCCGTAGTTTTCAGCAGGCATTCCTAATGAAAGCATTTCCTGACCCCGATGACCTCTTTAAGCAAACCCTTGCCTTCCACAGGATAACAAAACACGGAATATTGAAGTCGGTTTCTTTCTATTTTCAATTTGCTGCTTATTGCGCCCTTTATCAATTTCAATTATCACGTCATTCTTTTTGCTTTCGAAAATTGACTTGATTTTTGCGAAAATCTCTATACTGAAGTTTAAATTTTTCAACCATGAAAAAGAGTTTCACCATGTCTACTTAAATTCTAAGTTTCGATCGCCAGATGACGGAAAACTGAACGATATATTAGGGACCTATGCTCTCGTTAGAATTTTTCTTGGTCATTCAGTTTTTTACAAAAATTTGCAATATCATTTATAAACTCCTACAAGTAACACATTATTAGCAACAGAACAAAACAGAAACACAAATGAGGCCATTTTTTTATGAAAAATTTTGTGGAAAAACAACAATAATTTACAAATTTGGAAGTTATAGCTGCTATTTCGGATATCACCACAATTCATCAGACTTTTCACCGAGTTCATTGGGATTTGAACTCGCAACTTCGGCTGTCAAAGCCGGCGGTATTACCCACTGAGTTAAATTCGCAGGTAAACTGTTGTTGCTTTTTCCACTTTTTCATTTGGTCAACCCAACTAAAATCAATGGCTCCGAATTTGTTGCTATTTGGACTTGATTCGAATATTATAACTTTAAGGTGTGTTTGTCCTTTAAGTTATTGGTTTTGGCGAATTTAACTGCAACTGCTACGTGCCAACAGCAAACACTGCTAAAATACCTGCCTGTCAAATTGAAAGGGCCGAAAGGCGAAGTGACAGTCGTTGCGTTCATTGATGAAGGAGCTAAAATATCATTGATGGAGGAGAGTATTGCAAACACCATTGTAGTGAAGGGTAAAACTGATACGCTTCGCTTGAAAGATTAGCAATCAAACGACAAGTGAACAATCGCGGCGAGTGTCATTGGAAATCGCCAGTGTTTTTGCAGAATCTACAGCATATCAAACGAGTGGCGTACGAACAACAAAGAAATTGTATTTGCCGCCGAAGACTTTGAACTTAGGCTAATTCGTTTGTCAACACGAACAGCTGAGAGCCGCAAATATGTTTGATTATTGCAGCGCAACTTAACTGAAGCTTTCCGCAATAATTAATTATTAATTAGTTATTTTAACAATAATTAATTATTAATAAACAATGACTGATGTTTAGTTCACTAGATCGATTCAGTAGATCAATATCTGTAATTAAAAAAAAAGGGTTAAAATCCTCGCTTTTTTGCGGCAGTTATAACCGCTTTCATCAAAGGTTGCTATTAAGAGAGGTAAAAAGAAGCGTTCGTACTCAAAAAGAAAACTTCATTATTCGAAAAGTCCGATTTTCTGAGCAAAAATAAAAAACGTGTCTCATTAAATTGTTCAAGGAACAATCCCTGTGAGTTTTATCGCAAACTTAAATTCACGTTCCCTTGGCCTGGGTGATTTGAGATGGAATTACCCGTTTATATAAAATTAGTTTTAAAACTGGTTATAGTATACACGTCGCATAAAAGGTATTTAAATTATGCTGAAATAAGCATCAATAATTTCTTAATCGGTTAAGTAGTTTCCGAGATATTAAACACATAAGAAATATAAAAGTTGAACTTTAACCTCTTTTATCGGCTTTGGTTTTTATTTGCACCAAATAATTTTGGTATGGTTGAAATCAGCATAAAAAATTCTATCGATCCTCATTCCTTGTTTTTTTTATAGCTAAACGGTTGGCATTCTAGACTTAAGTGTGTGTGTGTTAAATCCTGTAGTACGGGAACAGACTAAATGAGAATAAGAAAAAATAAACAAAAAAATGTCAAATTAAACTTTGAGTTTCTTAAACATCCCAATGTGAACACTTGACAGTTGGTCATAAACCGAAAACGTTATACTCGAGTTAACGGCTCAATGAGAACGTAATATTAGACTTTGTTGCTTCTTCAATTTTCCCTAATAAACAATATTGTGGTACAAAGCTCAATAAAAAATATTAAAATAAAAATGTTAATAAGTCATAATAAAATTGGCAAATACATAGTTTAGGATGAGCCTGCTTGAAACTATACGCACAATAAAGCAACTTAATGTATAGAATTTACAATAACGACCACGCTGTCAAGTTGAAATACCGGCAAATCAGCTGCGCTTGACGGTAGTAGGTTGCATAAGGGAATGAATTAGCAACAAGAGTTTGCGGGCTGTGCATAGCTCAGTGGTTAGCGCTTCTGACTTTGCACATCGATGATGTGGGTTCGATCCCTGCTGAAGTCTAGAAAAAAGAAGTCTGATGAGGAGATGTGGTGTTCTCCGAAATAGCTGCTATAACTTTTACCGCTTAGACTTTGTTGCTTTTTCAATTTTCCTTAATAAACAAAATCGTGGTACAAAGCTCAAAAAAAGATATTGAAATAGGAAATCCTTATCATTTTCGCTTGCTCAGGAAGTGTGATTTGCCTGTTTAAAATCGCCTCTCAGGACTTTTACAAATCTCCATGCTTCTTTACTTGACGGGTTTTCATTAAGACTACCAATTTTGCTATTGAAATTTTTTGTTGGAGTCCTTGATTTGGGCTTTCCATTCCTTTATAATATCAAGCATTTTTGCTGTGCTATCCTCAAAAACTTATGGGTCTTTCCATCTCAAATCACCCAGGCCGAGGGAAAGTGAATTTAAGATTGCGATAAAACTCACAGGGATAGTTGTTTAAACAATTTAAGGAGACACGTATTTTTTCTTTTTGCTCAGAAATTTGAATTTTTCGAATAATGAATTGTTTTTTTTTTT
>NW_023458555.1:59500028-59511836 GCF_013731165.1 Rhagoletis pomonella | reverse complement strand
TCAATATTACATAGTTACATCCTGAGCTAATAAAAGGAAGGTAATAATAATAATAATAACGAATAGACTTTTAAATACATATACTATCTATATATATTAAAATGAAATGTTTTCCGTATGACGGCGATGCCTGACCAAACGGCTGAACCGATTTCCATTCTGTAAAAAGTACTTTTTTGGACCTTCTGTGTGGAAGGTTTTTCGATTTAAAAAAATTTGAAATTTTTTGTTATTGTTGCCGAAAAATGAAGGATGGTGAGTCGTCACGATTTCACAACTTCATAGAGTTTTCTGTATATTTTATGGCACTAAACTACTAAACGGCTGGACCGATTTGGTTCATATTTGGAACATATATTAGTACCTTGAGAAGAAATATTTCTACCAAAAATTTGCTCGCTAGGTGGCGCTGGGGTCAGGACATTCCTACAAATTGCATTTACTTGCCGATTTGGCTCATATTTTGAAATTTTCTGAGATAGGGCGTTTTTGAACCGAGTTCTGAGATAGGGCGTTCTTCAACAAATTTCTGAGATAGTGTTTCTCAATAAAATTCTGAAATAGATTGTTTTTCAATAAAATTCTGATGTAGGGCGTTCTTGAAAAGTTTTCTGAGATAGGGCGTTTTCGAACTGGCTGCCGAGATAGGTCGATCTTCCACTCAGCCATCGATATGTTAGCCAATTGAAAATAAATATTGGGACTAAAAATGTACACGATAGGTGGTATTGTGGACGAGATATTCCTAAAATTCTTATACACTGGGATAATGATAGATATCTACTATATATTTGAAGAAGTATGTATGTATGTATGTATATATGTATGTATGTATGTATGTGCCAGGTTGCAGCCTAAACGGATGGACAGAATCATATGAAATTTTGGCACAGTATTGCTATGACACCTGGGCTTATAACAGGAAGAAAAAAATTGGGATTCGACAAGGGGGCGTGGCACCTCCCGTAGTCGTGAAATTTTTTATCAGCTATAACTTCGGAACCATGAGTGAAATGAACTTGAAATTTGGGATGCAGACATATCTATGGTAGGTGCTTATAGTAGGCTATAAATACATGAGTATGTAAAAAGGGGAGTGGCACATCCCATAGGCGTGGAATTTTGTATGACTTATAACTACGGAACCATAGGTCACACGAACTTGAAATTTTATATACAGACATATCTACGGTAGGTGCTTATAGTAAGGTATATACGAAGGCGCTTTTAAATGGAGGCTTGGCACATTCCGTAGGTGTGGAATTTTTTATCAGCCATGACTTCGAAACCATAAGTTACATGAACTTTAACTTTGGTGGGCAGGCATAGCTATGGTATGTGCTTATAGTAGACTATAAATACACAAGTTAGTAAAAGGGGATATGGCACAGCCCATAGGCGTTTAAATGTTTATCAGCTATAACTTCAGAACAATAAGCCCCACGAACTTGAAATTTTCATATGCAGGTATAGCTATGGCAAGTGCTTACAAAAAGATATATATAAATGAATTTGTAATCCCATAGGCGTGGAAATTATTATTATTATTATTATTTTATAAGATACAAACATACATGCTTGAGTCTAATTTAGGAAAAGAGTACTAGCTGCCAGGGCTTTCGACTCTATCTTATGCACAGTGGCTATATCGTTTACCTGTGTGATTTTAAAAGTACTACAGTAGGGTTTTGATATTCCGGACACTCGATAATCCGGACACCGCGCTAATCCGGACATGCGTGGGGTCTCCATTGAGAACTCTGTAATCCGGACATGACGCCAATACTTAGTACGCGATAATTCGGACGCTTTATATTTTATTTTGTTTTTGTGTCTGGAATGATATCCATTCGAAGTTCTTTACTCACAACGGGAATTGGCGTTATTTTTTAAAATTATATAAGTATGCATTGAATTCACGCACCGCCTGACCATGCTATGTCTCTGCGTGGCTCAGTTATCGTCTTGACGTTGATTTGTTTACCTCGTGCGGCAAGAGCCTACTGAAGAACGGGAATTGTTATTTTAGGCTAATTTAAAGTCGTGTGTGAAGTTAATTTACAGTCGTTTAGTCCTTGAGGACAGTGCCTAGTGAAGATGCCACCAATTGCTACAAAAAAACGTACCTTTTTAACAATCGACCAAAAATCAGAGGTGTTAAAAAAATTGAAGCAAGGAAAGTCGGTTAGAAAGCTGGCTTTGGAGTATAATGTAGGTAAATCTACAATTTCGGTTATAAAATTAAAAGAATCACAGACAGAAAGGTAAGAAAATAAAATTTAGTAAGAAGATTTGTCTTCTTTTTATACCTTTCATGAGCATGAAATGGTATTATAACTTTGGTCCGATGTTTGTAAGTACCAGAACAAAAAGAGATAGACCCATTAAAATGTATACTTTTATGATCAGAACGTCGAGCTGAGTTGATTTAGCCATGTCCGTCTGTCCGTCTGTCCGTCTGTCCGTCTGTCCGTCTGTCCGTCTGTCTGTCTGTTTGTATGCAATCTAGTCTCTCAGTTTTCGAGATATCCGGATCAAATTTGGTAGGTGGGTGTATTTTTATAATGTATTAATCATTTGTCGGAACCGGAAGAATCGGACCACTATAACATATAGCTCCCATACAACTGATTGTTCAGATATGAGATTTTTCGTTATAACTTCTCCATTTATGCAGCTACGAACATGAAATTTTGCAGCCCTTGCACCCATTATCAACAGAATTCTTACAGTGAAAATTACAAAGATCGGGTCACTATAACCTATAGCTCCCATACAACTGATTGTTCAGATATAAAATTTTTCGTTATATCTCTTCCATTTATATAGCTGGGAACAGGAAATTCCGCACAGTTTTCAATAATTATCAACAGAAAACTTACAGTGAAAATTAAAAAGATCGGATAACTAAAACCTATAGCTCCCATACAACTGATTGTTCAGATATGAGATTTTTCGTTGTAATTCATCCATTTATGTAGCTAGGACCATGAAATTTCGCGCTGTTTTCACTCATTATCAGCAGAAGACTTACAGTGAAAATAACGAAGATCGGGTCACTATAACCTGCAGCCCCCATACAACTGATTGTTCAGATATGAGGTCTTTTATCATATCTCCTCCATTTATGCAGTTAGGAACATGAAATTTCGCACCATTTTCACTCATTATTAACAGAATACTTACAATGAAAATAACAAGGATCGGATGACTAAAACATATATCTTCCATACATCTGATTGTTCAGATATGGGATTTTACTGTAAAACTCCTTTATTTGAACAGCTAAAACCGATAAATTTCGTAAGATATTTTATAAATAATAATACAAAGTCTACTGAGAAAATCGTCAAAATCTATGCTGTATAAGCTTTATCTCCTATAGCACTGATTGTTCAGATACCAGTTTTTGCGATATATCTCCTTTATGTAGGAAACTAAACCCAATAAATTGTGTTACCGGTTTACATACCGATCACATAGCAGTGAAAATCACTTAGATTGGTGCCATATAAAGTATATCTTCCATACCTCTGATTGTTTAGATGCGATTTTTTATATAAGTATGTAACTCCTCTATCGATGTATCAAAATCAGTAATCTGTCAAACTAAAATTTGCAGATGTTCATGAAAGGTATGAAGCCTTCGGCATAGCCGAAGACAGCGCTGCTCACTTGTTTAAATTGAGAAACTAATAACAATGCCAATCATGCATTTAGGTACATTTCTAAAAGTGAAAATGGTCTTGGCCAAAGGAAAACGATGAGATGTGCGGAATACCAGATGATGGAGGAACGCCTATATAATTGGTTTATAAAAAAAACGACAGCTGAATGTACCTGTATCCTCTGAAATTCTTCGAGAAAAAGCAAAAGTTTTCTGTTCTGAAATTTATGGTTCAAATGTGGAATTTTTCGCAAGCAAGGGCTGGTTTAATAACTTTCGATCAAGATATGGAATTAAATTTCTAAAAATTTCTGGTGAAAAATTAACTAATGACTCTACGGCTGTGCAGCCATTTATTGAACAACTTCAGACAAAAATTCGTGAAAAGGGGTTAACAAATTCACAAATATACAATGCAGATGAAACTGCACTATTCTGGAAAAAGTTACCAGATAAAACACTTGCGCTGCGCACCGAAAAAACAGCACCTGGGCGTAAAATTGGTAAGGAACGAATCACGTTATTGGTTTGTTGCAATGCATCCGGAGAACATAAGCTAAAATTGTTAATGATCGGGAAAGCGAAAAATCCTAGGGTGTTCAAACAGGTTAAGCTGCCATTGGAGTATGCTAACAGCAAGAATGCGTGGATGACAGAGATGATTTTTAGAAACTGGTTTAAGAATTCATTTATTGTACAAGTGCGGAAACATTTAAAAGAGAAAAATTTGCCACCTGTCATCCATTGTCATTAGCTAGCTCCGAAGAAGATATATGCGTAATGTTTTTACCCCCCAATTGCACAGCATTAGTCCAACCAATGGATCAAAATGCTATCCGAATTCTGAAAGTGAACTATCGTAAAAGTTTCCTATCATTTATGTTATCAAATTTAACCGATAATTTGACGGATGTTATTAAAAAGTTTTCTTTAAAAGACGTTGCATTTTTGGTGACGAATGCTTGGAACGCAGTAGGCACTAATCTACTTCAAAAATGTTTCAACAGAATCTTGAAACACGAAGAATGGGATTCGGATGACGACTTGCCCCTTGCGCAATTACGCTCTAATCACTTAAGTGAAGTAATCGACCTGCTGGTTGAAATAAGTCCGGATGTGTATCAGAATAATGAAATTACTGAATGGATAAATGACGAAGATATAGATCAAGGAGAGGAAAGTGAGGAGGACGAAGAAATTGAGGACGATATTTTAGAAGGAAATGATAATCCAATCCCAAAAATATCCCATTCAGATGCTATTGCCGCATTAAACACTTGCATACAATATGCTGAAGAGCAGGATTTTAGGTCCGGAGATATTTTGAAACTTATTGGCCTAAGAGAGATAGCTTATACAAATCGCAATGAAACCAAACTTCGTCAGACCAAAATCACGAATTTTCTTCATCAATAGCATGCAACTTAATACAACATTATTTTCATGAATTAAAGTTTTGTGTTATTTTACATTTGTATGTAATAAATCTTGATGTGAAATCATAAAATGAAATAAAAATGAACTAAGCTGTTGAGAATATGTAAAATTTTTATATTTTTTTAGGACTTCGATAATCCGGACATTTCGATAATACGGACACTGCTCGGTTTTTAATTGTCCGGATTATCGAAACCCTACTGTATATGAATTTTAACGAGTTACATTGTTTAAGAAAGCTATAAAGTTTTTTGATGTTTTCTGAAGAGCGTTTCTTAAGAAGGGTGGATGGTTTAATGTCATTGAAATGTTGGCTTCTCTCGATTTGGCGGAAAGTGCATTCGTCCAGTAAGTGGTCAGTTGTGGGAGGTAATCCGCACCACGGACAAACGTTTCTTGGCATCCCTGTGAAGATGTGTTCGTGGGTCAATATCGTATGCCCGATGCGTAACCGTACGAATGTGGTGGATTGACTGCGGGTGATGTTGTTCGGGAATAGCGTCTTTTGTCCTGATGTGTTAAATGTACTGTATCTGGATTTGCATTCTTTCCATATTTTGTACTTTCGATCCTGATTGCCGGCTGCAATAATTCTCTTCAGATCGTGTTTTTCAGATGTGGGGAAGGTGAGGCATGGTTGGGTATACATTTGTTTTGCTGCTTCGTTGCCTGTAATCCCAACGTGTCCGGGGACCCATAGTATGTTAACTTTTTCGGTATGGGTATGCAGTGTCGTCTTAATATTTTGAATTAGGTTACTGGAGCAATTGACGTTTTGGATTGCGTGTAGGCATGACAGGCTGTCTGTGCAGATTATGTACTTTCCTTTGTGCTTGACCGCGTAGTCGATAGCTGATTTAATGGCGAACGCTTCGGCTGTGAAGACTGAAGTTCCCGCAAGAAGCCAACCCCCTGATATGACTTCACCTGTATGGGAGACTACCGCAAACGTGGTTACATCATTGGATTTTGAGCCATCTGTATATATGACATTCCAGTTAGATTGGATGTATTTAGTAAGCTGGTCGCGAAAGAGATTTCTGTATATTTCAGGACTTGTTGCAGATTTTTTTTGCCGATGCAGGTTCGTGTTGATTACGCCACTGTTAAAGAGCCACCAAGGGTGGGGGGTTATTTTTTGTTGCG
Organism: Rhagoletis pomonella; assembly: GCF_013731165.1. NCBI lineage: Eukaryota > Metazoa > Arthropoda > Insecta > Diptera > Tephritidae > Rhagoletis > Rhagoletis pomonella. The sequence continues at coordinate 59,505,586 of NW_023458555.1, read as the reverse complement.
GCTGTTTTGTGGCGCGAATCCCAGTTTTTTGGAGTATGCTGCACAACGGCGTATGGTAGATATCAATTTGAATCTTCGCTTGTGGCTGAATACTTTCCTAAAACAAGTGAAAAGTACCGGATTTTTTGTGTTAAAGAGGCGGGGAACAAGTTCCCACGTAGCTTCCTTTACTCTTTCTTCTATTGAAGGTAACCCTGCTTCGGCTAATAATGCTCTGGTGGGGGATGTTGGGAAAGCATTGAGGCTGCGACGAATAGCAGTATGGTATGGGGCATTAGATGCCAAGAATTTAACAATGTTCAGCCTGGCAGCTAGGTTTTACCTTAATTCTAAACAATGTGCCTTAAAGTTAAGCCTGTGATCAAAAATTACTCCAAGTATTTTTAGGGTGTTGGTTTGCTCAATATTTAAATTTTTGAATGTTAATTCGAGGTTAGGGCAGTTATGTTTTTTGCAGATGTGCAGTGTCTTGCATTTGCCGATCGATAATGCTGCCCGAGACGAGTTTCCCCATCTATCAACGTCTGTGAGAATTCTGGAAAATGTTTCTTTTACAAGCGATAAGTCAGCTATTTTGGTGAAAATAATAAGGTCGTCCGCGTAAATTCCGTAGTCGACTTTTTTATACTTTGCTAAGATCTTGCTTACTTGGTCAAAGGCAATGATGAACAAAACTGCGGAAAGGGACGATCCTTGCGGGATTCCGTTGTGTAACGGATGAAGCTTGGACGTTTTGTTCAGTACACGAACGAGGAAATTAAGTTTGGTCAAAAAGGCTTTGACAACGCCAAAGATTTTAGGACCAACTTTCCATCTCTGCAGTTGTTCTAGTACAGTGTGGGCTCCAATGCGATCAAATGCTTTTTCAAAGTCGGTCGCTATGATTCTAGCATGACCTTTGGACGAAAGTGCATCGAACGCGAAATGTTGGATTTGGAGTAAGACGTCCATAGTGCTGTGGCCTTTCTTGAATCCAGCTTGTTTTGCGGTCCATAGGTTGTTTTGCGTTATGAATCAAGAAATTCTTGTAGCTATGATCTTCTCAAAAATTTTTGCTAGACAAGATAGTAGCGATATAGGGCGGTAGCTATTAATGTTTGTAACGTAGCAATTCACTACGAAACAATAGTACACAGCACGTTGAAGTACATACGCACCCCACCGTACATACATATCCCACTATACATACATACAGACACCACTGTACACACATAACAACGCATATACATACCTTCCGATACATATCGACAACGTACAAACGAAGCATACACACTCCACTGCACATATATATACCACCGTACATACGCGACAATGTACATATGTACTCTTCGGCACACTCATACAGCATCAGGCAAAACACTGCTAGCAGCATACCAACCACTTCGTTCGCCAGCTACCATCGGGACAGCGTACACGACGAATTCTCAAACGAAATACACAGCAACGGGTATAAAAAGCTGAACAAGTGCGCAGTCGAGTCAGTCTCGCTAGGTAAGCGTTGGGCTTGACTAGTCGGTTGGCGCCTAGTGGTGTGTCCTCGGACGCACTAAATCGTCTCTGACTAGTCAACCCAAACATTGCTTGACCAGCCGGTTGGCGCCTAGTGGTGTGCCTTCGGACGCACTAAATCGTCTCCGGCTGGTTAATCCAAGCACGGCTCGACCAATCGGTTGGCGCCTAGTGGTGTGTTTTCGGACGCACTAAATCGTCTCCGGTTGGCCGAGCCACGGCTACCGCCGCCCCCATTCCAGCCCCTACTCATGTAGTGTGCAATTATGGGAGCGGCGGTGCCTGACTAGTCTTGCTAGGTCGCTCCGCTCCATCGGTTGCCGAGTAACAATACGAGCCACCCGTTGCCATTAGAGGACATCCGTTGCCGAAGATCACCCGCTGTGCCGCCGCCGCTGCTCAACCGTTGCTCCGCTGTTGCCGAGAATCACCCGCCGTGCTGCTAGCGCTCCCACCGTTGCTCAACCGTTGCTCCGCTGTTGCCGAGAATCACCCGCCGTGCTGCTAGCGCTCTCGCCATCATCCGCTCCGACCCGACCGCACGACCACAACGAACGTCACCCCTCTCTCGCTCTCCCTCTCTTTGGACATAAGGTAAGCACTCTAGTCGTAGCGCCGTGTGTGTGTGTGTGTTCGAAGTAAATACACTAAAATAGTGTGTTTTATTTGGTGGGGGTTAGTGGGACCTTCGCCGGACTCTGGATCGGCTGAGTTCACCTCAGCCTTTGACAAAACCCACCTCATATGTTTTCAACTGGCTTATTAGGCTTGGGGATCGGGACTACTACTGCATTGAGCCAAGTGTGAGGGTAGACACCTTTTTCGAGCATTAGGTTGTAAATATCTAAAAGTTTTCTTTTCCCGATTAAAGGTAGGTTTTTAATCATCGGGTATGAGATCCGATCTAACCCTGGCGTTTTTCCTTTGGAGTGTGAGACGGCATTTTCCAATTCGATGGAAGAGATAATTACCTCCAATTTATTGGCAGTTACACAAATGGTACTTGGAGAATACTTTAGTGATTGAAAATATTCTTTTTTTGTAGTATATTCATTGGAAAAGTTACTGTCATTCGAATAGCTGGATCATGTTTCAGCAAACGCTGATGCAATGTCGGACGGATTGGACACGACGGAATTCTTGTAACTGACAGAACGGATGGATGTTGGTGGAAGTCCGGTTAAGGTTTTGATGTTGGACCATAGTCTAAGTGGAGGGGAAAGTGGTGTAATTTTTGAAGAGAAATCTTGCAAAGCCTTTCTTTTGGCCTCCCTGAGTTGCTTGCGAAAAACAGCATTGGCTTTTTGGTATGCTACAAGGTTGGAAATCGTTTGAGAAGCCTTGAAGTGTTGCCAACTTTTTTTTTTGTTATTCCGCAGTTTTTGGAGATCTCGATTCCACCAAGGGACTTGCTGCCGCAAGGGCAAGGGTTTGGTTTGTGGTATAGCTTTGTTGGCGGCAGACCTAATAACTTTCGATATTTTAGAGACTTCATGGTTGATGTTTTTAAAGGTCCATGTTCCGAAGAGTTTGCTGCATTCCCGTTGGAAATAGTCTCAATTCGCGAGGTCAGTTTTAAATTTGGGAGCGGGCCGGAAATTTGGGAACTGGAAGTTTGTTTGTATTTCCGTGAGAATTGGGAAATGGTCACTCCCGAATAAATCATCCAGCACTTTCCAGTTGCAACGAGAAGATAGTGCAGGAGAACAGAGCGAAAGGTCTACGTGTGTAAGTGTTTTCCTTGTGGAAAAATGTGTTGGGGAGCCATCATTAAGTATAATAATGTTTTCAGCGAGTACAATATCTTCAATTATCTTTCCTCTGGCGTTTGCTACTTTTGAGCCCCAAAGTGGACTCCACCCGTTAAAGTCTCCGACTATTAGTAAGAGAGTTTTAGCTATGTGAATTAAGGACCTAAGATCTTGCGAGAGTAATTGGTCTTGGGGCGGTATATATATATTTAATATTGTAAACGAAAAATTTAAGTTAATTTGTAGTGCTATTGATAATATACTGGAATTTGTTTGGATGGCCGTGTGAGGTATGTGTCGTTTAATAAGAATACCTACGCCGTGGCTGAGTTGGAAAAATTGTAAAAATAAGACGTGTAAGCTTTTGGGACAACTGTGGTATTATGGTTGTTTGGTAGATGAGTTTCCTGTAGGCAGATTACGTCAGGGTTTGAGTCTTTAATTAGTAGGGTAAGCTCTGCATAATTGTTATAGTACCCATGAATATTCCACTGCACAACTTTAAAATACATTTACATAAAGAAAAAGTATATATATTTTTAAATACGAAAAAAAAAAATATGTATAAGTATTATTAAATTATATTTTGTCTTCAGTATTTAGATACTTAGTTACTTTTTTCTTTTTTTTTACGGTGTATGCTATTCCGTGAAATTTTGTTTTTCTATGTTTCCATATGGCGTTGAATTAAGTGAATTCAGAAATGGAGCTAAGTGCTGGAGTTCAGCAGGTAGCGGCGTTAGAGATATATCAGAGTTAATTCCTTCAGTATTAGTTGTATTGCTGTTGGTGCTATTGTGTGCAAAAATGCTTGGTAGAGGTGAATTATATGGAGATGTAAAGCTCTCGTGTTGTTCATCTTGCTGTTGGTTCAGTGTTGTTATGTTTTGAGAAGCTTCGGATGCTGATTGTGGGGCGCAGTTGTTATGTGTGGTGAAAGAATAATTGTGTGTAATTTTGTTGTCGTTGTCTTTATTAGCTTTACCGCGGAAACACAATGCCGGCGAACGGCGAACTCACCACAGCGAAATTACCGCTGTCAAAATTAGAATACCCATCGGCATATGAAATTGAACACAGCAAAAGCGAAATGCGAAGTTCGCACGGCGGCGTTTCGTGGCGATAGATTTATTTCTATCGCTCTGCCGGGCGATGGCGGCAGTACATGCCAAAGGTGGCCGTATGTTTTTTTTACTTTCAAAGATTTAGAAGAAAACAGCTTGTAACCCGAATTATTTTTGATGGCATGAAAAATACAGTGATCGATTCGTTAAATCTGGCATAAATTAAAATAATTTAAGGGGGAATCCCTTGCCTTATATTTATGTTTGTTATCATTTCATCATTTCTAAATATAGTTTCGTTTTTCAAAATATGGTCACCTAACTTATAAGTACGACGAAGTGGTATCAGTTGTTTTCGCTACCGCTCTAATTCTGTTAAAGTAGGCGAAATAGCAGGGCGAACGGTGAACGACGGCATCGCCCAATTCTGCGAACTTCGCCGTTCGCCGGATATTGTGTTTCAAGCATTATGCTGTTTAATTTCGTCTACATTGTATTTTGTATTAATGTTGTTGGGTTGGGATTTGGGAGAGTGGTGAGAAAAATTGCGAGTTGGAATGTTGCTTTGAGTACTGGAGGTATTTTCATCGTTTGATGCTGGTTCGGGGAGTGTGTAAGTGGAGTCTTTAACAAGATTGTTTGTTTGTCGTGTTGTGATAGAAGAGTAAGATTGCTCAATTGTGTTGTTGTTAGTTAAGCTGCCTGCTAGTCGTCTGGCTTCACGCATCGTACATTTTTTTGTCGTTTTTATTTTCAATATTTCTTTCGCTTGCAGAAATTTCTTACATTCCCTTGCTGAGGCTGGATGCTGTTCTTGGCAATTAGCGCAACTGATACGTGTACATTGCGCTGGAGAGTGGGGTGGGAGGTTGCATATAACACAACTCGGTGAGTTCTTGCAGTGTTTTGCAGTATGCCCTAGAATTTGGCATGCCTTGCATCGCATCGGGTTGGGAATGTATTCTCTGATTTTTACAGAGTGCCAAGAAATATCGATTTTTGTTGGAAGGTTGTACAAATCAAAAGTTAATAAAACGACTCCACATGGGAAAGATTTTCCTTCTACCGTTTTTAGGAATTTGTATGCTCCTACTACACCTTGGGTACTTAGCTCCGAGACAATTTCTTTTTCGTCTACGTTATTGCATATACTGTACCTTTCACGTGATTGAGAGTGCTATGCAGTTTGCATTCGATTTGACATACTCCTGGTAATGATGATGTTTTCAAAAAA
>NW_023458555.1:59496232-59499928 GCF_013731165.1 Rhagoletis pomonella | reverse complement strand
GAGGCCGCTTTTCATATAACGGTAAATTTCAGATATGCTTGAAATTTCAATATTTCGAAATTTAAGGACGCTAATTTACTTAAAATGTATACACCCCGGCTTATCATGTAGCGGTAGCTTTCGGAAAGGTGGAAAACATATATTTAATACTTGCGCCGGGTATTTAATGTTCGGCTCCGCACGAACTTAGACTTTCTTACTTGTTTTTTAATAAGTAGGGTTTTTTCTATGGTATCCCCCATTTGCGCACTGATACATTTCTCCTGTATCACCTTGAAGAGTTCAGTAATAATTTTGTCACCCTCAGTTACCTTTCCCTTAAGGTACTCCGGTTAGTCTAAAACTGACCGTGATTCTTTATTTGCATTTTTGCTGAAAGTCGGGCTGCGGGTATTCCGAGCCAGATTTTTCTCCGCGTGCACTTTTCTAGTTATTGTGGTATATCTAGTTTTGGTTATTTTTCTGGTTACTTCTTTGTTCCTATCTCTGATCGGGTCTTTAGTGGTATTTAGTGGTGGAAAATCCGCGTCCTCCACAGCAAAAAGGTCAAATCTGTTGCTATAGCTTCTTGCGCCGCGATAGTTTCTCGACTACGCTAATGTAGTTTACCTCTTGCTCCCGCCCAAAATTTCTTTGCCTTGAAAACTTATCTTAATGTTGGTAGTTGGAATTAGCTTTTTAGACTAATTTTTCCTCCTGGAAAAATGCATAACTGAGCTAATGGGGATTTCCGAGCTCGCATTGGCCTTAATTTCATCGACACTATCATTTATGGGTACACCTCTGATAACTCCTTGAGTTTCGATCGCCGTCCTTGTAATGAAAGCTCTCAGTCCTTTCTGACGTGAGTTTCTCATTCAATAAGACATTTTTTGCTGAGAAAAGGTTCTTAAATGTCACTTTACAGAGGGTGCGGCCTATCTTGGTTATAAGTTCCATGTCCTTAAATCTATAGCTTTTTAGTTGATCGAACAATGGCAGCCCATTGCTAATTCTACTTTCATTGTGGGCCTCGCAATTACTTACATTGATCAACACAAAAATATCGCCATGGAAATCTTGGGGGGTATACTATTATGTCCTCTACTGTATGGTGCGCAGTTGTCCTTTTGTTTGTACCCGCACTGTTTTTTGCACTGTTGTGCTTTTGTCTGTCCATGACTGTATTCACCACACTTGTAGAGCAACTGCCGTTAAGCGACGCGTTGCCTGTTTTCTCACCTACTCTTTCTTCCTCTACTTCATTAACTGTACCTTCCTGAGCGTCCATGTTTTTAACATGCGATTATCCCGTTTTTTTCCTAACCTCGCAAAATTCACTCATAATATCACTTTTGCCAATATTTCCGGCATTGTTTTTTAAGAAACCAATAATTCTGGCTTAATTTTCTCTTTTAAAACGTTTCCCTCTCGTCAAGCTTAACTCCGTAAGCGTTTCAAAATCTTCCGCCGATGATGGCCTCGAGAAGGATATCGAAGACGCCATTGGGGATCTTAGCTTTTTTGCTGCCTCGAGTATTTTCACTCGCAGATATTAACGAAAATGTTCCCCACACTAAAAATTTTGCAAAATACCTACCGAATGTCCGGTTTGTTAAAGTTGGTGGCCTCTGTGCTGCCGCTGCCGAAAAACCCTCACAAATTGGCTAAAAGTCAAAGCTTCGAACCGCTGTCAAGGGTACCACACTTGCATGTAAGCACACCTATATAAAAAAAACACTAAATAATTGCTTTAAATGGGTTAAATGCACTTTATATGGGCTGGCGCAAAAATATAAAACACCAAAAGGCAAGATATTGCGCAGAAACGTTTGTGTGACAATATCAAGGCGCGGACAAAAAGCTCCGCCAATCACTAATATATCTGTGGTCGTAACTAATCGCCTAAGTCGAAAAACCTGAATTCGAGAAAAAACGCTTTAAACTTTTGGATTGTTATGAACCTTATGGGGAAACCAAAATATTTGCATTTATAACTTTTTAAATAGCCTAGCTAACGAGATGGGAGTTTCACATACACTTGGAATAGTAGTTGTAAAAATAATTTTGCTAATTTTTTCCACAAAGGCTAAAAGATCTTAAAAACTTTTTAAATGATTCTAGATGTATTAGCCCTAAAGCGGCGTCCTTGTAGTAACATCACACATCAAAATACGAGCTTTCTCACAACTAATCGCGGCCAAAAATTGAGTGCTTCCAATTTTTCGCGAACAAAAGCATTTACGATTTCTTACGAGCAATATCAATGTTCGTAAAGATTACGAAAGAGCAAACATCGCTGCAGTCGTCGTCCGTTCGATCCTGCGCGATCGTTCGCTGGCTGCGAGCGTTTTTTTGTGAAACTCGATCAGTTATGCTGCGTTTTTGCTGCATTTAGAACACAACATTTTGCACTTTCGAACATATGCTTTCGAAGAGCGTTCATGCTATCGCAATTAGCAAATATACATACATTTACGCGAGTTCGAAATCGTATGGTTTTGACAAACAGCCGTGCTTCAGTCGCTTATTCAGATCCGTATCTGTCACGATCAATTCGCAAGGAGAAGATAATGTGCAAAAAACCCTACTGAAAAGAAAAAAGAAATTTTATACAAATAATTCAATACAAAAACTTGAATTGTTTTAACCATAACCGAAAATTTGTTTGTGTATATATTCATTTGTCGGTGCTATCAGATTTCTCTCAGCATCACATCGATGTTAAATTTGCGTAACTTTTCTTTATCCAAATAATGTAAAATAACTAGTAGCTAGCAACTGTATACGCGAAAAAGAAATGTTCCACTTTTTCTCATTAAACCATGTTCGAATCGTAGAAATTTTTGAAGATCACAGGGTTGATTTTAGAATTTAAATTCGTAATGCAGGAATTGAGTTGCAATTAGTTGCATTTAGGCGACGAATTTTGTATGGATAAATGTGCATTTAAATAGCATTTAAAGCTAAATGCGCTAAATATGCTTTCACGCGTAAGCAAAAACAGTATTGTGAAGAATGAGCGTTCGTCTGGAGGATAAATCCGTAGCATTGTCTAATACTGCGCTGAAAAATAAAAATCATTATAGTATTCTATTGTCTTGCTAGTATACTTACGGTGACCATATTTATGGGAGAAAATAATTTTGCTAATTTTTTCCACAAAGGTTAAAAGATCTTAAAACCTTTTTAAATGATTCTAGATGTATTAGCCCTAAAACAGCATCCTTGTAGTAACATCACACATTTGTAGGATACTTTCATCGAAATTTTTACTCCACAAATTTTGTACACAAGTACAAGTTTGAGGTACCATTAATTTTTGTAAATTTTTGTTGTTGACGGTACTATACATTCTTTTCATACAAAGTAAGTGTGCTCAACAATTTTTTGATAGGGAAGCAAATGAGCAGCACGTTGACCTCTCACTTTACTATAATCAATTTTAATGAACTACAAATCTTCAAGCAAATTTACTTCTAAAGATTCTGATCAAATATTTTAAATTTTATTGAAACTTTGCAGAATTAATTTTCATAGTTTTTGCACAAAGTCGGAAATTTCGATTTGTTTGGTTTTTGTTAGGAAAGGAGATTTACTTTCATACAAAAATAATAAACATTTATTAAACAAAAGAAAAATAGAGATGACCTTACGGGGGGGAATCGGTTCTCCTTACTGGCCGATTCACCCAAAGCGAAAAAGAAAAGAAAACAA
>NW_023458555.1:59495054-59496132 GCF_013731165.1 Rhagoletis pomonella | reverse complement strand
TTGCTCAGAAATTTGAATTTTTCGAATAATGAATTGTTTTTTTTTTTTAGTACGAACGCTTCTTATTTCCTCTTTCTCTCTCTTTCCTCTTTCTTTTGAAGAAGTCGCTTATAACTGCCGCAAAAAGGCGAGGATTTTAACGCTTTTTTTGTAATTACAGATATTGGTCCACTGAATCGATCTAGTGAACTAATAAACGAAAAAAATTTTGTTTTCTAATTGCCAAATCTTTTTTTCTCAAACTGTTTTGTCTATTAGGGAATAGTATAAACTATTTTCAGTATGAGTATCAATATTCGTCGTTTTCGAGTTATGATTTTTTTTTTCTGAAAATGCACTTATATGATGCTAGCAGATTTTCGTGCCAGTTGAGGGCACAAAAATTGTTGCCCATTATGATAAAGTTTCCTTACTGGAAATTTTTTGAGGTTGCCCGATCAGAGCCAAAAGTTTTTGCCAATTGGGCCCTACTTTTGGCCCGATTGGGGCGCAATTAGGAAGAAGGTCGAAATAACACGCGATTTGCCCAATCTACCGAAATTTCCCCAACCAGCGCTCAAAATTTGCTCAAAGTGAACATGCATACGCAATTAAAATGTTTTTATCGAAAAAATCACATACACACATCAAAATTCCCTATGAAAAACAAGATTTTTAAATTTTTTTCTTGAAAAATTTTCCACATAAAAATTTTTTGATAAAAAAATAGTTTTTGAAAATATGCCATTAAAAAAAAAAATTAAAAAAATCACAATGGTGCTCTGAGTGTTGCGCAATATTTAAGTATAGTATTATGGGGTGCACTCTACAATAATTTGAGTTATGATTTTTTTACACCGAAGTTGAGTTACAAATTATTTAAATTTTGTTTAGAATTTAGAAAAAAAGCTAACGCCAGTTTTTCAATCGCTTAAAACTTGCACTTTATTATACTAAAATTTAATGGGCTATAAAACTACATATTAAAAAAATTCAGAAGTCTGATGAGGAAATGTGATTTCCGAAATAGACATCACTTCTACCATTTTTTCAAATTATTGTGGAAAAGCAACAATAATTTGAAAAAATGGTAGAAGTG
>NW_023458555.1:59477456-59494954 GCF_013731165.1 Rhagoletis pomonella | reverse complement strand
CTTCTACCATTTTTTCAAATTATTGTTGCTTTTCCACAATAAGTTTTTCATTAAAAACGACCTCAAGCTCAATGAAAATTGTTGAGTATAATTGTTATAAGGCCATAAAATAACAAAAAAACAAATAACTTAGGACGAGCACACCTAAAAGTTGAATATTCTAATAATAGAATTATTAACAAAAACCAACAAAACCAAAAACCACATGATCAAGTTAGCAATGGAAAAGCTGCGCTTGATTGTAGTTGGCTTAACAAATGAAATAGTGGAAAAAAGCAACAAGAATTCACAAGGCCAACTTAGCACAGTGCGTAGGCAACTGGCTGAGTCAGTGGAATCGTCGGTTCGAATCCTACTGAAAGAAGTCTGATGAGGAAATGTGGTGATGTCCGAAATAGCTATCACTTCTACCATTTTTTCAAATTATTGTTGCTTTTCCACAATAAGTTTTTCATTAAAAACGGCCTCAAGCTCGATAAAAATTGTTGAATATAATTGTTATAAGGCCATAAAATAACAAAAAAAAACAAATAACTTAAGGACGAGCACACCTAAAAGTTAAACATTGTAATAACAGCATTATTAACGAAAACTAACAAAACCAACAACCACACGATTAATTTTAAATAGCAATAGAATAGCTGCGCTTGATTGTTGTTGGCTTAACAAATGAAATAGTGGAAAAAAGCAACAAGAATCCACAAGGCGAACTTAGGTGTGGTTACAGTGGTATTTCTATTGCGTGATTTATCAAGACCGTGTCTTCGGAAATAGCACTTTGATAAATTTTTTTTTAATAAGTAGGGTTTTTTCTATGGTATCCCCCATTTGCGCACTGATACATTTCTCCTGTATCACCTTGAAGAGTTCAGTAATAATTTTGTCACCCTCAGTTACCTTTCCCTTAAGGTACTCGGGTTAGTCTAAAACTGACTGATTCTTTATTTGCATTTTTGCTGAAAGTCGGGCTGCAGGTATTCCGAGCCAGATTTTTCTCCGCGTGCACTTTTCTAGTTATTGTGGTATATCTAGTTTTGGTTAGTTTTCTGTTTACTTCTTTGTTCCTATCTCTGATCGGGTCTTTAGTAGTATTTAGTGGTGGAAAATCCGCGTCCTCCACAGCAAAAAGGTCAAATCTGTTGCTATAGTTTCTTGCGTCGCGATAGTTTCTCGACTACGCTAATGTAGTTTACCTCTTGCTCCCGCCCAAAAATTCTTTGCCTTGAAAACCTATCTTAATGTTGGTAGTTGGAATTAGCTTTTTAGACTAATTTTTCCTCCTGGAAAAATGCATAACTGAGCTAATGGGGATTTCCGAGCTCGCATTGGCCTTAATTTCATCGACACTATCATTTATGGGCACACCTCTGATAACTCCTTGAGTTTCGATCGCCGTCCTTTCTGACGTGAGTTTCTCTTTCAATAAGACATTTTTTGCTGAGAAAAGGTTCTTGAATGTCACTTTACAGAGGGTGCGGCCTATCTTGGTTATAAGTTCCATGTCCTTAAATCTATAGCTTTTTAGTTGATCGAACAATGGCAGCCCATTGCTGATTCTACTTTCATTGTGGGCCTCGCAATTACTTACATTGATCAACACAAAAATATCGCCATGAAAATCTTGGGGGGTATACTATTATGTCCTCTACTGTATGGTGCGCAGTTGTCCTTTTGTTTGTACCCGCACTGTTTGTTGCACTGTTGTGCTTTTGTCTGTCCATGACTGTATTCACCACACTTGTAGAGCAACTGCCGTTAAGCGACGCGTTGCCTGTTTTCTCACCTACTCTTTCTTCCGCTACTTCATTAACTGTACCTTCCTGAGCGTCCATGTTTTCAACATGCGATTATCCCGTTTTTTTCCTAACCTCGCAAAATTCACTCATAATATCACTTTTGCCAATATTTCCGGCATTGTTTTTTAAGAAACCAATAATTCTGGCTTAATTTTCTCTTTTAAAACGTTTCCCTCTCGTCAAGCTTAACTCCGTAAGCGTTTCAAAATCTTCCGCCGATGATGGCCTCGAGAAGGATATCGAAGACGCCATTGGGGATTTTAGCTTTTTTGCTGCCTCGAGTATTTTCACTCGCAGATATTAACGAAAATGTTCCCCACACTAAAAATTTTGCAAAATACTCACCGAATGTCCGGTTTGTTAAAGTTGATGGCCTCTGTGCTGCCGCTGCCGAAAAACCCTCACAAATTGGCTAAAAGTCAAAGCTTCGAACCGCTGTCAAGGGTACCACACTTGCATGTAAGCACACCTATATAAAGAAAAACACTAAATAATTGCTTTAAATCGGTTAAATGCACTTTAAATGGGCTGGCGCAAAAATATAAAACACCAAAAAGCAAGATATTGCGCAGAAACGTTTGTGTGTCAATATCAAGGCGCGGACAAAAAGCTCCGCCAATCACTAATATATCTGTGGTCGTAACTAATCGCCTAAGTCGAAAAACCTGAATTCGAGAAAAAACGCTTTAAACATTTGGATTGTTATGAACCTTATGGGGAAACCAAAATATTTGCATTTATAACTTTTTAAATAGCCTAGCTAACGAGATGGGAGTTTCACATACACTTGGAATAGTAGTTGCAAAAATAATTTTGCTAATTTTTTCCACAAAGGCTAAAAGATCTTAAAAACTTTTTAAATGATTCTAGATGTATTAGCCCTAAAGCGGCATCCTTGTAGTAACATCACACATCAAAATACGAGCTTTCTCACAACTAATCGCGGCCAAAAATTGAGTGCTTCCAATTTTTCGCGATTTATAAAGTTGCGCTGCGAACAAAAGCATTTACGATTTCTTACGAGCAATATCAATGTTCGTAAAGATTACGAAAGAGCAAACTTCGCTGCAGTCGTCGTCCGTTCGATCCTTCGCGATCGTTCGCTGGCGTTTTTTTGTGAAACTCGATCAGTTATGCTGCGTTTTTGCTGCATTTAGAATACAACATTTAGCACTTTCGAACATATGCTTTCGAAGAGCGTTCATGCTATCGCAATTAGCAAATATACATTTACGCGAGTTCGAAATCGTATGGTTTTGACAAACAGCCGTGCTTCAGTCGCTTATTCAGATCCGTAACTGTCACGATCAATTCGCACGGAGAAGATAATGTGCAAAAAACCCTACTGAAAAGAAAAAAGAAATTTTATACAAAAAATTCAATACAAAAACTTGAATTGTTTTAACCATAACCGAAAATTTGTTTGTGTATATATTCATTTCTCGGTGCTATCAGATTTCTCTCAGCATCACATCGATGTTAAATTTGCGTAACTTTTCTTTATCCAAATAATGTAAAATAACTAGTAGCTAGCACCTGTATACGCGAAAAAGCAATGTTGCCACTTTTTCTCATTAAACCATGTTCGAATCGTAGAAATTTTTGAAGATCACAGGGTTGATTTTAGCATTTAAATTCGTAATGCAGGAATTGAGTTGCAATTAGTTGCATTTAGGCGACGAATTTTGTATGGATAAATGTGCTTTTAAATAGCATTTAAAGCTAAATGCGCTAAATATGCTTTCACGCGTAAGCAAAAACAGCCCATTACTCGTATTGTGAAGAATGAGCGTTCGTCTGGAGGATAAATCTGTAGCATTGTCTAATACTGTGCTGAAAAATAAAAATCATTATAGTATTCTATTGTCTTGCTAGTATACTTACGGTGACCATATTTATGGGAGCCGAATACGGAACAAAAATAATTTTGCTAATTTTTTCCACAAAGGTTAAAAGATCTTAAAACCTTTTTAAATGATTCTAGATGTATTAGCCCTAAAACAGCATCCTTGTAGTAACATCACACATTTGTAGGATACTTTCATCGAAATTTTTACTCCACAAATTTTGTACACAAAATTTTCGTATAATGAAGTACAAGTTTGAGGTACCATTAATTTTTGTCAATTTTTGTTGTTGACGGTACTACACATTTTTTTCATACAAAGTAAGTGTGCTCAACAATTTTTTGATAGGGAAGCAAATGAGCAGCACGTTGACCTCTCACTTTACTATAATCAATTTTAATGAACTACAAATCTTCAAGCAAATTTACTTCTAAAGATTCTGATCAAAAGGTTTTAAATTTTATTGAAACTTTGCAGAATTAATAATCATAGTTTTTGCACAAAGTCGGAAATTTCGATTTGTTTGGTTTTTGTTAGGAAAGGAGATTTACTTTCATACAAAAATAATAAACATTTATTAAACAAAAGAAAAATAGAGATGACCTTACGGGGGGGAATCGGTTCTCCTTACTGGCCGATTCACCCAAAGCGAAAAAGAAAAGAAAACAATATGAAAGAGTGACATTTGATTTTCCGGAACTTCCACAACCAACCAAAGACAACCCGAAGTTCGTCGTTATGTCTGCAGTAGGCAGTAACAAGAGCTTAGCTGATTATTCATGTTTCTTAGTGCACAAAGCAATACTTGCTATTAGCAAAGAAATCACCTCAATTACATCTCTACGCGACGGAAGCATCTTATTATTGGTGAAAAACAATGCAATTGCTAGCCGTTTTTTGAAAACAACATCATTACCAGGAGTATGTCAAATCGAATGCAAACTGCATAGCACTCTCAATCACGTGAAAGGTACCGTATATGCACCCTGTCTCAATAACGTAGACGAAAAAGAAATTGTCTCGGAGCTAAGTACCCAAGGTGTAGTAGGAGCATATAAATTCCTAAAAACGGTAGAAGGAAAATCTTTCCCATGTGGAGTCGTTTTATTAACTTTTGATTTGTACAACCTTCCAACAAAAATCGATATTTCTTGGCACTCTGTAAAAATCAGAGAATACATTCCCAACCAGATGCGATGCAAGGCATGCCAAATTCTAGGGCATACTGCAAAACACTGCAAAAACTCACCGAGTTGTGTTATATGCAACCTCCCACCCCACTCTCCAGCGCAATGTACACGTATCAGTTGCGCTAATAGCCAAGAACAGCATCCAGCCTCAGCAAAGGAATGTAAGAAATTTCTGCAAGCGAAAGAAATATTGAAAATAAAAACGACAAAAAAATGTACGATGCGTGAAGCCAGACGACTAGCAGGCAGCTTAACTAACAACAACACAATTGAGCAATCTTACTCTTCTATCACAACACGACAAACAAACAATCTTGTTAAAGACTCCACTTACACACTCCCCGAACCAGCATCAAACGATGAAAATACCTCCAGTACTCAAAGCAACATTCCAACTCGCAATTGTTCTCACCACTCTCCCAAATCCCAACCCAACAACATTAATACAAAATACAATGTAGACGAAATTAAACAGCATAAAGCTAATAAAGACAACGACAACAAAATTACACACAATTATTCTTTCACCAAACATAACAACAACTGCGCCCCACAATCAGCATCCGAAGCTTCTCAACACATAACAACACTGAACCAGCAGCAAGATGAACAACACGAGAGCTTTACATCTCCATATAATTCACCTCTACCAAGCATTTTTGCACACAACAGCAATACAACTAATACTGAAGGAATTAACTCTGATATATCTCTAACGCCGCTACCTGCTGAACTCCAGCACTTAGCTCCATTTCTGAATTCACTTAATTCAACGCCATATGGAAACATAGAAAAAAAAAATTAAATTTACAAAGTATACACATACAACAAAAAAAAAAAAAAAAAAAAATAACTAAGTATCTAAATAGTTACCTGAAGACAAAATATAATTCAATAATACTTATACATAATTTTTTTTTCGTATTTAAAAATATATATACTTACTTTTTCTTTGTGTAAATGTATTTTAAAGCTGTGCAGTGGAATATTCATGGGTACTATAACAATTATGCAGAGCTTACCCTACTAATTAAAGACTCAAACCCTGACGTAATCTGCCTACAGGAAACCCATCTACCAAACAACCATAATACCACAGTTGTCCCAAAAGCTTACACGTCTTATTTTTACAATTTTTCCAACTCAGCCACCCAAGGCGTAGGTATTCTTATTAAACGACACATACCCCACACGGCCATCCAAACAAATTCCAGTATATTATCAATAGCACTACAAATTAACTTAAATTTTTCGTTTACAATATCAAATATATATATACCGCCCCAAGACCAATTACTCTCGCAAGATCTTAGGTCCTTAATTCACATAGCTAAAACTCTCTTATTAATAGTCGGAGACTTTAACGGGTGGAGTCCATTTTGGGGCTCAAAAGTAGCAAACGCCAGAGGAAAGATAATTGAAGATATTGTACTCGCTGAAAATATTATTATACTTAATGATGGCTCTCCAACACATTTTTCCACAAGGAAAACACTTACACACGTATACCTTTCGCTCTGTTCTCCTGCACTATCTTCTCGTTGCAACTGGAAAGTGCTGGATGATTTATTCGGGAGTGACCATTTCCCAATTCTCACGGAAATACAAACAAACTTCCAGTTCCCAAATTTCCGGCCCGCTCCCAAATTTAAAACTGACCTCGCGAATTGGGACTATTTCCAACGTGAATGCAGCAAACTCTTCGGAACATGGACCTTTAAAAACATAACCATGAAGTCTCTAAAATATCGAAAGTTATTAGGTCTGCCGCCAACAAAGCTATACCACAAACCAAACCCTTGCCCTTGCGGCATCAAGTCCCTTGGTGGAATCGAGATCTCCAAAAACTGCGGAATAACAAACAAAAAAGTTGGCAACACTTCAAGGCTTCTCAAACGATTTCCAACCTTGTTGCATACAAAAAAGCCAATGCTGTTTTTCGCAAGCAACTCAGGGAGGCCAAAAGAAAGGCTTTGCAAGATTTCTCTTCAAAAATTACACCACTTTCCCCTCCGCTTAGACTAGGTCCAACATCAAAACCTTAACCGGACTTCCACCAACATCCATCCGTTCTGTCAGTTACAAGAATTCCGTCGTGTCCAATCCGTTCGACATTGCATCAGCGTTTGCTGAAACATGGTCCAGCTATTCGAATGACAGTAACTTTTCCAATGAATATACTACAAAAAAACAATATTTTCAATCACTAAAGTATTCTCCAAGTACCATTTGTGTAACTGCCAATAAATTGGAGGTAATTATCTCTTCCATCGAATTGGAAAATGCCGTCTCACTCTCCAAAGGAAAAACGCCAGGGTTAGATCGGATCTCATACCCGATGATTAAAAACCTACCTTTAATTGGGAAAAGAAAACTTTTAGATATTTACAACCTAATGCTCGAAAAAGGTGTCTACCCTCACACTTGGCTCAATGCAGTAGTAGTCCTGATCCCCAAGCCTAATAAGCCAGTTGAAAACATTAATAGCTACCGCCCTATATCGCTACTATCTTGTCTAGCAAAAATTTTTGAGAAGATCATAGCTACAAGAATTTCTTGGTTCATAACGCAAAACAACCTATGGACCGCAAAACAAGCTGGATTCAAGAAAGGTCACAGCACTATGGACGTCTTACTCCAAATCCAACATTTCGCGTTCGATGCACTTTCGTCCAAAGGTCATGCTACAATCATAGCGACCGACTTTGAAAAAGCATTTGATCGCATTGGAGCCCACACTGTACTAGAACAACTGCAGAGATGGAAAGTTGGTCTTAAAATCTTTGGCGTTGTCAAAGCCTTTTTGACCAAACGTAATTTCCTCGTTCGTGTACTGAACAAAACGTCCAAGCTTCATCCGTTACACAACGGAATCCCGCAAGGATCGCCCCTTTCCGCAGTTTTGTTCATCATTGCCTTTGACCAAGTAAGCAAGATCTTAGCAAAATTTAAAAAAGTCGACTACGGAATTTACGCGGACGACCTTATTATTTTCACCAAAATAGCTGACTTATCGCTTGTAAAAGAAACATTTTCCAGAATCCTCACAGACGTTGATAGATGGGGAAACTCGTCTGGGGCAGCATTATCGATCGGCAAATGCAAGACACTGCACATTTGCAAAAAACATAACTGCCCTAACCTCGAATTAACATTCAAAAATTTAAATATTGAGCAAACCAACACCCTAAAAATACTTGGTGTAATTTTTGATCACAGGCTTAACTTTAAGGCACATTGTTTAGAATTAAGGTATAACCTAGCTGCCAGGCTGAACATTGTTAAATTCTTGGCATCTAAAAAACTTCAAATACTTCAAATCTTATCAAAAATTAATTATGGTCTGCCAATTTATGGATGGTGTGCAAAAAGCAACATTCAAAAACTGTATGCCCCATACTACACTGCTATTCGTCGCAGCCTCAATGCTTTCCCAACATCCCCCACCAGAGCATTATTAGCCGAAGCAGGGTTACCTTCAATAGAAGAAAGAGTAAAGGAAGCTACGTGGGAACTTGCTCCCCACCTCTTTAACACAAAAAATCCGGTACTTTTCACTTGTTTTAGGAAAGTATTCAGCCACAAGCGAAGATTCAAATTGATATCTACCATACGCCGTTGTGCAGCATACTCCAAAAAACTGGGATTCGCGCCACAAAACAGCCGCAACAAAATAACCCCCCACCCTTGGTGGCTCTTTAACAGTGGCGTAATCAACACGAACCTGCATCGGCAAAAAAAAATCTGCAACAAGTCCTGAAATATACAGAAATCTCTTTCGCGACCAGCTTACTAAATACACCCAATCTAACTGGAATGTCATATATACAGATGGCTCAAAATCCAATGATGTAACCACGTTTGCGGTAGTCTCCCATACAGGTGAAGTCCTATCAGGGGGTTGGCTTCTTGCGGGAACTTCAGTCTTCACAGCCGAAGCGTTCGCCATTAAATTAGCTATCGACTACGCGGTCAAGCACAAAGGAAAGTACATAATCTGCACAGACAGCCTGTCATGCCTACACGCAATCCAAAACGTCAATTGCTCCAGTAACCTAATTCAAAACATTAAGACGACACTGCATACCCATACCGAAAAAGTTAACATACTATGGGTCCCCGGGCACGTTGGGATTACAGGCAACGAAGCAGCAAAACAAATGTATACCCAACCCTGCCTCACCTTCCCCACATCTGAAAAACACGATCTGAAGAGAATTATTGCAGCCGGCAATCAGGATCGAAAGTACAAAATATGGAAAGAATGCAAATCCAGATACAGTACATTTAACACATCAGGACAAAAGACGCTATTCCCGAACAACATCACCCGCAGTCAATCCACCACATTCATACGGTTACGCATCGGGCATACGATATTGACCCACGAACACATCTTCACAGGGATGCCAAGAAACGTTTGTCCGTGGTGCGGATTACCTCCCACAACTGACCACTTACTGGACGAATGCACTTTCCGCCAAATCGAGAGAAGCCAACATTTTAATGATATTAAACCATCCACCCTTCTTAAGGAACCCTCTTCAGAAAACATCAAAAAACTTTATAACTTTCTTAAACAATGTAGCTCGTTAAAATTCATATAGTACTTTTAAAATCACACAGGGAAACGATATAGCCACTGTGCATAAGATAGAGTCGAAAGCCCTGGCAGCTAGTACTCTTTTCCTAAATTAGACTCAAGCATGTATGTTTGTATCTAATAAAATAATAATAATAATAATAATAAAAGAAAAATAGAGATGATACTTTTCTAGGGCCAGATTTTCAATTTTCCTATTGGGTTGCATGCGGAGCTTTCCGGCCGGTAAAATCAAAAGCCAAAATTTATTTTTCCTTCTCTCTCCTACGCGTTTCGGCGTCCTTCACTCCTTCATCAGGGAGTCTGATAATTTATTGAAAACACAAAACATAAAAACACAACAATTAAACATATACACCCGTATGCTGTAATCCGAAAGTTCGTAGTTACGAATTCGTAGCTCCGTTCCGAAAATTCGAAAATTGGTATGCTGTAATCCGATCGCAACTATCAACGGCGTTGCCAACTAAAATAGTGAAATTCGAAGTTTTTAATCAGCTGCTTTGACACAAACAAATCAAAATAAATATAATCGCAAGTGAACAGTGAAATTAAAAAAAAAAAATTTTTATCGTATTTGAAAAGGCTTTTCCTTAATTAAGTAAAATATAATAGATTCCAGTGTGACCACTTTGTGAGTAATTCCTCAAAACGTGAGGAATTTCGGGTGCGCTTGAGTATTTTTTGAGGATTTTTATTTTGAGGAACTTTTGAGGAATTTTCTCTCGATATATTTGCAGATAACCAATGCAACCATGTTTTGCACAACAGAATGGTTAAATCGCTCTGCAAATTTTTGAACAAAAAGCTTTCCAAAGTTTTAAAAACAGCGAAAAACAAACATTCTTCAAACCTACTTTTCCCATTTCGCCATACACCATGCAAACATGACTCGTTCAAGCAAAGAATTTTAGTTTTCTTCCGGTTCCGGTTTTGATTTTTGTTCACTTTTCCTCAAACGGCTTGTCAAACCTTCAAACACCCCCATACACAACATAAATAGCTTTAAGCAAAGGGATATTTCGCTTGGTTTATCAAGCCCCTTGTGTGGTGTTTTTCGCTCTTACCGGCCGTCTTCACGAGCTGGAAAATCCCGCTTGCGTGACGACGAATGCGAGATCCCGCACGTGTGTTTACGGCTCATTTGTAATTTATAAGCAAATCATGCTGAAAACAAGTAATTTCGCCTTGTAAAATCTGTCATTAAATTAAATAGAAATGAAATAATTTATCATAAATCAAGAACCAAATGAAGAAAAAAAGATTTTTCATTTATTTTAGCCCCCACTGTTAGGGAAATTTGAAAAAATGCCTAAAGCTATGCAACCATTTGTTCTTTGAAATCAAGTACAAACCACACACTCGTACATACATGTGCTATTGAAATTATGAAAGAAAATGTGAACTTACTTGAATTAGGTGAAGTAATTTGATCGAAACAAAGAAATTTATGCTATAATGTGAATATAGTTTAAAAATGTGTAGGACTGACTTGAGGACCAGATTGAGCACTGATATAGTTGCACCAATATTATATACAAACCAAGCCATAAAAAATAACGGTGATACTTTGTTTGAGCCGCAAGAAAAAATGTACAAATTGAATTGGCGAATGCAATTAATTTTTATACTATGTACCTGTAAAAAGTATATAGTACAAAATACTCATATCTGTAGTAAGAAAGTTTTGAGTAATTTGTTCGGATTTTGAGGATTTTTCATTTGTTTTTGAGGAATTTGTTAATTTTTTTGTGGCAACACTGATGGATTCAGTGGCCGGTGCACTTTTGTCTCAGGAGAAAGAACGTGCTGCAGCCAACTGTTGCATTAATATACAAAGGAGATTGCTAAGAGACAGTTCTGATCCATTTAGCTTAAACCTCTAGTAGGCTGAACCGCCTCCAGACGGTCGTTAACTAAACACCTTTTTAGTGTACCTATAATAATTTTTTTCTATATTCTTAAGGCACGATCTTTAGACAAAAATCGTACCTTTACGGCGGTGTAAATTTTAATCCGTTATGTCAATCCGTTTTATTTTAATCGGCAGTTGAATTACAGATTTTGAAAACACGGTTAAAATTAATTATTTCTTGCTATTTGGTAATTTCGTAATTAAAGAAATTTTTCATTTGAACAATTTTTTGATATAAAAAAATTCGTTGGATTTCGTTGTTAAAAGCACCGTATTTTAATATAAGTTTTATAATTATGTCATCATTCGAAATGGAGAAAATTGCTTTCGAACACAGACCGTCTACAGACCGGCCTGCCGACATACAAAAACCAAGTTTGCATTTTTGACCGTCTGCAGACGGGATTGCTGGTTCGTAGGTCAACATTGTGTAAGAGAAAGCTGAAAATATGTGTAAGTATATCGGCGAGCCCGTCTCCAGGCCGTCTTAGTTTTTCTCCCCTGTAGGAAAAAGTTACTGTCACAGATCGAAATGGACATGAGTTTCGGATTTCTCGTGCTAAAATCACCCATTCCTGAATTTTTCAACTCATAAAAAAATTGGCCTACTAGAGGGTTAAATGATAAATGTATGCTCCCTCTTTTTAAGGGCGTCCATTCAACTAGATAATGTGCCGCTTAAATTCTTGCAACGCTTTCCCAAAATTCCACCACATCATCTTTAACTACTTTTACAAAGTCTCGGGCAATGTCCGGCCTTTCGCTCATGCATTCCACCAGTGTTTCGTATTGCGAGCGATTTGCTGTGATCTTCGACTTGATAATTTTGTAAACATTTAATAATACATTATTTTTATTCACACTTCAACTTACATACATATTTTGGCGTTTACACACTTTATTTTACTGATATTTTAATACAATTTGTTTCGCTCCGACACGAGTTGCTATTCGTACAAAATTTCCGACAAATACATAAAAATGACAGCTACGTCGGATTCAGGCATACCAACATTACGAATTTCGAAGATGGCCTACGAATTTCGAAACTATGATACGACAACGCGGATTTCAGCATACCAATTTTACGATTCGTAGCAAAATCGAATCTACGACGGATTACAGCATAGGGGTGATACATATATGTAAATTAACAAGAAACTTCACTAATCACTCGAAATCCACTTAACATATACTATATATATGTGAAAGTATATATGTATGTATGTACGGTGACGAGCAAAACTGTAACATGAGCAACACTTTTTATTTCAGCCACCGCTATCTTTCCAGGTTCTAACGACTCTCCTAATTTTGTTGTATATTCTTATATTCCCTCTCTCATAAAGATTTGAAGTCCATCCAACAGCAATAATAAAACCAGCAGGCAAAAATGTAAATTAAGGCAAATGTTACAGTTTTGCACTCACTCTCAGTTTTGCATTTTACAGTTATCTTTTACTTAGTTGGAAGTCAGATGACTTTTTTCTGTATTGTAATTTATTAACATAAATTTAAATAATAGATTTACTGCGGAAGCGAGGGACCGTAGGAAAAGTGACAAAAAATTGTGGAGCTCGCCACATGAAAATGTTACGACTGAGAAAAAATATAGCCTAAAATGTTATTAAGGACAAAGGAAGTCTACCAAAAAATATTACGGTCCGATATCTTGTGAACTTAGTAGCAAGTAGCGCTGCAGCTACTTTTACAGAAGCGCTCAAAGTATAAAAATTGAATGCAAATCAGTAGACAGCGAGGCGAAGAATTGTCAAATTGAACGCAAAGGCATAATAAAAGAAGAAAAAACCATTTTGATCAAAATACATGTGCGAGAGTGGTAGCAATTTGCCGGATTGCACGATAACCGGACCGTTGCCTATTGGGATATGTTAGACCTTACAGAATGCAATAAAAAACACATTTTTAAGATTTAATTGAAGGTTAGTTGGTCTGACAAGACTAAATTAATCGCTTTCAATCAGGTGGCGGGGCATGGTATTGGATCAAAGACCCAAATTAAGCCTAAGCGCATCATGTAAGGCAAACTGTGAATCACAGTGGGCGGTCAATATTAGTTTGGGGTTGTATTTCAAAAATATTGTTGGCCCGTTAGTACGCATTATGCGTAAGGAACAGTATCTATTCATATTTCAACAAAATTTGCAAGATGTAATCGAAAAATGAGAGTTTCTGCTGAAAAATCACCCAACACATACTGCATATGTTCGCAAAGACTGGATGCAAAAGCAAAAGATTGCTACTTTGAAATGACCTCCACAATCCGCGGATATGAATCTCATCGAAAATTTGCGAAATCAACTAAAAGCGCAGCTTACTAAGTATCCAAGTCCGTCCAATGGAGTACATGAGCTATGAAAGCAAACCAAGGATATATCGGAGGCTATAACTCCAGTATTTTTACAGAGATACACACAAGGTATGCCAAATTGCATCGAGGAACTAAAAAAAGCAAATGTATACTGAACATTGTGTTAACAATTTTTTTTTTCGTGAAAATTGTCAAAAAATTATTAAAAATATACAAGTGCAAAACTGTAACATATGCCTTAATTTACATTTTTGTCTGCTGGTTTTATTACTGTTGTTGGATTGACTTCAATTCGTTATGAGAGAGGAAGTACAGGTGTACCAATACGAATATACAACAAAAGTATGAATGTCGTTAGAACTTGGAAAGATAGCGGCGGCTGATATAAAAAGCGTTACACCATGTTACAGTTTTGTTCGTCACTGTATGTGCCAGGTTGCAGTCTGAACCTGACAGAGTATTGCCATGACATCTGTGGTGCGATTCACTACGCGATTTTAACAACTCTTGTTATTGTTAAGTCAGCTAAACGACAATTTTAACAATTTAGCTACTCAGTAAACGTTTCCCTAACAATATTCGTTAGCGCCAATTCAGCTGTTGTCGCTAACGATAACGAAGGTCGCTAATTTGACGACGTTTAGATTGGTGTTGTTAATAAAACATAAAAATGCACAGCACCGCTAGCAAAAAAATATCAAAAATCAAAGGATTTTTCAGAAACATCAAACTTTAAGTGCAAGTACTAAAATTTAATGGGCTACAAAACTGCATACATGATTCGTTTATTATTCTGATAAAAAACTTGAAGTTTTACGAAGGTTTGTTGAATTTTGTTTAAATGTTGCGCATGGTTTGAAACTACAGTTTGTACGGTTTTAGTTGAAGAATAAACTATTAAAACAAGTAATACAAATTAAATAACAAAAAAAAAATAGTTTGTTACAACACTTGTCTATATGAGTTCCGGTTATAATTTTCCAATAGGGCGTAAACAAATATAGAAAACTGGAAGTTAAAAGGTGAAAGCCTATTTTTTTAATCTTACAGGAACTGAATATGCCTTGAATTTAACCCTTTCGGTACATCTTTTTATATTCGGGCTTTAAAAATCCAACTTTTTTATTAAATTATCCTTCATACATAATATAATAACATTCAATTTAATTTTTTTCCAAAATGCGATTCTAAAGTGTTTTTTGGAATGATGCCATATGGCAGTGTTGCCACTTGAGTTTATTTTTAGGTACCAAAACGCCTACCAAATCAGTTTCCAAACTACCAAATATTTGTTCATTATTAAAACAAGATTTATTGGATTTACAGGGTTTTTAGCTACACGAATTGGCAGTATAATATTGTTTACAGTGTTGGTTAACCATTCATGCCAATCTTTAAGGTTAATCAAAACAAATTCGGGCTTTTAAACAAAAGAATTAACGTATTGCGTAAAAAAACTTTTGTAAAAATATGATTACCTTTGAGGTTACTTCAATTCATATCAAACATTTTTAATGTTTAAAAAAACAAAATCAGACATTTTATGCATGTAAATAAAACAAAATTCCAAATCTTGTTTCAATTTGCATACTCTCACCCTTTTTTTTACCAATACACTCACACTTTGCAAATTGCCTATCACCAATTTTTCTTTCAAGACGATAGGCAATTTTTCGTTAAATTTCAACAGATGATCGATCATAGCTTTGGCCTATAATAGGGTGAAAAAAATTATAATAATGAGTGAATCTTGCCGTGGAAGTCAAAATCTACGGTCTATTTTTTCGCAGAAGCGCAACATTTACACGAACATGAAAATATTGTCAGTTAACCGTCAAAGCGCAACCGAAATCGATGTTAAAATGCTAACATCCGCGGATGCGGGTGCGAATGCGGATGTCATGTATTTTTAAGAAATAATTTAGGTGGGTAAGTTAGGTGATTTAGGTAAATAAAAAATGGAAAGGTTAATAATTTTTAATAATCTGCCTTATCCTGAGTTTTGCCCGAAAAGAAATTCACCCGAAAATTTGTATTCCGCCCATAGTAAATATGTACATGAAAACCAAAAGTGAAAAATGAACCGGTTCGGGTAAAATTAAACTCATGATAAGACTGAATGTTTTTTTAGTACTTGAATTTAAAAATTGGAACATTCGAGACTTGACAAAATTGTAAATTCTTTTCGATTGACACTGCAGGAGAGGACTTTCAGTTATATTTATTTATTTTTATTGCCGTGCAATAATTACTTTTTGAGAATTTTTTTCGGGCCGGCAAATGTCGGATGTATCCTCCTGACTTTCATCTTCACAATCTAGCATCATGGCACAATAGTTGTCTAATAACCGTTTTTTTCGAAAGAATTCTTCATTCTCATCCTTTTGGTTGTTTCAGAATTTGTCACGTCATCAGTGTTTTTCGATTTTAGTTTTTATAACTAATTTTTAATGCTTTCTTCTGTGACTGGTTAGATATACGTCTGTGCACTTGCACAATATTCCAGGGACCGAAAATAACAGTTATTTTTTTTCCGAGTTAATATTGGCCTAATATTTTTTATTAAGAAATAAACGTCCTATCCGGATAATAAAGAAACAGCTTATCCAAATTAAACAAATTTGGTATAATATGAATGAGGGCTGAATTATCTTTTAAACAGAATAACCTCTATTTATATATTTTTATAACTTGATACTAAAGAAATTCATGTAAATACATGACCCAATGTTTGTTCTATGGTAATTAATTACCATTTTTTATTGAAATATTTTTCAATGTGTGGCTTTCCTCTTTTAGATATTTCAGTTTTAAAGCTATTCAAGTCCTCTTTCATTGGATACCAAACTTTTTCAATTTGGATAAGCGGTTTGTTTATTATCCGGAAAGTACTTTTATTTCGGAATAAAAAATACTTGGCCCAGTTTAAATCGTAAAAAAATAACTGTAATTTTCGGTCCCTTTAATATTCGCATTCGCAAAAGAACCGCATTGATTTTTGCGAATGCGAAAGCGAATGCGAATGTTAAAATTAATGTGGAAGCTCCGCGGTTGCGAATGCGAATGCGAATATTCGCAACAACCCTGGTACATATATTTGTAAACGTACAGTTATGTCGTCGCCTCCGACAGCTAATGTTTGGGCTCGTTAAGCACTTTCTAACTCCCTCCTGCTCAGGCTTGTCTATGAGAGACGCAAACATTTCCTCTCTCTCTCGCGCATGGCGTCCACGGAAGTTAGCAGGGTACGCGATATTTTTTGAAATATGTCCGCGGCAAAATTATTATTTTCACGGATAAACAATGGATAATTTACGGCAAATTATCAGATAATTAGTTTGGGTTTAGCTGGTTTCCTTAATTGGTTTTAAGGTGCCCTGCTAACTTCCACGGAAGTATTTTTTAAAATGTGTCCGCGGCAAGATAATTATTTTCACGGATAAACAACGGCTAATTTACGGCAAATTATCAGATAGCTAGTTTGGGTTTAGCTGGTTTCCTTAATTGGTTTTCAGAAGGTGCCGTGCTAACTTCCACGCAAGTATTTTTTAAAATGTGTCCGCGGCAAGATAATTCTTTTCACGGATAAACAACGGATAATTTACGGCAAATTATCAAATAGTTAGTTTGGGTTTAGCTGGTTTCCTTAATTGGTTTTCAGAAGGTGCCCTGCTAACTTCCACGGAAGTATTTTTTAAAATGCGTCAGCGGCAAGATAATTCTTTTCACGGATAAACAACGGATAATTTACGGCAAATTATCAGATAGCTAGTTTGGGTTTAGCTGGTTTCCTTAATTGGTTTTCAGAAGGTGCC
>NW_023458555.1:59472389-59477356 GCF_013731165.1 Rhagoletis pomonella | reverse complement strand
AAGACTTGACGTGTCTGAAAGGGGTCTAACGGTGGAATGAAAAAATTATCGATAATATTTTGAATATTTAGCAGCAAATGCAGATGTGCTTAACCGGCCGTCTTCACATGCTTAAAAATCTCGCTTGCTTTCTGCTTTTTTCTCTCGCAAACGCGATAAAGTTTTGTTGAAAGCATACTCTTTCATATGTAAATAGCGCCAAAAAAAGGTTCGAGCTTTTAGGCTAAATTTATATTTTCCATAAAAATAAGCGATATTTCTGCTCTGAAGAATTCTGCGAAATGAGGAAATACCTGTCAAGCAACAAACATGATAGTCGAAAGCATGCGAGAGCTCGCAAACCACTCGGTATGCGAGAAAAAGTATGCTTCTTACCTTTTGCGGTCTACACGTGCGGGATCTCGCATGCGTCGTCACGCAAACGGGATTTTCCAGCACGTGAAGACGGCCGGTAAGCAGCGTTGCCATAAGTCAAGATTTATCTTGAAAATGAAGATTTTTTGGGCTGCTTTTTATTAAAAATCTTCCAAAAAAGACTTTTTAAAAAGCAAAATTTTACACTGAAAATATCTTCAAAATGAAGATTTTTGTGTATGATATAATATATATAATGTTTAAGTTAAAATTGTTAACTTATTTATATTATCCTTGCTCCATTATTATAAGCAGCAAATTAAGGAAGACGAAGAATGAAATCCCCTACAATATTATCTGCCTTCTTCTCTCGCACAGTAAAACATATACTCTAGTACAGAGCTAGAGAGTGGAGGTAAAGAACAAACGGCCTTTTGTATCCCCTCTAGTTTAAATAACAAGAATGGAAAATTTCAAGTAAACTGCCATTTAAGAAACATTTTCTGATGCGTTTACATGGACAAATGTAGAAATGGAGAAAAAAAGGGGCGGTAAGATTTATAAAAATGTAAAAAATTTAAAAATATCATTAAAAAATCGAATTAAAAAGCTTAAAATTGTTATGGAACTTTGTGTTATGGTTTTTGATAGATAACGAGCAATTCTTTCATAAAAATAAACAAGTAATATTTAAACAAAAAACACAAGCGTCTTCAATTCTCATATAAAAATTGTCCGCCAATTTCTTCATGATTCAATGACCGTATCTAAACCAAATTAGTATGGGACCACCCTTGAAATACCCCACCTTTCCGATAAAAAGGAATTATCGAAATCAGTTACATAAAAGAAAAATATTCGCACGAATTGATAAACTCCTCTTTTTTTGAAGTCGGTCAAAACTTGCAAAATGTCGCGTCCCTATTTATTTTTTTGCCAGTGTATATATTCATATGTTAACTGTGCTTCAAATTTTGTGATGATACGAGGCAATATTCATTTTAAGTTTAAGTTGTTATAAAAATGACTTTATAACTTGAAAGCGCTATTTACAGCCGTAAAGACCATATCGAATTTTGTGTTTATTTTTGATCGAGGATTTTTTGGAATCGAAAAGATTTGTTTAGCTCTAAAATCTTATTTTGAAGATTTTTTTAGAAACAATTAAGATTTTTAGGGGACTTTCTCTGGCAACACTGCCGGTAAGAGCGAAATACATCACACAAGCGGCTTGATAAACCAAGCGAAATATCCCTTTGCTTAAAGCTATTTATGTTGTGTATGGGGGTCTTTGAAGGTTTGACCTTTGAGGGAAATGTGAACAAAAACCGAAACCGGAACCGGAAGAAAACTAAAATTCTTTGGTTGAACGAGTCATTTTTGCATGGTGTATGGCGAAGTGGGAAAAGTAGGTTTGAAGAATGGTTTTTTTACGCTACTTTTAAAACTTCGGAAAGATATTTGTTCAAAAATTTGCAGTGCGATTTAACAACTTTGTTGTGTAAAACATGGTTGCATTTGTTGTCTGCAAATATATCGAGAGAAAATTCCTCAAAGATTCGTCAAAATAAAGATCATCAAAAAATACTTAAGCACACCCGAAATTCCTCACGTATTGAGGAATTACTCACAAAGTGGTCACACTGCTCTTGGAGTATTCGAGAGAAAGATTTTGCGGAAGATTTAATGGCCTTTACGCGTTGGCGACGGCGAGTACCGTAGACGATGGAACGATGAGCTGTATGAGCTTTACAACGACATGGCTTAGTGCAGCGAATTAAAATACAGCGGCTCCACTGGCTTGACCATGTCGTTCGAATGGACACCGACGCTCCAGCTCTGAAAGTATTGTACATAACGGTAGGAAGTTTAGTTTGGGTTAAAGTCTTACACTGACGGGGTTGGGCTTTCGATGCTTCGTTCTCGTAAAATAAACATGCGCAGTAAAAAGTTAACTATTTAAATAGACGAATAGTTTTATATCAACTTTCGTGAACTTCTGTTCAGGTGTTTTTGTACAACATATTTACCTCTATTGGTTACAATAATTTTAAGCTATAATAAACCAGTAAGTCATTGGTTTTGAAATTTTTTTTTCTGTATTGAGTAGGAACTTCATAGTAAGCACTTTTTTTTCAGTAGAAATATCCATTATTGTATTCTTTATAAAACTACCATAAAGTAATGCCGAATTTCCATTAGGCATTGAAATGACAAAAAAATGAATGCCTTTTTAAAAATGCCTGCTAGGTATGTTTAATTTTGACTTGGAGGTATGTTTATTGAACAAAGAGCAATCAGCTGTTTGTTTCTGTCCCTCTTTTACAGCTGATATTCCATCAGGGATGGAAAATTCAATTATAAAATTGTACTCAATTTACGGAAAGCTTTACCTTAAAGTAGATAGATGTACCTAAAAAGTAAGTGTGTATTTCTATACAAAGAAGATAGGAGGATAACAATTCCCATCGATACCACGTCAACTTCTGTACTCACATTAAACAAATTTTGGCAATGAAAAGAATCGCTTCGAGCAGCGCGAGACAAAACTATGATGCAGAAAGGTGAATCACTTTCCTCACAGTTCTACGATCTGACGTTAAAAATTAAATAATTTCCATCTATCTGGCGAAATCAACTACAGTTGCGTTACTTTAACCACCTTTTTGTATCATTTGTATGAACCTTCACAAAGGAGGGAAGGTATTGGACCAGTTGCTCGCAACAGAAAATGCATTGAAATGTCAATAAAAATAAGAACCGATTTCCTGAGAAGTTATTTGGCTACGTTCCAAATGTACCTAAAATTGTGGGTTTGTACCGAATGCACTTTCAAACTAAATAAAGGTACGATTGTACCAAATTTTCCATCACTGTAGGTAAACCAGCAGCTGATTTCGTATCGCTAATTGCACAGCTGACGTACCTGTGAACACCAAAATCAATTCCGTAATTTAAAGCTTAATTGCCTCAGCTAATTGGTCTGTTTGAACATAGTCTTATTTGAAAAATATAATTGTTGCCCACACTAAAAGGTTTACTGCTAGGAAAAAGCGATATTTCCATACCCCATATATCATGTATGTACACTAGAGTGGTTCAAAATTTTTTTTTTGGGAAATTCATAAACGCTACCTCAAATTATTGTTATTTGTGATAAAAAAAGAGAAACGTGTTTTTTTTTATTTTGAAGAAAAAGTTTTCTTAGAGGTCCCGCTAGTCGTTTTTTTTATAAAAACGCCGATGTTCTCAGTTTTTTTTATTTTCTTGACATGATAAAACGTAGCTGAAAATGTGGTTTTTACATATAATTACTCTGGTATTACTGGGGAACTTTCCCTTAATTACATACCTGTCTTGGGCAGTAAGAATGGGCCTAGTGCCCGAAAATATGCTCTCGAAAAGAGACTAGTAAAATTAAAACGTTGATACTGAACGATTTACTCATTGTCATGGGTTTGAGCTTGTTACCAGGGGTTTCTGGGTGTGCTAATTAGGAATCTAATGTCAGTTTGTCGAAATTCAAAATGGCGGATCGAAAATGGCGATCAACTTTTTTTTTTAAATGGTTGGATTTGTGAGAAACCCGGCACTCGAGAGTTTTTGGGGTCGCCGACTACGAATCTGAAGTAAATTTTTTTAAATTCAAAATGGCGGATCCAATATGGCAATCAATTAAAAAAAGTACTAAAATTAAAACATTGATACTGACCGTTTTAAACAATGTCAAGGGCTAAAACTCGCTTCTAGTGGGTTTCTGAGATTTCTCATTATGTATCTGATGTTAGATTTTCAAAATCCAAAATGGCGACCAACTTTAAAAAAAATAACTGGATTTGTTTGAAATTCTTAACCGCCATTTTGAATTTTGAAAATCTGACGTCAGATACCCCCTGGTAACAAGTTCCAACCCATGACAATGCGTAAATCCTTCAGTATCAAAGTTTTAGTATTAGTATTTTTTTTTTTAATTTGATCGCCATATTGGATCAAACATTTTGAATTTAAAAAAGTTGACTTCAGATTCGCAATCGGCGCCCCCAAAAATTATCGAGTGCCGGGTTTCCAACAAATCCAATCATTAAAAACAAAAAATGGATCGCCATTTTGGATCCGCCATTTTGAATTTTGAAAAACTGACTTCAGATTCGATTCCTAATTAGCAACCCCAGAAAGCCCCCGGTAACAAGTTCCAACCCATGGCAATGCGTAAATCGTTCAGTTTTAATTTTACTAGTGTCTTTTCGCGAGCATATTTTCGGGAAGTAGACCCATTCTAATTGTCTAAGACAGGTGTGTACTTAAGGGAAAGTTCCCCAATAATACCAGTGAAATTATATGTAAAAACCACATTTTTAGCCGCATTTTAACATGTCAAGAAAAAAAATTTAGAACATCAGCGTTTTTATAAAAAAACCGACCAGCTCGACCTCTAAGAAAACTTTTTTTCAAAATAAAAAAATACGTGTCCCTCTTTTATCACAAATAGCAGTTTCTGTAATTGAACAAACTGTTCAATTAAACGAGAATCGGTTAATTGGTTCCCCGGTTAATTGAACCAACAATTGCGCAATTTTTGAGGTGCAATTAAGCAGGGAATACTGTATAAAACA
>NW_023458555.1:59465492-59472289 GCF_013731165.1 Rhagoletis pomonella | reverse complement strand
AAGACTTGACGTGTCTGAAAGGGGTCTTATATTTTCAACCTATTTTGAACTTGCAAAATCTCGAAACCGAATGAATGCGTGTTGCATTTTTTCGATCATAAGAATATATATATTGCTTCTTCATTAGATCCAGAAAATGATAGGAAAAAAAGTTTTTGAATAAAAGATTCTTCAGGTTCATATAAGTTTACCAATTAAAATAAGTAAGAAAGTCTAAGTTCGGGCGGAGCCGAACATTAAATACCCGGCTCAAGCATTAAGTATATGATTTTCACCTTTCCGAAAGCTACCGCTACATGGTAAGCCGGGGTGTATCAATTCTGAGTAAATTATCGTGCTTAAATTTCGAAATATTGAAGTTTCAAATATTTCTGAAATTTACCGTCATATGAAAAGCGGCCTCAATTTTAGTCCGATTTCAATAATTTTCCATGTAGCACAACAACCATAGCGAGTTTGGTACAAATTGGTAGAACGGTTACCAAGATACATATGCATTAGGGTGATTCAAAATTGGAACTTTTTTGAATTTCGACTGAGCACGTTCGGATTCTTGAAGATAATAGGGAAGACAAGTTCATTCTAAAATTTCAGCTTATTTGAACAAGATTTAGAGGTCACTCAATGCTGTTGTTTGTTTTCCGGAAACTGCAGATTTTAAATGCATCTTTATTAAATAGGTATATTTTCATCAAATCTTGTCCGATTTCGTTGAAATTTCGTACGTAGGTTCCCAAAAATTAGAAAACAGTTTATATAAGTTCAATAAATTAGATTTAAATATATTTATTAATTAGTTAGTAACTAAGTTTTGCGTTATAAAAAATTAAGATTTGCAATATTTAGTTTTGCTCCTTAACCAGTGAGCATATGCTTAATACATCTAAGATCACATTATAATTCATACAAATAGTGGACCTCATCATTAAATATTACTAATCATCAAATAAAAAAAATCACTCAAACGCCATGTTGAATCCAAGTGTTTTCCTAGTCATTGCAAATATTAATAGTATAATAATAATATTTTGGCGCTTGCACCTTTGCCAAGTGTGTGGCCGAGCTTCTCCCCCATTTTGTGGTGTGCGTCTTGATGTTGTCACAAAAAGGCCACGGACCTACAGCTTTACTCCGCCGCCGAACAGCAAATAGCTTTTGTGAGAAGCTTTATAAGGCAGAAATACACACGGAGGCAATGTGGGACGTTAATCAATTAATTTTTCTATCATACCACTAACACCCAAACAGCAAACAAAAAACAAACGAACTGTGAAACGTTTTCGATGCATTTTTCAAGCCCTTGTGTTTATTTCAGATATAATAATGACATAAAACTATTACACACTGAAACACTGAAACTGTTTAATAACATATTTTTTTCTCGCACTTGGAATATTTTCTCGGTGCTTCCGAACTGTCAAAAACAATTCTTGTTTTTGTTCCTCACCTTTGGCATGTATGTTCTTGAAGCTTTGAGCGAGCGCCACTCCACGCTCTGCGGTATCGTTTACAACTTTTAAATTCCTTCTAAGTGATTTTATCTGTGAAATTATATTTGCCACCGCTGCAAAATTTTTTCACCCGTCCAGAAGTTTTTAATTGTGCTGCGTCATTTTTCATTTATTGAACAAGAAAATTAGTTTAATAAGATTACGAAGTTTTATAGTACAACATATATAGGGAATCTTGTTTGTGCTAAAATTAATAATTTAGTGATAAAAGGAATTGGAAACCGGACGTAAGTTTATTGAAGTTTTTAGTATAAGGTGTCTAAAAAATATATAACTTTTCAGAAAATATGGTTAATCGGTAAGGAGATCAAAAAATTTCCAGACACTAAATTACCGGCTCAGAGGCATGTACTCTCATTTTTTTGGGTTTTATCATTATACGAAAAAACGAACTGTCAAGGAAAGCACTCATAACACAGCGAAAGAAGCTCTCCAATTATATGCAAATCTAGGAATACCAACTAGATCAACAAATCGTGTGATTGGAGATGTGCTCAAACTTTTTAAAGATTGGTCAAACCTATCAAAAAAAAGGCGTAGAGGAACCGAAACCGAAATGAAAAAAACAAAACTATTTTAAGGAAAGGATCAAAAACATATTTAATGTGATGCATTGCAGACCTGTGATGCATTAAAGAGCAAAAAATTTAAGACTTTTTGCGCGAACAAATCAATATTTGTCGACCACTCAAGATCAACTTTTTGAGAAATATTAAATTTGAACGCAAAAATAATGCCAAATGTGTTAGTGCAATGCAAACAGTGAATTGTTTGACATTGATACTGTACCAAAGAGGGAACTATTCTCCCAGTCTCCAGTATCAAGTATAGACCTCACTGAATTCGCTGCTACAGAATATTTAAAACAAAAAGATAAAACGACCCCAAGAAAGGTTCTGACGTCAAATGTTACTCTATCTTTAGATAGAGCAAAACTTGGTGACAGGAAAGCTACTATACTTCTTCCTGTAATAGCTGATGCACTGGGACACAACGCAACGAACTTGCCTATTAGTTATTCAACAATACGGCGAACTCGTCAAGCAGCACGACTGGCCGAAGCTAAGCAATTTAGATCAAATTTTGAGCCAGTCGGTCCACTTACACTTCACTGGGACAGTAAAGTACTGCCAACGAGCGACGGTATTTTTTTTTAATTATACATTATCATTGCGATACATATTTTTTTAATTTTATCTAGGTGTCAAAAAAGTAGAAAGATTACCAATCATTGTAACAACTGCAACAGGAGATGAACAACTTTTAGGAGTACCGGAATTGAATCGAGGAACAGGAGATCTATTTAGCAAGACACTTTATAAACATTTAGTTCAGTGGAACATCGCCAATTTGACCCGGGTTAGGAGCTTTGATACAACAAGTTCAAATACTGGAGCAAAGAAGAAGAAAGTTGGACTGGAATAAAAATTAGAAAGGAATTTGCTCTATTTCGCTTGCCGGCATCATGTTTATGAGATTGTGCTAGAAGCTGCTTTTTCAATATGTTTCGGGCCATCTACCGGTCCTGAGCCCTGTATTTACAAAAGATTTAAAGAAGCATGAGTTTGTTTAGATAAGAGTAAATTTAAGAGTGGATTGAGTGATCTAGGCGTGGCTAAAAATATTGGAAACAAATGTGACGAAATCAACAAGTTTGTTTGTGAAATGCTCCATTCAGCTCAACCGCGTGACGACTACAAAGAGCTTCTGGAATTAGTACTAGTTTTTACAGGTCATTTGAAAAGACCAAAGTTCAGGTTTCCTGGAGCTATGCATCGAGCTAGATGGATGGCAAAGGCCATTTATGTTTTAAAACTTTTCATCTTTCGCAATCAGTTTTCGGTGACGCAAAAAGAAAGAGATTCAGCTAAACGCGTTTGTGTCTTTGTTACAAGTGTGTATGTGTTTGGATGGTACAATGCGCCATTTTCAATTGAAGCACCGCGAAATGATATAATGTTTTTCATGAAAATTTTCAACTTTTTTATAAGATTTTTTAGAATTTTTTTTGAGTATGCAGATTTGTAGCCTAATCAACTTTATTATAATAATATGCAGGTTTTAAGAAGCTAGGAATTACCGTTGATTTGTGGTAATTTTTTTTTCACACAGTCTCTTCCATACAAAAAAAATTTTTTCGAAAATACTTTATATGGAAAAATGCAAAACACCTTCAACGAAAAATTTTTGACTAACTCCGAACTTGCATTTTTTACTAGAAATTAATGGGCCGCAAAACTGCATACTCATCTGATTAAAAAGTTGAAAATGTTGATGAAAATTTGCTGAATTTTCGCGAGTTTTGCACAAAGTTTAGGAATTATATATTTATGTTTTTTTGTTGTTGAATGAACCATGTTATATCGAATAAAAATTTTTGCAAATATTGTGAAAAAATTGCTGTGCCAATACTTTGTTTCGGCAGTGTACATAAAAATATTAAAAAATTTTATCAACGGAATCATAATAATGAGATTTTTGACGCTGTTTAAGAGAAACTTGAAAACCTACTCCAAAACTTTACCGATATAGACTTATAAGGTATCACAGGTATCATTTTCTCACCCTTTTTGTTTCTTTGCAAAAAAAGACTCATTCACGTCCCAACTTTTTTTTTATTCAATACCAACACATCTTAATTCAATACGGAATGACACTCGTTTATCTTACCTCGCCTTTTCATATTTTGAATTGAAGAAATTAAAAGGGTGAGAAAATACCTTACCATTGATACCTCATAAGTCTAAATGGTAAGGTTTTGGCTGAGTTATTTAAGTTTTTCTTAAACCAGCCCTTGAAAAAAGTGCAAAAACAGCATCAAAAATTTCATTATTATGATTCCGTATAAATTTTGTTTTTTATATTTTTATGAAAACTTTTAAAGCTTAAACTACTCGGCCATCTGAGGTAATTTTTTCAAAAAATATTAAAAAAAACCGTTTATTAATAAAATAACTCAATTTTTGGAGGTATTATCAGATTGTAAATCTTAATATTTTTGCGAGATATTTTGGTGGAAGTTTTAAAATATAATACATAGATTTTATAATTCCAGTGGAAAAACAGTACCGCTTTTTTTGTATGGGCAGTGATGCAGTCTACTGTACATAAGTTGGCAAGGATTACTCGGCCTTCTATCATTTAAAATTTTCAGGCAATAGCCTCATGCGATTATCGATTATATTTTTTGTTGTTTGTGTGAAATATTTTATTTTTTATCAGTATTTTTCTTTTAATCAAAATATGTTGAAATAAAAGTGAAAAAAAATATTTTGCCAAAACCACCTCCGAAAAAAAATCCTGTCTACGGCCCTGTGTATGTATACATATTACATATGTATGTACCCGGGTATCATCAGCCCTAGTAGAAAACATTCATAGTATACATATGTAGTTATTTGAAAATGCTGAATATATTAAGAAATTTATGTTTAAAATACAGCTATGAATTTATATGTGTATTAAAAAAAGAAGGCCCCTGTGGTGTAGTGGTAAGCAGTGCGCGCTTTCACTCCTCAGCACCTGGGTTCAAGCCCTGGTCTAAACACCATCGCAAAAAAAATCGAAAACGGTTTTTTCTTAACAACGGTCGTCCCTCAGCAGGCAATGGCAAACCTCCGAGTGTATGCAATCGGCGTTCGGAGTCGGCGTAAAATTGTAGGTCCCTCCGCTTTGTGTGACAACATCAAGGCGCATGCCACAAGTCGGAGGAGAAGCTCGGCCAAACACTTACATATGTGTAAGCGTCAATCTATTTTTATTATTAGTAAAGGAATTTCAGGTCATTGGGCAATGTGATTAAAGACTTTTTAAATATTAACTCAAAAATTATATTTTCAATGGACCTGGAGCGAAAATTAGTTTTTCTTAAACTCCTTTGAAATTTTTGATTTTATAATCCTATAATTTGCCATAAAAATAGGACTGGATCCAAGGCAGGCGAATTCGGACATAGATTTCTTAATTCACCTTAAATTTGGTACTTCACATATTCTATGAGTGTATATAGCTCGACAGCGAAACTCAACTCAAATGTACAAGTGAGCTATAATTATCAAAGCATAACAACAAAACGTTTCAATCCGGTTGCATATTTTCGCTTTATTAATTTGAATATATATAAATAAAGAGTGAGGAAATGCACGATCAATTGCAATGTACCAAAGAAATTAAACGTGAGGAAATTTACATATATTGTCGTAAAGCATACTGATACATGTAACATACATGCAACTGTGTAAGGATATGCATGTCAGCAGCAGCGTTTACCGCAATAATTTTTGGCAGTAAATGGCTGGGCATGTGTATTCCGTTTAAGTCGCCTATTTGCCCTTTTCCAATTTTATTCGCTTTACGTGTCACTTAATTATTAACAACACGGGATTTCCTGACAACTGCTACTTTTTCATGCGTTCGACATTCATATTGCTTACTTGGTCAATAATGAAAATTTTAGTTGCTAGAACTATTTCTTTTTTAAATTTACCCAAGCAGAGTTGTTATAACCCTTTGAAATGGGTGAATAATTTATGCTTTTTCTCCGTCTTTTTTTAGCGTAATTATCTGCCATGGAAAAATAAAACAAATCCGCTTATTACTGAAATTTCGTTTCTTCTTTTGTAAGCTGTGAGTGAAGAGACAATTTTAGTTACTCAAAGTACTATCACTTCTTTTATCTGCATTGGATTACAATTTTCACTAATAATTGATTCGTAACCAACCAAATGGAGTTCTTCTCTAATTGGAGAAGCTTTCTCTGGGAACCCTACAAGACACCTGAGTATCCTATGAGTGCTCATATTATCATTATCACTAATTACAAAAGTGCTTATCAAAGTATTAACTTTTGTTCATACCATGGACAAAAGTGAGTACTTTCCCCTCAATGTTGTCATCAGAAAGTCCTCAGTACTAATAAATAGTCAAACTACTCATTTATGCTATACTACAAACACAAAAGTGTAAATGTGTTGGAATTTTTGCCTAAAATGCTCAGCAATGTCTTGTCACGTCATTGTTCACAATAGGCAATATACATACATACATTTGGGGTAGTGATGAACAGTGCCTAATCGGGATAGCTCGGTGATTAATAGATAAGTATTATTTTTAGCTAAAATTATTATTAGACAAAAAAGTCCGAGTCGAGTCGAAACCGAACTTAACATCTCTGGCACACGTATTCATGAATATATATGAGAAAATACACTTTCAAAACAAAAATTTTAATTTTTTAATATGTGGGCACACCTATGTTTTATACAGTATTCCCTGCTTAATTGCACC
>NW_023458555.1:59460605-59465392 GCF_013731165.1 Rhagoletis pomonella | reverse complement strand
CTATGTTTTATACAGTATTCCCTGCTTAATTGCACCTCAAAAATTGCACAATTGTTGGTTCAATTAACCGGGGAACCAATTAACCGATTCTCGTTTAATTGAACAGTTTGTTCAATTACAGAAACTGCGCTAATTGGCCACAAAAAAAAAATTAGGAATAAAAACAATCTATATTTATTATTTTTCATACGTAAGTATGTATACATGTCCTCGCATTTGTAGAGATAATTGTTATAGAAAAATAAAAAAAACGTAAGAAACAATTAACCGGGAAAAATTTTCAATGCCATATGTTTTTAACCAATTATACGAGGAATCCAATTAACCGATACGATTCTATTCGTTATAACGGTCATCAAAACTCGAGAACGACTAAATCGATTTAAATAACTTTTTTTTATGTCGGTCTGTAAAATATCAGGATCATTTATATAACAAAAATTTGGAGGGTTGCCACCTGCTTGAAAATTTTAAACTCAATTAAATTGATAAAATAAATGGCATATTACAATGTGGGTCAGTCAATGAGAAATTAAGACGAATTTGATTGCCTGATCATTTTTGTAACTTAGAAACATCGAAAGGAGAACTCATTGAAAGAATGTTACTTACAGCCGCACTCAGAGTCGTTTAATAGTTACTTAAGGTGTCCCTCAGTAACGATTTGAAAAAATTCCCTCTCAGAGTTAATGATTTGTTAACGGCATTTAATGAACATTAAATTTTAGTAAACAAAAACCTTTACTTAACTTTTTAACGAGTGATTTTGAAATTTTTTTGGTTTGTTTTCAATAAATTTCAGTTTCGATAACGTTGCTGTAACAGTGGCAAAGGCCCAGTGAGCAATAGCACTTTCGCGATATTCAAGAGATCCGCGTTCAATCCTCGGCAACGAAATTTTTTTAAGTTTTATTGCTAAAAAGTGCATATTTTTTATTTTATTTAACGTTTGGAAACTTTTTTGACTCATATTTTTTCTTTTAGTTCAGTTTCACCAATTTTTAGTTTTTCCTGCTTTAGAAAAATATTTTTGTTTCATTTCGTTTAGTTTTTAGATAACTTATTGCTAAACGATAAATATAATAACACTATTAGCACATCTTTCAATTAGTTAGGTGGTTGAATTTGTAGACGCAGTTTTAATTACTTGCTGACTCGACGTTGATGTTGATTTGACATTATTTGCTTTGGTAGCATCACCTGTATGCGTAGCAGAGGTTTGCGACGCAGCAAGAGAGTTCAGCGCAGCATTCTCGATGTTAACCAACGGACAGCGAACAGGAAGAGGATAAGACGAAGTTAATATATTAGAAGTGTTCACTTCACTTGCCATAAGGACGGTGGTAGATTTTGAAGGCGCAGTTTTAGTCACTTGCTCACTCGACTTCGACATTGGTTTACCATTCGTCGTTTTGGCGACGGTAGCACTATTGGCAAGAATGATAGAATACAATCAGAGAGGATTTTTGAGAATAACTTTTGTGTGACGTCACACTGGTGCAATTGCGAGAGAGAAATGCCAAAACGTGAGCAAGAATGGAAGAAGAAGAAAACATGTTGCAAGGAAAACGTAAACAAGTTGCACAAGTGTGACGTCATGCAAACAACATGCTGTCAAATTCGTTAAGAGAGGAATAGCGGTCCGAGATCGGCGCAACCTTTGTATTCCCTCAATCGTGCACTATTGGCACAGTTTTAACAGCTGAACGTATTGGCCGAATTAGCAACAATACTATTGAGATTCTTTACTTGTAGAGTTAGTGTAGACAGAAGCGCATCTCTGGCTTCAAGCTTAGAGTGCAAAGAGCGAGTCTCTGCAAGTAGATCAACTGATTTTTGCAGTAATTGCTTTTTGTCTTCATGCAGGGCATTTACAACAGCGAGTATGCTAACATTAGGTTTGTATAGTAACCAATAGTCAGTACTAATTTGTACTGGAACCTGCAAATTTTTACTGGAAAAATGTATGATAACCCAAAAAATTTGCATAAGAGCACTGAATCGAGAGCGCAATAACACGGGAGAGCTGCACATTCGTGCTAGTGAAATTTTTACTAGCAGAAATTAGCTAGCAGAAGAAGAAGAAGAATAAATGTCAAAAGCC
The DNA here is from genome assembly GCF_013731165.1 of Rhagoletis pomonella. Taxonomy (NCBI): domain Eukaryota; kingdom Metazoa; phylum Arthropoda; class Insecta; order Diptera; family Tephritidae; genus Rhagoletis; species Rhagoletis pomonella. The sequence goes on along the minus strand of NW_023458555.1, from coordinate 59,463,288 downwards.
GCAATTTTTTGATTTGGTTTAGCACAAACAAAAGTAAAATGAGTGGAAATCAAAATATTAATGATGTACTAGACTGTGTAAGTGCTTGTGTGAAAAGCAAAGAGTTTAAAACAGATTTATAAATAGTAAATAGTTACTTTTACGCTCTGGCTGCAATGTTTTACTGGAGAAGTTACTATACAAACATATTATCAGCTCTTAGCGCAGCGATTTCCTTAGCAACAGTATGCAGCAACAGCATCGGCGTAGCCAGAATGAAATTTATGGGGGGCTCGACCCTATTAAGCTGGCATTTCAGGGTACTATTTTACATATATATAAGGAAAATTTGAAAGTTAGAGGGGGGCCTCGAGCACCCCCTGCCCCTACCTGGCTACGCCCATGAGCAACAGTATGCACAGATTTTCACAGTCTTTGTTTTTCACTTCGGATGGGCGCATAGATAGAGTTTGCAATCGAATAGAAGTGCGTCTCGCATCAGAGCAAGTATTGCAAAGAATGGCTTATCAGCAGAGATCAAAAAATCAACATCTGCCTGATTTTTACCAACACAGTCAAGGTGAAAGAAGTCTTGGCATTCGGCGCACAAGCGCATGGCATATTTGCGTTGCGTTTGTTTTTTGCAGCTATGATTTAACCGATTACATTTATAGTTTCACATAGCTTAAAGTCACTGTCTTATAAATGAGCGATAGCACCACTGTAAATTCATTTGATTTACTGAACAAAACCACTTTGAAAATTAGAGATGATGATATTTTGATGAAAGTCATAAACAATAGCTTGGAGAATCGAAATTGCTAGGCCGATCGCTTATAAAAGCATAGGAAATTAATTAGTTAATTAATTTAGTTAAACTAAAAAAAAATTGTTTCCTATTAAAGCAATAAAATCTATAAATCAAAAGAAAATTAGATCAGAAAAGCAAAAAAAATTTAATAAATATAGTTTAAAAAAATTGAACAAGAAAAAAAAATAAATAAAAAAGGAAAAAGCAAACTTTCCTGCCCTAGGACCCGAACTCGGATCTCTCGAATGGCACGCCAGTGCTCTCCTCACTTAGCCATTGCGTATGTTGAGCCAGCGCGCGCAAAATGATATAAAAATACTTATTTTTATATTTGATTTCAAATTGAACGAAAAGGGTGAGTGATGCCACAAATCAACTAAATAATAGTGGTATTGACAGCCGTCACACAGAGGGGTATTTGGCCGATTTAGGCGGCCAAAAGTCGAATTTTCCAAACGCATTTTTTTTTCAATATAAAAATTTGGAGAGTTGCAGGGAGAAAATAGTTGTCAGTACATTTAGAAAAAAATTCTCTACTTAAGGGTAAGTTCTTGTAAAAATTTGCAAATAAGTTCTTAAGGCAGCAAAATCGTACGATTTTTTTTCTCAAACTACATATATGTATCATTACTTTAAACATTGAATTGCTGTAAATATGTATGTATATATATCCAAAGGTTTCTAGGAAACGACTCTAACGATTTTGATGGAATTTTGTATTCAGATAATTTTTTTAATTTTATCTGGAGATATTTGTACAAAGTTGCCACGTTTCCAAATTATTTATAATTATTAATTCTAAGAAGGCACAAAAGATTCACTAAAAAATGAAAGTTAAAAGACATCTCAAATAAAACTAACTACTATATCTACTAGTGCAAATTATTTCAATAAAATTCAACATGATGGTTGCTCCGTATAGTGTTTTTTAATCATATGTTATTTTGATTTATGTTGCTTTTTTAAACAGGTAGCACGCCTACTAAATGTAATTGAAAATTGAGTCGCCTGAATTCAAAGCCGCTTTGAATAATACCCTTAGCGTAGTAATTCATTGAAATTAATTGAATTACATTTTTTGCCAGGTGGCAAACTATCTCATGTTGCATATCCATATTGTTAAAATTAATTTAACCTTTCATATACTTTGGATTTAATTTGTAAGCAAGTGGCAGCCCTGTTAAAAATAGTTTCAAACTATAACCTTATTAAACTTTTCAGACTGACACCAATATTGTTATACATATTTCAGTTACCTAATTCGATTGATACCCATATTGATACCAATATTGTAGTAATCATTTAACTTAATTGAATTTGATCTTGTAGCAGGTGGCAACCCTTTTGATGTTCTAACCGAAATATAAACCTTCTCCGCGGTGATATGAATACGTAGGTATCAATGTTTCCACAATCGGACCTCGATACCATGGAGTCTATCGATGTCAAACTTCAAGCAACTTTATTTTCGTTATTTTGGTCGAATACTTGGACATCCTCCCACTCTATTTACTTGATTTTAAACATTTACAGTTTTAAATATTGTAACACTTCGTTTCTAAACATTTTGAGTAAAATTTTCATAAAAATAATTTTGGCCGCCTAAATCGGTCAAATACCCCTATGTGCGTTGTTGCTTCAGCTGATCTGCTCTTTTACCAGGGTGCCAGGCCACTTGCTCACTTTGGTGAAAACTACACTGAGGGAAATAATGCATAGTACAAATAATATTTTCATACAAAATTTATTACGCACGTGTTTGACTGTTTGACTGAGTGTACCACCACTGAGAACGGTGACTACACACACATTCATACATACGTAGTGCATGTTTATCCGTACAAATCGGTGACAGGTAATAAGATCAACGGAAATAAGGTCAATTGACTTTAT
>NW_023458555.1:59456642-59460505 GCF_013731165.1 Rhagoletis pomonella | reverse complement strand
CAGTCTTTGTTTTTCACTTCGGATGGGCGCATAGATAGAGTTTGCAAACGACTTTATTTCGCACCAGGGTGGGAAATAAAGTCAATTGACCTTATTTCCATTGACCTGTCACCGTACAAATCGCGTGCTGTGGTGTTGATGGATATTCAACATTTGAAAGCAAATTTATATGCCTGGGTGTAGCTGATATGGCCAGGGTTCGAATTCCACTGCAGGCAACATGCAAGTTAAATATTTTTTTTTTAGTTTTTGTCTTGATTATTCACTTCACGGATGCTTTTTCAGAACGAACGCGGTCATTTTAATATGCGCGTAATTGAATTGAATATTTACCAATATACAGTATTTTCTTTGATGTTTATAGTGAAATCAATTACGTTTCTATTTGGTTTTTCGCTCAGTGTACTAATGTTATTCAATCCACCATTCAAAGTGAGGAAATAACATATACGTGAAAAGAGACGAAGCAGTTAATTATCCAACGGAATTTTTGAACTCGATCGATCTTACAGGGATGACCCCACATACTGAAATTGAAATAGGTGTGCCAATTATCGTGTTGCGGAACAGAGTGTCCAGATTTGGCGATTTCGCGCCAATTTAGCGGTTTTTATTGTATATTTGCGCGTAAAAATTTAGGAAAACGCCATTGGCGATTTTTTACCTTCAAATAAATTTTTTCCAATTATAAAAATATACAAAACTTTGTTTTCCACGATAATTTTACAGAAAAGGCTAATGAACTGCGTGATAAACTTGACTTAAGAAGCAAATTAAAAGACTGTCAAAAATGTTTAATCACCATAATGGAAGATCTTTTGAAACGATTACCTAGCCAATTAAATACTTCTAAAAAAGCTTTGGTTTCGTCACCAGAAAAGTGTGTGAATCACAAGAGGGCGAGTTTCAGGGACCTGCCAATTCACTATTTAACTTTGAAGGAAAGCAAAGCAGCGGAAACTGAATATTTAAATATTTAACTTTCCCACGGAATAACTTTTCTCAGAACCATTCCATCCGACTCTGAAGAAATAAAACGTTTGGAAATATAAGTAAATTCATATTATCATCCTTGCCGCACTCACATGCTCTGTTGAGAGAGCTTTTACCGTAATAAATTCAACAAAAACTAAGATTCGAAATTGGATGAGGTTGGAAAGCCTTAACTCAATAGTTCGAATAAAGTGTTATATCAATTGTTCGAATAAAGTGTTATATAAATAGTTTCTGCTGCAAAACTTTTCCAATATCAAACAGTATGTTATCAAGGTTGAATAGCTAGGTATATGACAACAGAAATGTAAATCATTCAGACACTGTAGATGACTTTGGAAATAGCTGATCTCGCCTTATTATAGGTTTTTATCTAATTTTTAACGCTGAGCTCTTGAAGGCGGATTGTGCGCTTAATCAATTAATATGAGTTCTAATAAATTTAATAATTGCGCAGTCCTATTTCAAAATATGTTGAAAGCAATATTGTTTGTACATCACTATTATATAAGTGATTTGTCTTATTTATTATTACCCTCTGAGGGTATTATATTCGTTTTTGGTTTTAAATACTAAATATATTATAACAGGATCTCATTTTTAAAATAAAAGATTTGTTAAATCGATTTCATGAATTTTATTTAAAAAAAATTTGCGATTTTTGGCGATTTTTTTCCAGAAATTGCGCTCTTTTTTTAAACAATCTGAACAGCGTATTGCGGAATATTAATTAGCCAAAACTCTGCAACGGCACGCGACTCGCAGTTAATAAATTGATGAAGAACGTTACACTACGTTTAACGTGGCCTTTCAAAGGTGAAGAATTCTCATGATTACGACCGATACAGCATTTCAATTTAAAAGATTGCAATCCCTAATTCGATAGGCATCCGGAATCGCAATCAATAATACTCAAGGTCAACCTCTGAAAAAGTTTGGTTTAAATTTAGATGCGGATTACTTCTCATATGTTGCATATTCCCCTGTCGGTAAACCAGATATCCTTGATATCTATGCAGAGAATGGAAAAATGACAAATATTGGGTGCACACAAGTACTTATTACAAAATCAGACTCACATGAAACGTATGCTTTGTTTCGTTAATAATCTTTCATCCATGTAACGGGAATATGCCACAGCAAAGCATGGCAGGGTACAGATAGTCTCTTAATAAATCGACAAATATAAGTGTAATTCGTCAATGTTACTTTGGCTTATTAACATATAATTTTAATATTTTTTATTGAGCTTTGTAATACGATATTTTATTAGGAAAAATGCAAAAAACAACAAAGTCTAAGCGGTAGAAGTTATAGCAGCTATTTCGGAGATCACCACATCTCCTCATCAGACTTCTTTTTTCTAGACTTCAGCAGGGATCGAACCCGCGTCATCGATGTATAAAGTCAGAAGTAGGGATGTGCCGGGTATCCGGTAGATATCCGGAATCCGGTCTATCCGGCCGTTTTTTGGTTATCCGGTTATCCGGCCGGATACTGGCTAATATCCGGACGAATTCCGGATATCGATTATGGAAGATTCAATTCAGAAATTTAACCCAGATTTTGTATTTTTGTAATCCAATTTAATAGTATCTAATTAGTAATCAAAATTAACAATTTGTATATTAGTAGTTTTGACTTTCATCAAATTTGATAGTCGTTTGACATGTGCTGTGGACCGTGTAAAGTGCTGTTTGATCAAATTGATAAACAAAGTGAAGGAACAAGTGCCCGATAATTTAAATAAAAAGAAGAAATGAGCAAGAAAAGAAAATAATTCGACTTCATTTTAGAACTAATAAATTATTTCAAAAATCTCCAAAACCTTTTTTGTGGTGATACAACTTCAACAAAAACTGAAATTTTATGGGTTTTTTGACGTGTTTAAGTCAAACCATCTAATTACACAGACATATCTGTGCACAATAATTTAAATAAAAACACATAATTGAACAAGGAAAAAGTATACGACTTAGTATTAGTATTAACAAATGAATACAAAGCTTTCTTAAGCTTCTCTTCAACTTCATCCAAAACGAAAAACTGAAATTGGATGGGTTTTTTGAAGCGTGTAAGTTAAACCATCTAATTACATAGAAGACAGTTTGATCAAACAATGTGACCATGTAAGGTCCATATAAGGCATCAACACACATGTGCGATTCTGACGGTGCGAATCTGTTCCGAAAAAATTACAACAATGCCGCAATTATTTATTGGAACATTCACAGCTCTTCATTTCGTCGTGGCGAGATTGCAAACCTACGCGTTCGGAAACGAAAAGGGTTAATAGGCGAGTTCTTTATAATTTAAACAAAAACAAGTAAGAGCACCGCTGTCTTCGGCTATGCCGAAGGCTTCATACCTTTCAAGATTACTCCATTTGAAAAAAATTATATATTTACAGAATACATAGATAGAGATACATATATAAAAAACCATATCTAAACAATCAGAGGTATGGATGATATACCTTATATAGCAGCAATCTAAGTAATTTTCACTGCTGTGTGATCGGTATGTAAACCGGTAACACAATTTAATGGGTTTAGACTTCTACATAGAGAAGATATATCGTAATAACTGGTATCTGAATAATCAGAGGTATAAGAGATAAAGCTTATACAGCATAGATTTTGACGATTTTCTCAGTAGACTTTGTATTATTATTTATAGAATAGCTTACGAAATTAATCTGTTATAGCGGTCCAAAAAATGAGTTTTACAGTAAAACCCCATATCTGAACAATAAGTTTTATGGAGGATATAAATAGGTTACAGTGACCCGATCTTTGTTAATTTACCTGTAAACTTGCTGTTGGTAATTAGTGAAAATATTGTGAAATTTCATGTTTCTAGCTGCATAT